>NC_041393.1:258522665-258556410 GCF_002162155.2 Triticum dicoccoides
GGATGCGCTTGATGATCGCCGGCACACACGGCGGTTTTTGCCTGAAGGTGCTGTTGTTTCTCTCTTGCCAGATCTCCCAACAAGCCAGCCAGCACATCGTTCACACGCCCTTTCGCCATTGGTGCGGTGTTTGCTCCAGTATACCTTGCGCGACAGTTGTGGAACTGTCATGGTGCCAGCTCTCGGCGGGGGTGAGGGCAGAGCAGCCGTGCCACGATCCCAGCTCGGCCCACACCCGTCCGGTTTCCTGACAGCTCCAGAAGAGATGGCACGACGACTCCAGGTTACGGACGCAGAGCTGGCAGAAGTAAGCATTTGGCCATCCCCGCCGTTGAAGTCTGTCGTTGCACCAGAGCCGGTCCTGGAGAAGCAACCAGGCAAAAATTTTGATTTTGCCCGGTGCCCAGGCTTTCCAAATCAGCCCGTCGAAATCGGTTGCCCTTCTTCCCTGGAACTGCGTGAGGTAGGCCGACCGGGCAGTGTACTTGCCTGAGGCCGCTCTACTCCACCTCAAAACGTCCGGCACGCCTGGTTGCAGCTATGCGTCCGTCCCTTGGAGCAAACGATGAAGGGCAAGGACGTCTGGCAGCAGGTGACGGTTGTTGCCGTGAGCAAGGTCACGGATCCATGTGTCATCCTCAAGGGCCTCCCGCACCGATCTGTTCTTGCGCCTCGAGTAGCTAAACAGCGTTGGGAACTTCTGCGAGAGGCGGCCCTGGCCAAGCCATGGAGAAAGCCAGAAGGATGCCCTGGCTCCGTCGCCGATCGCCACCCTGGTCGAGGCCGCGAAGAGCGCCTTGTCCGCGTCGTCGCAGGGCAGCTCGGTGCCCACCCAAGGGCGCTCCGGGTGGTGCCAGGCAGCCCAGAGCCATCGCAGTCGCAACGCCCTGCCAAAGCATTGAAGACCGGGGATGCCCAGGCCACCTTGCTCCGTCGGGGCGCAGACCGCTGGCCATTTGACTTTGCAGCTGGCGCCTGTGACCTCGTCGTCCTGGCGCCAAAGAAAGCGACGCCTGCACTTGTCGATTTCTCTGATGATCTTCTGCGGGACACGGAGAACGGTTAGGGCGAAGGTTGGCATAGCACTCAACACGCATCGGACAAGGACGCGGCGGCCGGCCATCGGTAGAAGCTTGCCCTTCCAGCCCGCAAGACTAGCCTTGATCCTGTCGAGGATGAACTGCATGTGCACCAAACGCAGTCGTCCTGTGGAGACCGGCAACCCTAGGCATTTGATTGGGAATGGGGCAATGGAGCCTGCAAAGCCCTGAAGCACCTCGTCGACGTTGATGTTCTCGCAACGGATCAGTGAGACCGTGGATTTGGCCGGGTTAATACAGAGTCCCGTTGCCGCGTCGAAATCGCTGAGGATGTGCAACAAGGAGTCTACCTCTTCGCGTCTAGGGTTTATGAAGATAACTACATCGTCCGCGTAGAGGCTCACACGAAGCGCGAGGTCACGACCAGGTAGACGATGAAGCAGCTGCTAATCCACCGCCGCCGTGATCAGATGATGCAGTGGGTCAATGGCCAGAATGAAGAGGAACGGGGAGAGCGGGTCTCCCTGGCGTAGTCCATGGTGATGAAGAATGCTTGGGCTGACAACGCCGTTGAGGGAGACCGCCGAAGAGGCCGAGACGAGCAACCTAGCCACCCAGTCCCGCCAGCGCGCACTAAACCCTAGTTGTTGAAGCAGTTCTAGCAGGTATTCCCAGGAGACGGTGTCGAAAGCTTTGGCTATGTCTAATTTTACAAGCAGGCCAGACACTTTGCGGCGATGGAGGGCCCGGATGGAATTCTGCACAAGCAGGAAACTGTCGTGTATGCACTTGGACTTCATGAATGCCGTTTGCGCCGGTGAGATGATGGAGCCAATGACTGACGCAAGTCTGATCGACAGAACCTTGGAGATGAGCTTGGTTACAGAATGGATCAAACTGATGGGCCTGAAGTGGGTGATCTCCGTTGCACCATCCTTTTTTGACAGAAGGACGATTGTGGCGTTGTTGATCACCGACATGTCGCCGCCTGCCAGGTTTTAGAACTGGTGGAAGACGGCCATGACGTCGGCCTTGATGATGGGCCAGCACGAAAGGAAGAAAATGCCATTGAACCCATCAGGCCCCGGGGCCTTCTCTTGCGGGGATTTGCAGATCGCCGCCCAAACCTCGTCCTCGGTGAATGGTTTATCATGGCCAGTTGCCGGCAGGGATGGAAGGTGAATGGCCCCCCAGTTGATGGTGCGGCTGCGAGGGAGTTTTGTGCCCAGCGATGAACGGAAGTGCTCGTGGATGATCCGCTCCTTGTCGCCATGGGAGGTGGCGATGGAGTCCCTGGTGTGTAGGGCCTGAATGAAGTTTTTTAGCGCCGCGAGTTGATCTTCGCCTGGAAGAACGCCATCTTGGCGTCACCCGCGCGTAGCCAGGTCACGCGCGAGGGCTTTCTCTCGTGCGCCCTCTCGATGACGGCGAGCCCCAGCACACGCATCTTTAGGTTCTTCCGCAGCTGGAGTTCACCTACTGACAACTGTCTACTTTCCTAAGCTATGTCGAGGCGTAGCACGATCTCGTTTGCGATATGCATCTGAAGCTTCGTCTCACTGAAGAAGCCTTTCGCCCAAATCTTCAGATCTCGTGCCACCCGTGAGAGCTTGGTGCTGATTCTTTTGAAAGCGCAACTGGAGGCTACTAGACGATCCCATGCCCTCTACACCATAATGTGGAAACGAGGAAATCTTGGCCAGAAGGACTCAAAGCGGAAGCGGGCCGCGCGGCGAGGGGCCGCCACCTCCGACAGCAACAACGGGCAGTGATTAGAGCACGAGGTCGAAGCGGCGTGGAGCAGATAGGCGGGGAACATGGATGTCCATGCCATGGTACAGAAGAATTTATCGATGCTGACTAAGGTTGGAGACGCGCGCTCGTTGCTCCATGTAAATCTTCTGTTCTTACACTTGATCTCCTTCAGGCCTGCCCGAAATTTCCCCATGGTCCTATGGTTTATGTTGGTGTTGTTTTTATCACGTGCTTCGTAGATCAGGTTGAAGTCGCCGTTGATGAGCCAGGGGCGTCTGGGGGCGGAGCCGCCCGTGCCAACACTGCCAGAAACACGTCCTTTCTACCCTCATCGACTGGGCCGTATATTGTCGTGAGCCAGAATGTAGCAGCGCTGGCGATGATGGTGATCCTGGCTGTGATGGAGAAGCAGCCAACGGCCTGCGAAACCACATCTACCCGATTCCTATCCCAGAAGATAGCAACGCCGCCCCTCGTGCCCACGGCAGGGAGGACGATGCAGTCGGCAAGCCGCGATCCTCCGGTTTCCCTAACTAGTGCCCTGGTCCATTCGTCGATCTTCGTTTCCTGAAGGCAGAGGATGGCGAGCCGATGCGTTTCTGCCGTCTCCAAAACTACTTCCCGCCGTGCCGGCGAGTTCAAACCCCGCACATTCCAGCACATTATTGGGCAGTTTGTGTCACTCATTGGGAAACGAGAGATATCTCCGGCAACTACTACTACTTTGAAGCAAACATGGGTACACCACCATCGGTCCGGGGGGTCGCCGGCGGCCACCAACAGGCCCCAAATTCCACCGGCGAACGACTACACGTCGCTCGCTAAGGAGACGTAAACTATTACAATGCATGAATGAACCTAACTCAACCCAGCTATGAGCCTGGGGTCGCCGGAGACAGCTATCCTTATGGATCCCTAACATGGAGAGGTGGTGGCCTGCGAGGCCTCTCCGTCTGGGCCGTGCATGCCCGCTACGATCCTGAGTGTCGTGACGTCGAGGTTGGTGAGCTTCGCGATGGCCTTGATGTCGGAGTCGGACAGGGGCTCGTCGAAGCGTCGGATCAGCGCCTCGGCATCCTTGGCCATCATGGTCTCCTTGGGCCCGAGGATGCCGAGGCCGTGGACGATGCGGAGCGTGGCCCGCTGGCTGACCGGGACGGCGGACGGGTTCTTCGCCTGATGGGCACTCTGACGGGATGGCGCCGCGGCAGGCCTGGAGCGCGAGGGAGTCTTGGCGCGGGTGACGGGCTTGCCGAGCACGGATGGCGCGGCGTTGATGAAGAGCTGGGCCGCAGCACCCTCCCCGCCGACATCCGCGATCTGCAGGTGGCACACCTGGGAGGTTACCGCACCGAGCTGCACAGAGTGGGTGGTGGCCGGCTTGGGGGAGTGACGGGCTAGCAAGAGGGCCGGGCCCATGTCGATGCTATCTTCGGCGCCGCTGCCAGCGCCCTCCTGGTCGTTGAAGCTCAGCGGCATGGCCGTGGCTGCCTCAGCCACACTGTCGACGGCCGCTGCCCTTGTGTCCACCCTAGGTGGAGGCGGCAGCTCCTTGTCAGCTACGGCGAAGAAGGTGCCCACTGGATCATTGACCTGCGCGCTGGCTGACGCCAGAAGCAGGGGCTTGGGGGGCGCAAGCAGAGGGTTGGAGGGGGCAGCCAGCGCGCGCGATGAGGACGCAGCACGGGAGCGGCTTGGCCCCGCCCCTCCCCCAGAGCGGCGCCCCCTGTGGTCGTGGTCGGAGCGTCTTTCATTGTAGGGGCCGCGGTCGCGGCGCGAGGATGGGGTGCGGCTACGACGGCGCTCAGGTGCGGGGGCGGGGGCGGCCGGCTCCTTGCCGCGGCCACGCCCGAGGAGCGTGTCCTTCCAAGACCTCCTCTGGCCGCCATCGCCGTCGCCGTCGTGGCCGCGCCGGTGGCCCACCGAAGGCATGCCCTTGCAGCCAGAGGACGCGACTTGCGCGGGCGGGCACAGACGCGGCCCCATGTCCAGCACCGGCCTGCCATCCTCCACACCGGCCACCCAGCCCCCCGCGTGTGGGAAGCGTGGGTACGGGCGGTCGTCGTCGTCGGAGGACGGGAGGCCACTCTGCCCGGAGTTGGAGGAGCGCGGGGACAGGGGCGCCCAGTCCTCGACCCGGTCAATGTGCACTAGCACATCCCAGCGCAGCAGGTTCGGCGGTGGCGCGACGGCCCGGCTAGGGGGCGAGAAGCCGAGCATCTCCTCCACCCGGCTGGCACCGCGGGCATGCTTCCAGAGGGTACACTTGGTGGGGATGTGGTGCAACTGCCACACCCACACCCAGACCGCAAACAGCTTCGTGTCCGTGCGCTCGAACGTGCGGCTGTCGAGGCGGTCGATGATGACCGCGTCGCCCAGCGCATCCTTCGCGCCTTCCAGGGTCCAGAGCTACATCGGCAGCTTCTCCATGACGACTCGCACGTGCAGCATCTAGGTGTCGTGGATGGCGTGCGTGTCCTCCCTCCATGGCTCTAGCAGGAAGGAGACGCCATCCACCACGATCGAGCCCCTCTGAACGGCGAGGTCCTTGTGGGCCGGCATGGTGAAGTGGATGAAGAAGTCTTCTGGGTCATGGTTGGTGACGCGGAGGAGGTGCGCCGGGATCTGGAACTCCCTCTCGACGGCGCGGCCGATGGAGAGAGGGATCGCCGCGTGGAGCTTGCTCACCGCGGTGACCACCACCGCGTGCTGCTGCAGCAGGAAGATCTGCTGCTCCATCTCCGGGGTGGAGGCGATCACCTTGTGGCTTGTTCTCGGCCGGCGCCTGTGGTCGACGCAGGGGGCGTCCGGCGAGGCCATCTCCGGTGTAGGAGGGCTGGCCTGGGAGGGGAAAACTAGCCGGTCGTGCACTGGACGAGCCTGCAGCCCGTCCCTCTCCTTGAACCTCCGGTTTTGGGGGCACTCCTTGCCAATGTGGCCCGGGCGCTTGCAGATGATGCAGTGAAGGGGGTCGTGGCAGTCTATGCGGCGGTGGTGCGGGCTGAGGCAGCGGAAGCAGAGGCCTCTGAACTTGCTTAAGAAGGCGTCGCGGCCTGGCGCATGCGGACGTCGCCCGAATCCAGAACCGCGGCGGTGCCCCGAGTGGACCGGCGGGGATTTACTTGCCTTCTTGCTCCTGCGGGACTGGTACATCGTCCATCCACCATCAATGGCGGTCGTCCTGGAAGGGGGGGGGAGGGGAAGGCACAATCACAATGGATCGGAGACGTTGCTGCCCAGCCGGGGGTGGCAGGTCCAGATTCATCGGTCCGGACGGCAGGGCGCCCTCGAGGTCGGCGCTCCGCTGCAGGATTTGCGGAGGCGTCCCCCACTCTAGCGCGGCCGGAGAACACGGAGATGTAGGAGCGGAGGAAGATCCTGGGGATCCACGGCCTCCCCCTGAGCCAGGGCATTGAAGGCGAGCCGGTGGGGAGGCGAGAGAGCGGGGCGGATCCATCGGCGGCATGGGATGCCCCGTCATTTCAGGCGGGGCGGCGCGGAGGGAGGGGTTGGGGGCGGTGGCCGCCACGGCCGGAGTGGCCAGTGGCGCGGGGCGGGGCGCGGAGAGCACTCCCTCTCTCGCTCACTCCGATTCTCCCTCATAGTTCTCGTGATCGAAACAGGGGGTTTGGATCACGCTCCCAAGCGTAAGACCGTCTGAGGCCGACCTCGTACCTACTTTTTGGCTGAAACCACGCTCTGCGAACCTAGTATTATTACTTTGATACCTGGTACTTGCGTATAAATGATAAACTAATTTTGCAGATTAGTTAAAGGGAGGAGTAGCATATAGTACTATGTGTACGTCTTAAGCACCAATGCTCCTTTGGGGGTTCAAATATAATAGGACCCATTTTCTTTAGTTGGAAAGAGAGGTCAGCTTACTGGCGGTACCGACTTTGTTTGAATGCAGTAATGTGCATGCTCGTGAACAAATACATAAAAATTCGTGGCGTTATTTCTATTTTTAAGCAGTTACTCCCTCCGTCCCATAATATACTAGTGTCAAAAACGTTTTATATTATATGACGGAGTAATAGATTCAAATTAGAGAAATTGCTTTTGGGATACACATCGCCCATGAATCCACCTACAGAAATTGGATTCACGATTTGCGTGGCACCCCCTCGATCACCTCTATCGCTGATCTGTTCAAGCTATGGAACGTCCTGTTAAACTTTGGGGTGTCGTTCTGTTGACGACTTACGAGTAATGGTCAATTCTCGGCAAGCTCGGCTCACAATTCGTTCTTCTTGGGGAAGGAGTTTTCGCCGGGCGTGATGATAATGATATAGATCTAGGATAGGGTCATAGGCCTGACCTATACGCCCTACCCAAGGTCACTACCCTAGAAGCAAAGACATCCAAGACACAACATGGAGTACCAATTGAAGACGTCGAGTGCAATCCACTCGACCAGCCACCTCACTCGGGTACCCCTCCCTCTTA
This sequence comes from Triticum dicoccoides, assembly GCF_002162155.2. Taxonomy (NCBI): domain Eukaryota; kingdom Viridiplantae; phylum Streptophyta; class Magnoliopsida; order Poales; family Poaceae; genus Triticum; species Triticum dicoccoides. The sequence goes on from NC_041393.1 coordinate 258,529,910, forward strand.
ATATCATTCGACCATACAGGAAATCACTCGACCTATCGAAGACCAGGAGTCGACCAGAATAGCAACGGTCAGGTGTCCACTCCGTAGTCCTTAAGATCATTAAAAGCATTTTATGGCTGGCATTATCAGTAAGGCCCCATCTTTATGTACATTGAACTCTTGCTAACGGGGGATGGCTGGGGTCCTGGCGCACTCTATATATAAGCCACCCCCTCCTCTGGCACAAGGGTCCGCACCCCCTGTAACACACACTCTCATAATCCAGTCGACCGCCTCAGGGCACCGAGACGTAGGCCTTTTACCTCCTCCGAGAGGGGCCTGAACTCGTAAACACTTGCGTACAATCTCACCGTAGCTAGGACCTTGCCTCCTCATTGGTACCCCTATACTTACTGTCAGACTTAGAACCACGACAGTTGGCGCCCACCATGGGGCAAAGCGTCTTAGCAACTTCCGGCGAGGTTGCATTTTCTTCGATCTTCATCAGCATGGTTTCCGGCGGCGGTTTGGTTATGGGCTGCGAGTTCCGACTCGGCGTGCTCACTTTCGTCGCCGACGACTCCGCCTAGCTCCAGGAGGCCCCCCTTGATGTCGAGGCTCGCCCGACTCGTGGCTCGTCGCACTTCCGTGCGAGTTCCTGCGGCGTCCTCCTTCGGCAGCCGTCTTCCCTGTACTAGTCGGTCATCACGTCGTCGTCTCACTCTACTGGGCCGCCGTAAGCGGTCTGGGCGTTCGCGACTCCAGCGGTGTGTGAGACACACGGCGGCTCGTCAGACGTTCACCCACCAAGTCGCAGCGATTGAGCCCGACGTATTTCGCGGATCGGTCGACCTGTCGACTGATTTCGCGGATACCTTTTCCGAGAGCGGGAGTTGTGACCTCGTGGCGGAGGTCCTCATGGTCGACTCCCATCGCGGTCCTCCTAGATTTCATCGCAGCAGCGACGGCGGGAGAAGCGACGGCCCATCATTCAACCATGAAGAGTATCAACCCTAATCTCTCAGCTCGCAGCAGAGGGAGGAGCTGCATCGCCACAACATGGAGGCTCTCCAGACCCCCATCATAGGGGAAGCCGCTGGGGCCCGAGCCTTGGAGGCAGTGCGCCTGGCCACTCTGGCTGAGCGCACTCCTCTGGAGAATCTCCAACATTCTCTCGACGAGCGTGCTCGTCGACTGATCCCCGAGTCTAGTTGACGTCCACGGCAATTGTTTCCATCGGAAACTTAGGTATTCCGCACACCGATTCAGAATCTTGCAGCCGCTGCGTGTATTGCGGAGTCCATTCATCCGTACCATTTGGAGGCTGGAAGAGGCTTGGAACAGATCAGAACGCTGCTCCGAGCAGCAGGAGACCAGAACTCCGCTGTGTCCGAGTCGCAGAACAGAATCCACAACAGATCAGTAAGAGCAGACACCGTTTAGTCGGCACACAGTCCCAGTTCGCCTTTGAGGCATGGAGGTCGTGATCACCGCCCGCATCGGCGGAATAGCTCATGGAGAATATGATCGTGAATACGCCCGCGACAACCACCGTCGGGCGCCTTCGCCCCTTTCCAGGGACAGGTCATACGCGCCCCGACGATATGACGACAGGTGTCCGTATGGGAATGACCGCAGAGTTCCAGTCGACCCCAGAGAGCCCGTCTTCGACGCAAGGTCCGTCCTTGTGGAGGGTTTGATCGACTGGAACAAAGCATACAGAGAAGGGCTGGATCGAGACAGACCCAGTGGAAGCAGAGTCCACGTTTCCGACCCAGAATGTTTCGAAAGAGCCATCAGAGCCGCTGAGATTCCTCATAACTTCAGACTGGCAACTGGCGTCAGTAAGTTCATAGGAGAGGCGAAGCCCGATACTTGGCTTGAAGACTACCGAGTGGCTGTGCACATTGGTGGCGACAGCGATGAGGTGGCCATGAAGCACCTTCCTCTGATGCTTGAAGGTTCTGCCAGGGCTTGGCTGAATTAGTTGGCCCCTGGGAGCATTTTGAGTTGGGATGAGTTAGCCCGAGTGTTCACTAGAATGTTTGAGGGCACCTGCAAGAGACCTGCTAGTCTACGGGAGTTGCAACATTGCATGCAGAAACCGAATGAAACCTTGAGAGACTATATCCAGAGATGGATCACTCTGCACCACATAGTGGAGAATGTGTCAGATCACCAAGCAGTCTATGCCTTCAAGGAAGGCATTCGCTACAGAGAGCTCAACCTAAAGTTCGGTCAGACTGGAGATATGTCTTTGACTCGGATAGTGGAGATTGCCTAACGGCAAAGAGGAGGCCCGACGTAGGAGTGGCAAGCACAAAACAGGCGCCCAGGACACCGACGATGAAATTCCAATCGGAAGCAGAAGCGAAAGGCTGAGGCAGCAGGTCCTGCCGAGGCAACAGTGTTGAGTCAAGGAAAGTTCAAAGGGAAACCCAAAGGGCCTTGGATCCCTAAGAAAGTGAAGGACCAGGAAGGAAATGATGTGATGGATTTGCCGTGTCATATTCACACCAAGAAAGATGAGGAGGGGAACCTGATTCTCCCCAAGCATACCACGGGACAATGTCGACTCCGAATCCAGAACTTTCAAGAGAGTAACCCCAGTGATAAGGACAAAGAGTCTGAGAAGGAAGAAGAAGATAAGGATGATGATGGTGGTTACCCCAATGTCAATGCCACCTTGGTGATTTTTGCTGATATCGAGTGCAAAAGTCGACTGAAGGTCATTAACAGAGAGGTAAACATGGTTGCTCCGGCAACACCAAAGTATTTGAAGTGGTCACAAACCCCCATTACATTCGACCAATCCGACCACCCGGAACGCGTAGCTACCCCTGGGCGGCAAGTGCTGGTGATCGACCCAGTCGTGGGAGGCACCCGACTGACCAAGGTTCTGATGGATGGTGGCAGTGGTCTGAATATTCTGTATGCTGAGGCCCTCAAAGGAATGGGCATTCCGATGTCCAAACTCAGTGAGAGCAACATGCGGTTCCATGGAATCATCCCAGGAAAGAAAGCCGAATCACTCAGCCAGATCACTCTTGACGTGGTTTTCAGCGATGAGAAGAATTTCCGCAAGGAGAAGTTGATGTTTGAGGTTGTGGATTTCCAGAGTGCATATCATGCCATTCTGGGCAGACCTGCTTATGCTAGCTTTATGGCTCGACCGTGCTATGTATGTCTCATGATGAAGATGTCTGGCCGCAAAGGCGTAATAACGGTTTCCAGTAACCGTCAATGAGCAGAAGATTGTCTTCAAGATGCGGCAAAGATAGCAGATGAGCAGATGGCAGCAGTAGAGTTTCAAGAGTACCAGAAGACTGCAGATCCGAGTGATTTGCTGCATGCTAAGAGGCCTGCCTTGGAATCCACATTTCAGTTGGCCGGCGAGACCAAGCCAGTCCACATTCACCCGACCGACCCCAATGCTGCTCCGACCCATATCTCGATGACACTCGACGACAAATAGGAAGAAGCGCTCATCCGGTTCCTTCATGAGAACTGGTACGTCTTTGCATGGAAGCCATCTGACATGTCAGGTGTACGCAGGGGACTGGCTGAGCACCGTTTGCGAGTCAACCCAAAAGTAAAACCTGTTAAGGAGCATCTCCGTTGTTCCACCACGAAGAAGAGAAAGGCCATTGGCAAGGAGGTGGCTCGGCTCCTGGCTGCTGAGTTCATCCACGAGATATACCACTCTGAGTGGCTCGCCAATGTTGTTATGGTTCCCAAGAAAGACAAATCACTCTGAATGTGTATTGACTTCAAGCACATCAATCGGGCCTGCCCCAAAGATCATTTTCCTCTGCCCCGCATCAACCAGATAGTTGACTCAACTGCGGGATGTGAGCGATTGTCCTTCCTGGACGCTTATTCCGGGTACCATCAGATCCGACTGTATGGACCCGATGAGATAAAGACGGCTTTCATCACCCCGTTCGGGTGTTTTTGCTATGTTACTATGCCCTTTGGCCTCAAGAATGCTGGTGCCACATTCATGCGCATGATTCAGAAGTGCCTGCTCACTCAAATCAGTCAGAATGTGGAAGCATACATGGATTACATAGTGGTTACGTCACGCAAAGGTTCTGACCTGCTGGCTGACCTTGCTGAATCCTTTACCAACCTAAGAAGGTATGATATCAAGCTCAATCCATCAAAATGCACATTCGGAGTCCCAGGCGGAAAGTTACTTAGTTTTCTCATTTCAAAATGAGGGATCGACGCAAATCCAGAGAAGATTGGCACAATCCTCCGAATGAAACGCCCCGTGCGTGTGCATGATGTTTAGAAGCTTACTGGTTGTTTGGTTGCATTGAGTCGATTCATCTCATGCCTCGGTGAAAAGGCACTGCCTCTTTACCGACTGATGAAGAAGTCTGACAAATTCGAGTGGAATGACGAAGCTAAAGCAGCGTTTCAGGAGCTCAAAGCCCTGCTTTCCACCCAACCGGTGCTTGTTGCTCCGGTTAGCAAGGAGCCCCTACTGCTTTACATCGCAGCCACGGGACGAGTTGTTAGCATAGTGCTCACAGTCGAGCGAGAAGAAGAGGGCAAAGCTTTCAAAATTCAGCGCCCTGTGTATTATATTTCAGAAGTCTTAACCCCGTCCAAGCAGAGATATCCTCACTATCAGAAGCTTGTTTATGGGATTTACCTGACCACTAAGAAGGTTGCACACTATTTCTCTGATCACTCAATCTCAGTCATTAGCGACGCTCCATTGTCAGAGATTCTGAATAACAGAGATGCAACCCGTCGAGTGGCAAAATGGGCGATTGAACTTCTTCCTTTAGATATCAAGTTTGAGGCAAAGAAGGCCATTAAGTCTCAAGCAATTGCAGATTTCCTCGCAGAGTGGACAGAACAACAACAGCCGACTCAGATTCAGTCGGAACATTGGACCATGTTCTTTGATGGATCCAAGATGTTGAATGGCTCAGGTGCAGGAGTGGTCTTAGTGTCCCCACGAGGAGACAAGCTCAGTTATGTCCTCCAGATTCACTTTGATTCTTCAAACAATGAAGCTGAGTATGAGGCACTATTGTATGGGTTGCGTATGGCCATTTCACTCGGCGTCCGACGCTTGATGGTATATGGCGACTCAGACTTAGTGGTTAACCAAGTAATGAAGGAATGGGACGTCAGGAGTCCCGCAATGACCGGTTATTGCAACACAGTGAGATAGCTAGAGCAGAAGTTTGAGGGGTTAGAGCTCCACCACATACCATGAATCAAGAATCAAGCTGCTGACGATCTGGCGAAGATAGGTTCCACTCGGAAGCCTATCCCCAGCAATGCGTTCTTGGAGCATCTCCATACCCCATCTGTACAAGAAGATCCCTTCAAGGAAGAGCCCCCTCAATCGATAAGTTCAACTGTGAGATCGAGGTTCCAGCCGTGGTCGAATTGATCATGGAAGTCTTGGTGCTTACACCCGACTGGACAACACCATACATTGCATACATTCTCAAAAAGGAGCTACCAGAGGATGAAGATGATGCCCGTCAGATAGTCCGTCGATCGAAACCTTTCACCGTGATGAAAGGACAGCTTTAGAGAGAAAGTGTCACAGGAGTGGCTCAACGCTGCATCACCCTGGAAGAAGGTCGAATGATCCTGAACGATATCCACTCGGGGACCTGTGGTCACCATGCGTCCTCTCGGACCATCGTGGCCAAAGCATATCGAGCGGGATTCTATTGGCCTCGAGCAAATGAGATGGCGAAAGATATAGTTGACAAGTGCGCAAGTTGCCAGTTCTACTCCAACATGTCCCACAAGCCTGCATCTGCCTTGAAGACTATTCCACTCGTCTGGCTGTTTGCAGTCTAGGAATTGGATATGGTTGGGCGCTTCAAGACTGGTGCAAGTGGTTTCACCCATTTACTCGTAGCAGTCGACAAGTTCACCAAGTGGATCGAAGCCAAGCCCATCAAAAACCTTGGAGCAGGCACTGTCGTCAGTTTGATCAAGGAGTTGATATTCAGATATGGAGTTCCTCACAACATTATCATAGATAACGACTCCAACTTTGATTTTGATGAGTTCAAGGCGTTCTGCACATCCCAAGGCACTCAGGTCAACTATGCGCCCGTCGCACACCCGCAGTCGAATGGACAGGCAGAAAGGGTGAATGGTTTAATCCTTCAAGGGTTAAAGCCTCGACTGATGCGTGACCTTAAGTATACTGCTGGAGCTTGGGTGATTGAATTGCCATTGGTCCTATGGGGGCCGAGAAAAACACCCAACCGGTCGATTGATCGAACCCCTTTCTTCCCGGTGTACGGTGCTGAGGTTGTGCTTCCGAGTGACTTGCTGCACAATGCTCCCCGAGTGGAACTGTTCTCAGAAGCTGAAGCAAAGCAAGCACGTGAAGACGCAGTCGATCTCTTGGAGGAAGAGCGTGAGATGGCTTTGGTTCGGTCGACCATGTATCAGCAAGATCTACCTCGATTCCACGCTCGCAATGTCAGAGGTCGAGCATTTCAGGAAGGAGACCTTGTGCTCCGAGTGGATCAGAAACGACCTCACAAGCTCGCTCCGGCCTGGGAAGGTCCCTTCATCATCACCAAGGTGCTTCACAATGGAGCGTACCACATCTACAATGTAGCCAAGAAAATGGACGAGCCACGCGCATGATACGCAGAGCTGCTTCGTCCTTTCTATACCTAAAATCACTCGACCCGACGAGTTGTAATAAAAGCACTTCAGTTTGTTTTCAAAAGAAAAGATTTTTACAGTATCTTAATGACTGGTTCCCCGTAATCACTTGTGTCCAAATCCCCCAGTGGGTGGCTTAGCCACGAACCTGATTCGCCTAAGTTAAAAACATCCCGAGGGGAGAGCAATCCTCCCACTCGGGGGCTTATCTGCGGCCCCGTACTCGCCTAAGTTAAAAAAACACCCCGAGTGGAGAGCACTCCTCCCACTCGGGGGCTTAGCCGCGACCCTGAAATCGCCTAAGTTAAAAACATTCCGAGTGGAGAGCAATCCTCCCACTCGGGGGCTTTGCTGCGACCCTATACTCGCCTAAGTTAAAAAACATTCCGAGTGGAGAGCAATCCTCCCACTCGAAGGCTTAGCTGCGACCCCGAAATCGCCTAAGTTAAAAACATTCCAAGTGGAGAGCAATCCTCCCACTCGGAGGCTTAGCTGCGACCCCAAAATCGCCTAAGTTAAAAATATCCGAGTGGAGAGCAATCCTCCCACTCGTGGGCTTATCTGCGACCCCGAAATCGCCTAAGTTAAAAACATTCTGAGTGAAGAGCAATCCTCCCACTCGGGGGCTTAGCTACGACTCCGTACTCGCCTAAGTTAAAAAACATTTTGGGTGGAGAGCAATCCTCCCACTCGGAAACTTAGTTGCGACCCTGTTCTCGCCTAAGTTAAAAACATTTTGAGTGGAGAGCAATCCTCCCACTCAGGGGCTTAGCTGCGACCCCGTACTCGCCTAGGTCACAAATATTCTTTGAGCTACGCCACAAATACAATGTGTGCTCTATCCTTATCCGCAAGGACGACGAGGTGTCGATTGAACACCACATCTGAGCTGCATCTCAAGCACAATGAGTGATCCCGATCGGCAAGGACGACGAGGTGTCGACTGAACACCACATCTGAGCTGCATCACAAGTACAATGAGTGATCCCGATCTGCAAGGACGGCGAGGTGTCGACTGAACACCACGTTCGAGCTGCGTCACAAGTACAATGTACCATCCCGATCCGCTAGGATGATGAGGTGTTGATTGAACACCGCGTCTGAGCTGCATCACAAGTACAATTTACCATCCCGATCTACAAGGACGATGAGGTGTCGACCGAACACCATGTCTGAGCTACGTCACAAGTACGATGTACAATTCACTCGACAAAAGGTGAAAAGATCAAGTTCACACAGAATCGAAAGACAGTCAGAAACAGTTCAAAACCAAAACAAAAGCCATGATATTCAAGAAAATTCAAGTTCAAATAAATCCTGCAAAAGTTCAGGACCGCGGCAGGCAGAAGTACTCAGACATCAAGCCTGAAAGAGTTTAACGGTTACATAATCACTCAGCATTCCGAGGCAAATAAAAGTGGGGCATAATGTTTTGTTCGCTCGTCAGGAGAAGGACTTGCTGGATCGCAGAAACTGCCAAGGTCAATGCTATCTGCGATGCGAGTGGCGACATCAAGGAAAGTGTCCATGAAGGACTGGAAACTGTGCTTTTTGGTGTTTGCAACCTTGAGTTCCGCCAGCTTGTCTTCTCTTACATCCTTGCAGTGCACTTGGACCAATGACATGGAGACGTCAGCGCCACAGCGAGCAGATGATTTCTTACATTCTTGCACTCGGTCAGGTATTTGATTCAGTCGAGTCATTAGAGACTCAAGATCCTGTGAGAGTTCTGCCTGAGGCCAGAGTTCAACATCAACCCGCGTCATCGCCGCCTTCAGTCGGGCAAGATAATCAACAATGCTGTCCATGCGTGACTCGAACCACAACACATTCATTGCAATGTCATCTTTGATAGGACAATTTATGGGGTCGAGACCCGTCTCGACCCGCCCGGTTTCTGCTTCAAAGTCTTGACAAAGTTCTGCACAGTCTAAAAAACAGTGAGTCGATAGTTTGACAAGACATGTCAGTCGATGTCAACAAATCAGTCGAACAAGAATACCTTCAAGCTTCAAGACCAATTTCACAGTAAGCTGCCCCATATAAGACTCTAATTTGCCCTTCTTGGCCTTGAGGCTTCCAATTTCGTTGGTCAAGCTGTCCTTGTCTTTCTTCAGTTGCTCGACCTCCCGATTGACTTCAGAGACGATGGTCTTCAACTTGGAGTTCTCCTCTTCCAACTTGCCGACTGAAGCCAACTTCTTGTCTGCAAGCGCTGTTTTCTCTCGCGCCTCCTTCTGGGCTGTAGCAAGATCCCGATCCTTCTTCTCCAGAGCCTGCTTCATTTTCTCTAAAGAAATTACATTCTTCAGACGAGCTTGAAGTTGACAGTTTTCACTACGCACATTTGTTCGAATGAAATCACTCGGTTCAAAGAGACTAAAAAATGGGGAAGAGCGAGTCACAAGGAGGACAGTCGACGCGGTTACCTCCCATGATAGCTGCTTCGTCCTGAGCATTCTTGAGGTTCTTCTTGGCTAGTTCCAGATAAAGGTTGAGGCTGATTTGCTTCTTATTCAGTTCAGAAAGTTGAGCCCCAAGATCACAAGACCTCTGCAGTCAGCAAATAAGATATGTCAGTCGACAGAAACAAAAGTCAACCACAGTGAAAGTTGTTCTAAGACTACTGCTGAATCAAACATTCAACAGTAGTCTCGGGGACTACACCCAGTGGGTGCACTTAGCGTGCCCCCACTTGTTTCGGTTTTACACTCAGCATGGTCTGCCCGGCATGAGTAAAAAAAAGAAAGACCCCAGCCGACTACTAACAGTCGTCCACGGTCTCGGGGACTACACCTAGTGGGTGCACTCTGCGTGCCCCCACTGGTTCGGAAAAACACTCGACTCAGCCTAGTCGCCTCAAGTGGAAGAACTATACAGCTCTAAGACAGAAACACCCCAGTGGGTGATTGGATGTGAAAAACAGACCCATGATAGATGCACATAATGGGTTCCAAAATGCTCATCCAAGAGCACCATATGGACAGCGAAGCAACAATGGCAACTATCATTATTCAAGAGACCAGTCAGGAATCAACTAACCTTGACGTTGGTTTGCAGAGCGGTGCTGGCATTATAAGCTACCAGACTGGCCTCATGCACCACCTTCATCTGCTCCATCACGAGATTTACCTGGAGAAGGGCCTCCCTGGCGGCAATCGGTGAGTCATATGGAGTCTGGTATGCGGTAAAGAGCGATGAGGGCAATGCAGTCCGAGCAGCCACAGGGTCAGATGCATGGAGTTGTACTGGAGCGGCAGAGGTCTGAGCAGTCGACCCTGATGGACAGTCAGTCGACAGCGGATTGGCAAAGGTAACATTGGTCCAAGCCGGATCTCCAGACCGCTGGACCATTGTCTCAAGCACCGGTGTCGACTGAGGGACCTGACCCTCGGGCGCTTTCCCGCTTGACGCCCTGCCCCCCTCCTCCTCTCTCTCTCTCAGAGGCACTACTTCTTCATCATCCGGAAGCTCAATAACGTCCCGTGGAGCTGCAAAAAAAAGCAACCTCAAAAGTTCAATCGGCTAACAATTCAATCGATAGAATAAATCCAAGTCGAATGGAGCATACTAGCTTTGGAGGTGGCCGCGTCATTGGTTTCATCGTCAACTGGGGCCTTGTCAACGTCCATATCAGTCTCGGCTGAGGCTGGTCTGGAAAAGTTTATAATCCATTCGGTCAGAACAGAAGTATTAGTCGGTGGAAAAAAAAGCAGAAAGAAAGAACACTCACCCAGAGGCAACAGGGACGTCCATCTTGATCTTGGGCAAAGTCTCTAAGCCTTTGAGGAGACGACCTTGGGCTGCTTGGCGACCTTCTCCGTCAGCTCTGGAGTCGAAGTCCGAGAGCACTTTTATGCTTGAGTGCTTGGAGCCACGGTCTTGCCACGCCCCCCCGCTGGATCATGGAGTAGCTTGGATCGACGCTTCGTGCGAGGTGGTGAGTTGACTATCTTGTCGTCGTCCGACTCATAACTTTCCTCCTGGTCCTCATCTTCTGGAGATTGCCAATCGCCGCTTTCCTCCACGCTGTCCTCTCCCTCCTGGTCTTGCTCCAGAGCTTGTTCACCATTGGGCATCGAGTACATCTCAGTGTAAACCTACAAGACAAGAAGTCAAGTAAACATTAGTCAGATTTGAAGACAGTCGCAAAATGTATCGAAATACAGTCGGTAGAAGAGACCAAACCTTATCTGGGTGGTTGCTGTCGCTGAATGGGTCGATTCTCCTGGCTCCACTGGGGTTGTCCTTGTTTCCTGTAATAATCTTTAGCCATAGGGCCACTTTCTTGGCCGAAACCTCCTCTGGATGAACCCGAGCGGTGTCGTTGGCTCTAGAGTACATCCACATCGAGTGATCACGAGCCTGGAGCGGCTGGATGCGTCGACCGAGAAAGACCTCCAACAAGTACATGCTAGTGACACCTTGATTGATCAACTGGACCACTCTATCGACCAACATGTTCATTTCCACCCTCTCCGCAGCGGTCACTTTCAGTGAAGAAGGTTGCTAGGCGTGATCTAAAGAAAAAGGGGGAATTCTAGTTTACTGACCTGGAGTCGCAATGTCCTGGCAGTAGAACCAGGTCGACTGCTAGCCCCCGACCGACTCAGGAAGTGTCATAGAAGGGAAGGAACTCCTTTTCCTCCTCTAGATACCCAAACCCCCACATATTTGGATAATGTGCGTTCACTCGTCACTCGAATTCGCTTTCTTCACTGACTGGGAGCGGATTGTGAAGATGTGTTTGAAAAGACCCCAGTGCGGTCGACAACCCAGGAAGTTTTTGCACATGGACACAGATGCAGCAAGGCACGTAATGGTGTTGGGAGAGAAGTGATGGAGTTGGGCTCCGAAAAAGTTCAAGAAACCCCGGAAAAAAGGGTGCGGGGGAAGGGAGAAACCGCGGTTGACATGGGTGGCGAGCAGAACGCACTCACCTGGTCGCGGCTGAGGTTCCTTCTCCCCCTCCGGCAGCATTGCAGCCCCGTCGGCGATCTGTCCGGACTCGGCCAGCTCCTCCAAATCTTTTGGTCGGAGCAAAGATCGGATCCAATCTCCCTAGATCCAACCCCGCGGTAGCGCTGACCGCGATGACGACCCCCGATTCGTCTTCTTGCCTTTCGTCGCCCCCGTTGCCTTCTTCGCACGTTCCAGCACCACCGTCTTGTCCTTCACCATGGTGGCGGGGCGGCGGCATCGAGAGCGGAGGAGCAAGATGTGGTGGAGAAGCGGAGGAGAAAGAAGAATAATGGACGCGCATAGTGCAGACGCCTCGGCCCCGTTGCCTTTTAAGGACCCACTTCCGAGTGACTGACGCGTGGGCCCGGGCAATCCTATCAAATCCCGCAACAGTCACGCGCTGGGTACATGGCGAAAAAGGTGGCGCAGGGATCGATGTGCTCCTATCTGTCCATCCCGCTTACTACGGCATTGCTCCGCCTCGCGTGCTTCCCCGAAATTTCGAATCCCGTGAGATCCGGGATACGCCGTAACCAATCGCGCCAAAGATTTCGCGTCAAAAAATAACACTCGATGAGTGACGGTATAAATCCACTCGGCAACTTCTGAATCGATCAAGGCGACTGAAACGAAGCCGAAGTTCCAACATGGGCCTCCCGTCGAAAATGAGTACTTGTGAAGCACAAGAGTTGAGGCAAGATCAACTTCAACCTTCTTTTCACTCAGACCTCAATCCATTCAGGCGCTAATGATGATGATGATATAGATCTAGAGTAGGGTCATAGGCCTGACCTATACGCCCTACCCAAGGTCACTACCCTAGAAGCAAAGACATCCAAGACACAGCAGGGAGTACCAATTGAAGACGTCGAGTGCAATCCACTCGACCAACCACCTCACTCGGGTACCCCTCCCTCTTAATATCATTCGACCATACAAGAAATCACTCGACCTATCGAAGACCAGGAGTTGCCAGAATAGCAACGGCCAGGCGTTCACTCCATAGTCTTTAAGATCATTAAAAGCAATTTATGGCTGGCGTTCTCAGTAATGCCCCGTCTTTATGTACATTGAACTCTTGGTAACAGGGGATGGCTGGGGTCTTAGCGCACTCTATATAAGCCACCACCCTCCTCTGGCATAAGGGTTCGCACCCCTATAACACACACTATCATAATCCAGTCAACCACCTCAGGGCACCAAGACGTAGGGCTTTTACCTCCTTAGAGAGGGGCCTGAACTCGTAAACACTTGCGTACAATCTCACCGTAGCTAGGACCTTGCCTCCTGATTGGTACCCCTATACTTACTGTTAGACTTAGAACCACGACATGTGGCAGAATGCTGGGACTGTTGGGCAGATCAAAATATGTGCTTGGCTTGCCCAACATTTGGGTAACAGATGTGACTAGAGGGATGCACGCGCTTGGGCCGCGCCGTTTTTCTGCCGGTTAGTATTTTCTTTGGCCCGTGATTGATACTGTACTATTAGCTAGAAGATTTGCGTAAAGCTCCAAGGCCTAAGATTAGTACCGGAGTTTAGTAGATGCTGGCGCGTCCAGCCCATCATGTCGGATCTAATTCATCCCTAACCACTTTCTCTACTCCTTTTCTCTTTTTTCCTCTCGGATTTTGGTCGGCACATGTCCGTAGGCACCAACAAAAACCGTTCACGGATATATAAGGGGTCAAATTAGTGTATGTTTTGTACTTATCAGATGGAATAGATACATCAAGTTGTCGAGCCATCTACGAGAGATTAGTAAAGAACAACATAGAACCATTGACCAAAATAGCAGTAATACCATCGAAAGCTGAGGGGTGAATGAAATTTGATGATTGATTCTTTTAAACCCCTTAGACTACCATCCTTATCTGTCGACGGCAGATACCCCTAGGTTAGGGTCTCTTACAAATTGCCCAACACACGAAGAAATCCCTTAACGATGTCCGGACAACTCACAACACCTATCTTGTCAACATCAGATCACATTTGCTCCACTCCCTCACACACAACCCACCGTCATTCCTCTCGCTGCTACTGATTCCGTGATCCCATCCCGCACACCACGTGCATGGTCGTAAGGGAGAGCAGGCCTCTCAAACCCGCCCATTCTGATCCCGCAGTGGGTTAAGGGGCAACTAGCTTTTTGGGCAGCATCCCAGGTGCGAGTAATCGTTGTTATTCCTGAACTTCGACTACATCCTCAACCTCTTTAACATCTCTATGGCTAAAAACTCTGAAATCCAGAAGAAGGTTGCTAAGGATGTTGCTCTTGTCGGTGTGGCTTTGACCTAGCGAACTGGAGGGTATAATTTTGTTGGTGCAATAGTTTGCCCACTTGTGTTTTGGAGATTGTTGTCAGAAACAGGCATGCACTCATTTGTTTGCTAATGCACATAAGGGATGGTCCATGCAAGTTTGAGGAGAATGCTATGCTTCGTATTGAGGTTTGAAGAACTTCACTGAAGATTATCTGCGTGGCAGAGAAAGAAGAGCTACATTTCAAGAAGAAATGAATGCGAGAAGATTGTATTGAAGGAATTGACCCCTTTAAAAAAAATTGACGCAAAGCAACATTCATTCGTTGTGTCTGAGAAAGAATGACTGCAATTGAGAAGATTGACGGCAAAGTGAAGAAATGGCATTCCTTCCGTCATTCTACTTTCTCTTATTTGAGTCATAGGACCTTCGTACTATTAAGAGGGGTATATGTTCTCGAAGCTTAGGTCTGTTGTCATGCCTAGTTGAAACCTATGAAAGAATGAGAGAAATCTCTTTGTGTTCCGAATGATTATATGTCAACAGAAGACGTTGTTCTTCGGAGTTGTGGGAGATATCTTTCAGACCAAGGATTTAGCATTTCTTGCTCCGCAAGGAATGTTACTGTTGTGCTCAAGATGCGACCATTGGAAAAGTGTCATTTGGCCATTGGCTGATCCGAGTGTCTAATTTGGTCATTTCCCATTAGGGAAGGATACGTCTATAAATATCCACCCCGCACCAACGTTGTCCGTTGCCTGCTGCGCTTAGGATCCTGAGAAGATTGATTGAGCATTCCCTATCGAGAGATTTGAGTTTAAGATACACCGAGAGAAAATCAAGAGCCAAAACTTAGAAAGTGGTTCAGCATTACAGTAGTTCTGAGTTAGAGTTCATGCACCTATTAGAGCATCTCCAGCCGTTGGCCCCCCAGGAGGCGCTAAAAATCGCCCCCTGGGGGCGCGCCGGTGCTAAACCGCGCGCTGGGGGCGTGATGCCCCCCAGTCGCGGCGCCCACATTTTTTTTGAAAATTTTAAATACGGCACAAACACGGCGCAAATTCAATGCAAACTTCGGCGAGTTCATTCAAACTTAAACATATTTTACAAAAAAGAAAAAAAACTACTAGGATGCTCCTCGTCGTCTCCCTTGCCGCTCCTCGCCGCCCTCCGCCCTTGCAGTTCTACATGCCGAGGAGGCTGTAGAACCGCGTGTAGTTGCCGCCGTTGTCATCGTCGTCATCATCATCGTCGTCGTCGTCGCGGCCTCCGCTGCAGCCGCCGTCCCTGCTGCAACCCTCCCCCGGTTGGCGCGGCGGGTTAGACGGTCCGGGGGCATCCTCATCATCGTCGCTGTCGAGGATCACGACGCCGTGCTCATCCTCGCGTCCATGTTTGCGGGCGGCTATCTCCTCCAGGGCCTGGCGCTGTCGGACCATCTCGTCGCGGAGGTAGTCGTCCCGTGCCCACTGTAGGGCCTCCTTGTCGGAGAAGCCGCGCCGGGCTATCTCCTCGTACTCCGTGGGGAGGCCGGGCTCCGGCTTGGGCGCGATGAGGACGAAGCGGCCAGAGGGGGGGAGTGGAGTCGCCGATGCGGACGCCGGAGCTGCAGGTGTGCCCGCCGACAGGCGTGTCCTGGGGTTCCAGCTTGATGAGGCGGAGGCAGGGAGAGCCGGACGAGCAGCCGGATGAGGAGGAGGACGCCCCGGGCTGCTCCATGCGCCTCGGCGTGCACGAGCTTACACGTCGACGAGAGAAGGAAGAGGGAGAGGGGTACTAGAGCCTCGGCGTGTTGCCTCCCTTGATGTACTCGAGGACGACCTCCAGTGTGCGGCCGGGCACGCCCCACCATCGGTGCCGCCCCTCAGAGTTGAGCCTGCCGGAGGGCACGACGCCGTTCGTGGCCTCGAGCTGTTCGGCGTGGCGGCATCGGAAGTAGGGCTCCCAGAGCGGGCTTTTGGGGACGTACCGTGGTCCTTCCCTCGCCGCCCGCGGCAGGGAGGCGCAGATACATGCAATCTCCGCACGCTGCTGGCGCTGATTCTCCACGCCCTGGGCAGCCGCATGTCCGGCGGGACCGGGTACTCTGCCTCGAAAAGGAGCCGAGCTTCGTCCTCGTGAAGATGGCAGCGGCCGAAGCCGTTCACTGCCGCGCTGTCGCCTGGGAAGCGCTCCGCCATGCTTTGAACTGGAGACGGTGAGAGGAGGGGAGGAATGGGGAGAAATGGCGCGTCGGCGGTGGAGGCTCTGTGCGTGTCTCTGGCGCGCTGGGGGTTGGCTGATATAGGCGGAGGCGCCGCGTAGTACGCGTGGCCGCCGTGTTATGCATGGCAGCGAGGGGACGCGCGTCGTCCGGTCTTCACTGCGCCGCCCGTGAGGCATCAGTGGAGGCTGACTGGTGCGGCAGCTTTGACATTGATTTGCTGCGGCAAACAAGGTGATGAGGACGACGAAGCAGCAAGAAGAGAGGTGAGTCGCTGGCAAGGAGGGCCCGTGGATCTTTCGCGCCAAAAATGATTCGCTCGGCGCCCCCGAGCCCCCCCCAGCGCAGCGGGTTCGGATTGGGTCCGCCGGCGCCAATTTCGGCCCGAGCCGGCGAAAACTGGGCCCTTGGGGGTGCGACTGGGCCGATTTTTTGGCGCCGGTGACCGAGAAGTCGCCTGGGGGGCCTTGTTGGGGCGCGGCTGGAGATGCTCTTAGTCTTGAGAGTTGTGCACTCTCTTGACGGAAAAGCTGTTGGCTTGAGTGATGAAGGGTAATTCTTTTCACCAAGCAAAGTCTTCCGCAACCAAGAGTAATTGTGGTTCGCGAAGAAGTCTATCAAAGATTTGGAGATCGCCAGCAAGCATCCACCAGGAGTGAAATCACCCAAAGTCTGATCAGCTTCGAGTTGAGGGAGAATAGGATGGAGAGAGGTTTGCTCCTGTGTTCAATCACAAGTCCCTCTAACTAGACATAGTCCTTTGGCAAGAAGGGCGAACTGGTCTACCAAATCCATTTTTTGCCACAGAGCACCACCGGTTCATTCAACTCTACTACATTCCTTTCAACAGTTTACATTTAGTGCTTGGTGTCGATAAGATATCTATGATCTATTACTAGTTGTAGTTCATTTGCGTCTATGCGCTCATGTTGTTTAGTATATTTCAGTTTGTTCTTCTCAAGGTTACTTGTCTGTATGCCCGTCTACTTGTTCTGTGGTGTTACATGGTTATTCAACTTAGTTATGTTCTAAATGACATCTCGTGATAGATTTCATTCCCTCTCTATCTCTTCCCATTTAATTCCATGGTGTGTCATCTCCATCTCTATCTTCACTCCATTTCCTTTTGCTAGCAAGATTCTTAGTTCATACTGTTCGCTCTCTCATGTTGTTTCACTGGTTAGCATACAATGTTAAGTACCATTCTGTTTGTTAAGATAGTGAGCTACTATACACGAACGGTTATAGTATCTTTCTTCGAAATATTTGCTTCACTCTATCTTTATATCTCATTCGGTTGGGTTCAGCCTGTTTATCGTCAGTGCTTGATCTCCTCTCTTTTATTCTGCCGGTGTGCTTGGGTTCGGTTCAAAGTTTCATAAGAAATTTTGAATCTCCCATTCATCCCCTCTGGTCGATGTGCTCTCCGTCCTCAGGAGATAGAATCTATGTCTATCAAATGCACCCGAATATGAATTATCAAGATCTTCAAAAAGATTACCTCCGATGGATACAAAGTGCTACAAATGCAACATTTATGTTCACTACATTGCCGACTGTCCCAACAAGTAGTTGGATGTCAAGCCAGGAAGAGATGGCATGCACTAAACTGTTCAGGGTATGTGCGCACAAACCGTCATACTAAGCTCAAGAAGAAGAAAGAACCATTTGCATGTTATTCAAAGAGACCAGTCACTGACGTTCATGACAAAGCTACTATCAAATCCGACATGGATAGGATATCTCAGCTGGCTGGTGTATATGCTCGAATGACAATGGAGTCCTAAGATGAAGTCTCAGAATCCGAACCAGATGAAGATGAATTCTAAATAAATATAGTCCAAGGCAATGCTTTCGTAGTGTTGGGGAACGTTGCATGGGAAACAAAAATTTTCCTACGCCCACCAAGATCAATCTAGGAGATAACCATCTATGAGAGGAGATATTGGATCTACATAACCTTGTAGATCGCTAAGCGGAAGCGTCGAGAAAAGCGGTTGATGTAGTCGTACTCTTCACAATCCAATCGCGATCCAATCCGATCTAGCACCGAACGGACGACACCTCCACATTCAGCACATGTGCGGCTTGATGACATCTCCTCCTTCTTGATCCAGCAAGAGAGGGAGAAGTAGATGGGATCTCAACCAGCATGACGGCCTGGTGGAGATGGTGGTGGAGCAATCCCAACAGGGCTTCGCCAAGCGCCTCCAAAACTACAAACGAGGAAAAACGGGAGAGAGGGGAGGCCGCGGGGCATGGGAATTGTTGTCTCCAGCCCTTGCACCTCCTCCCTACTATATATAGGGGTGTTGGAGGGCTGGGGGAGCAGCCCTAGCCCCTCCTCCAAGGAGGGGAGGCAGCCAAAGGGGGAGGAGTGCCCTCCAAGCCAAGTGGAGGGCCCTCCAAGCCAAGTGGAGGGCCCTCTCCCTTAGGTTTTCCCTTCCCCTAAGCGGATGGGCCTTAGGGGCTGGTGCGCCTGGTCCAATAAGGCTAGGATACCCCCTATAGCCCGTGCACGCCCTAGGTGCTGGATGGATCCTTCCGGACTCCTCCAGAACCTTCTAGAACCTTCCCGGTACAATACCAGTAAAACCCAAAACTTTTTCGGTAGCCAAAATATGACGTCCCATATATAAATCTTAACGTCCGGACCATTCTGAAGGTCCTCGTGACGTCCGAGATCTCATCCGGGACACTGAACAACAATTAGTCACCAATGTGAATATCCCAATACTACTCTAGCGTCACCGAATGTTAAGCGTGCGGACCCTATGAGTTCGAAAATCATGTGGACATGACTGAGACACCTCTCCGGTCAATAACCAATAGCGGGACCTGGATGCCCA
The DNA here is from genome assembly GCF_002162155.2 of Triticum dicoccoides. NCBI lineage: Eukaryota > Viridiplantae > Streptophyta > Magnoliopsida > Poales > Poaceae > Triticum > Triticum dicoccoides. The sequence continues at coordinate 258,548,835 of NC_041393.1, forward strand.
TATTGGTTCCCACATATTCCACAAAGATCTTTATCAGTCGAACCACGATGCCATGGGTTCAATCAATCATGTGTGCAATTCCGTTTGTCTAGCGGTATGTTACTTGCTCAAGATTTGATCGTGGTATCTCCATACGTAGTTCAATCTTGTTACCAGCAAGTCTCTTTACTCGTTCCGTAATACAAGATCCCACAACTAACTCCTTAGTCACATTACTTGCAAGCTTCTTGTGATGTTGTACGATGTTTGTTTGAACTACGTCGGTATTTCTCCAAAGAGGAAGGGATGATGCGGCACAGGAACGGTAGGTATTTCCCTCATCAAGGTTATCGAACTAGTAGCAGAACAACGCAACACCACGTAAACAACTCCTACACACAAAGAACAAACACTTGCAACCCAACGTAAGAGAGGGGTTGTCAATCCCCCATGGGTAAAAAGATAGATAAAATTGTAGTAGATTGGATAAATAGATCTCGCGGGAAAGTGAGATAAAATAAATAACTAAAAATTGCAGCAATGTATTTTGTATTTTTGGATTAATAGATATGAAAATAAAATCAAATAAAAATAGATCTCGAAGGCAAATATAATTAAGAAGAGACCTGGGGGCCATAGATTTCACTAGTGGCTTCTCTCGAGAAAAATAGAATATGGTGGGTAAAGAAATTAATGTTGGGCAATTGATAAAACTTCAAATAATCGTAACGATATCCAGGCAATGATCATAATACAAGCATCACGTCCAAGATTAGTAGACCAACTCCTGCCTGCATCTACTACTATTACTCCACACATCGACCGCTATCCAACATGCATCTAGTGTATTAAGTTCATGGAGAAGCAGAGTAATGCAATAAGAACGATGACATGATGTAGACAAGATCTATTTATGTAGAAATCGACCCCATCTTGTTACACTTAATAGCAACGATACATACGTGTCGGTTCCCCTTCTGTCACTGGGATCAAGCACCGTAAGACCGAACCCATCAGAAAGCACCTTTTCCCATGGCAAAAAAATCGATCTAGTTGGCCTAACTAAACCAAAGATTCGAAGAAGAAATGCGTGGCTATAAGTAATCATGCATATAAGAGACAAAAGAGACTAAAATAACTTTCATGGATAAAAACATAGATCTTGTCAGATTTAGGGTTCCGGCAAAACCCTTGAGGTTTGAACACTGGGGTGCGCACGAAAATTTCCCCCTACCGAATCTCGCCCTCAGCCTCGCCGTGATATCTAAGCTAACTCGATGAACTCACAACACAAGAGACACAAGATTTATACTGGTTCGGGCCAGCATTGTCGTGTAATACCCTACTGCAGTGTGGTGGCGGTGGATTGCCTATTGGGCTGATGATGAACAGTACAAGGGAAGAACAGCCTCCTGAGGAGAGGTGTTCTTGTGCTTGGTGGGTGCGAGGATGGACTGAGTTTGTTTCTCTCTCTCTGTCTGTCCATCTGTTTGTCTGTCTGTTTCTACTGTGGTGGCTAGTCCTTTTTAGAGAGGCCCTGGTCCTCTCCCCAAATATTGAGCGGGAAGGGATCCAACAACGGCCAATTTGAAAGGGGACAACTAGTACAAGCTATCCTGACTAAAGGTGGTCTTCGTCTGTCAAAGGCGCCAGTGGTGACGCCGTATTGGGCTCCACGATGACCTCCGTCCTGTCGTCCTGCTGGTCTTGGTCTTGTTGCAACGATACGGAAACCTTTGCCTGATGCCTCGGTACTCCGTGCCTGCGCTTGCCCCCTTAGCACCAAAGGGTAAATGAGGACACTGTGCGCACTGGCGCCCGCCTGGCGCCCTGATACGTCTCCAACGTATCTATAATTTATGAAGTATTCATGCTATTATATTATCCATCTATGATGTTTTATATGCATTTATATGTCATATTATATGATTTTTGGGACTAACCTATTAACCTAGAGCCCAGTGCCAATTTCTGTTTTCTCCTTGTTTTAGTGTTTTACAGTAAAGGGATACCAAACGGAGTCCAGTTGACGTGCCGATTTTTGAGCATTTTTTATTGACCAAAAGAAGACCACGGAGCATCGGAGTTGGGCCAGAAGACTCCCGGGCTGCCCATGAGAGTGGGGGCCGCGCCCTCCCCCCTAGGGCGCGCCCCCTATCTCGTGGACCGCCCGGAGACCTTCCTGACGTGAAACCAACGCCAAAAATTTCATAAATATAGAAACCTTCAGGAATTAACCTAGATCAGAAGTTCCGCCGCCGCAAGCCTCTGTAGCCACGAGAAATCAATCTAGGCCCCCTCCGGCACCCTACCGGAGGGGGCCATCATCACCGGAGGCCATGGAGGAGGATCTCAGAGGGGCCATCATTGTCATGAGGGCCAAGGACCAGAGGGGGAAATCCATGGAGGAGGAAGCACAAGGGGGAGAACCTCTCCTCCTCTCTCTTGGTGGCACCGGAGTGCCATCGAGAGGGGAATCATCACCGCGGTGATCGTCTTCATCAACATCACAATCATCATCACCATCCTCATCTCTTTTATGCGGTCCACTCTCCCGCACCCCGCTGTAATCCCTACTTGAACATGGTTCTTTATGCAGCATATTATGATTCAATGATGTGTTGCCATCCTATGATGTTTTGAGTAGATATCTTTTATCCTTGGGTTGATTGATAGTCTAGATTGGTACGAGTTGTATGTTTTATTTTGGTGCTGTCCTATGGTGCCCTCCATGTCGCGCAAGCGTGAGGGATTCCCGCTGTAGGGTGTTGCAATACGTTCATGATTCGCTTATAGTGGGTTGGTGAGTGACTGAAACACAAAACCGAGTAAGGGGGTTGTTGCGTATGGGATAAAAGGGGACTTGATGCATTAATGATATGGTTGGGTTTTTCCTTAATGAATCTTTAGTATTTGCGGATGCTTGCTAGAGTTCCAATCATAAGTGCATATGATCCAAGTAGATAAAGTATGTTAGCTTATGCCTCTCCCTCATATGAAATTGCAATGACGACTATCGATCTTCTTAACAATTGCCTAGGATAATTCCGCACAACGATCCACAATTATTGCACACTCGCTATTTATAATATTTAGTAATATATTCTAACTTCATGATAACAGCACCTACTTTCATATTTTAGCTCTTCGATATCATGCAAAGTTATCCTCTTTATACCCACAACACATTTTTATTTCTTGGAAGCAAACATTCGGTGCACGTAGAGTCGTATCAGTGGCAGATAGGGCTTGAGAGAATATTGATCTTACCTTTGGCTCCTTGTGGGTTCGACACTCCATACTTATCACTTCCACCTTTGGGAATTGCTACAATGATTCCCTGCACTTGGGGATTATCAGGCTCTTTTCTGGCGCCGTTGCTGGGGAGCAATAGCGTGGGGTTGATATTCTCGTGTGTGCTTGTTTGCTTTCTTCACTAAGTAGATTTTGTTTTTCCTTTTGTTACTGTTTAGTTGTGGGTGAAACATACAATTTTTTTTAAAAAGAATGAAAATACCAAAAAATAATATTTACTTGCCTCTCATGCCTAAAAAAGTTTTTCAAAAAGAGAAGTGATTGGAAAGTTATGCATTGAAGAAGTGAGGGTCGACCTTGAGCACTTGTGTTCATGCTCACGGAAACAATGTAGACTTTTTCATGGAAGTTTCTATGTAAATAATTATCCCCTTGTATATATCCTTTGTATTATAAAATTAATGTGCCAAGCTTTGGTTTTAGTATGATAAGATTGCTTGTTTACTATGTGCAGAACAAAAACAGAAATTTTGGCTGTAGTGCTTGAATTTACATTTTTTACTGGAAAGTCAAATTGGTCTGAAACTTTTTTCACATTACTTCTGTACAAATTGCTAAAATTTTCAAATTTATTTCATAATTTTTGGAGTTACATAAGTTTACTAAACTTCCATATTACTACAGACTGTCCTGTTCTTGACATATTCTGTTTTTCGTGTGTTGTTTCCTTATTCTGATGCATCTATGGCTAGTATGTAGGGTATGAACCATAGAGAAGTTGGAATACAGTAGGTTTAACACCAATATAAACAAAGAATGAGTTAATTACAGTACCTTAAAGTGGTAGTTTGCTTTATTACACTAACGGATCTCACAAGTTTTTGTTTAAGTTTTTGTGAATGAAGTGTTTGAAGAACGAGGAGTTACCGATGTGAGAAGAATAAAGAGAGACAAGAGTTCAAGCTTGGGGATGCCCAAGGCACCCCAAGTAAATATTTCAAAGGATACTGAAGCATCTAAGCTTGGGGATGCCCCGGTTGGCATCCCAGCTTTCTTCTTCAACAAATATCGGTATACCTCGGTTTTTGTCTTGTTCACATGATTTGTGTCCTTTGTGTTTTTTTATTTTTCTTTAAGAATCGTGCTAGTATGAGATAGCTCTTCAATGATTTATAGAATACTTCATGTGCATCACTTATATCATTTAAGTATGATCTTATAGAATTGCTCTTTGTGCTTCACTTAAATCGTTTGAGTATGGAATGCTTCGTGCGCTTCACTTATATATTTTGAGCTTGGACATTGGTTAGTCTACATTAATTGTAGAATGCTCCATGAACTTCACTTATATCTTTTGGAGTATGAATAATACTATAGTTTAAAGTGGGTTTGGAAGAGTGTCAACTTTAGGAATTAGTGATCCCACTATCTTGAAGGGTGTTGAATCTTCATACGAAATTTATGAAAGTGGATTTGGAAGAGTTTCAACTTTAGTTAGTATTCCACTATTTCGAAAGAGGTTCCAATTGATTATGAGAACAAAGTAGATATCCATGATTCTACTGAAAGTTATTATGAGGGAGGAATATGTTCTTGTAGGAGTTGCAATAATATCAAGTTTCCTTCCTATGTGCTTAAAAGTTTTGAAGTTATACTTGTGTTGTCTTCCTATGCTAGTTGACTTCTGTTCCTATAAATTGTGTGCTCACAAAATCCCTAGGCATAGGAAGTGGGTTAGATTTAAATGTGCTAGTCATATTCTTCATGATGCTCTTTTTATGTTTCAACTCTTATCTTGTATGAGAGCATCATTGAAATCATCATGCCTAGCTAAAAGGCATTAAAGAAAAGCGCTTGTTGGGAGACAACCCAATATTTTTCCTTACTGTTTTTTTGTGTGTCCACATGATTAAGCTACTGTAGTAATCATGTTTTATGCTTTTTGTTTCAATAAAGTTCCAAGTAGGACCTTTGGGAAGACTTGGGTGAAAGTTAATGTGATCTTGCTGTAAAAAACAGAAACTTTGCACTCACGAGATTAGCTGTCATTTTTTACAGAAGAGTGCTTTTGAGTTGATTACTTTTGCAGAAGATTAATAGACAAATTCCTCACATCCACCAATTTATTTCATAATTTTTGGAGTAGCAGAAGTATGGTTATTGTTCAGATCATTACAGACTGTTCTGTTTCTGACTGATTCTGTTTTCATTGCATAGTTTGCTTGTTTTCTGGTTTCTATGGCTTATATTTCTCAATATAAATTGTAGAAATGATATGGTACAGTAGTAATTATGTGAAAAAATTATGAACCTTGTCTTTTACAGTACCAAAGTGCATGGTTTATTCTTTATCATACTAACCTATCTCACGAAGTTCCATTAAGTTTTGTGTGATTGAAGTTCTCAAGTTTTGGATGAGTATCGATATGAGGAGAATAAGGAGTGGGAAGACCCTAAGCTTGGGTATGCCCAAGGCACCCCAAGGTAATATTCAAGGAAGATTCAAGCGCCTAAGCTTGGGGATGCCTCGGAAGGCATCCCCTCTTTCGTCTTCAAAACTATCGGTATACCTTACTCGGAGCTATATTTTTATTCGTCACATGATATGTGTTTTTCTTGGAGCCTCATTTTATTTTGTTATTATTTGCTTGCTGTCATTTATAATAGTGTTTTGCATCTTTAGTTTCAATAAAAATGTCAAGGATAGCCTTTACCATGCTTATTTTGCTAGTATACATGTTGCTGTTTGAAAACAGAAAGTTTACCGCTGTTGCAAAAATTCCCTAGAAAAGTCAGAGAATGATATAATGTTGAAACTTTTTTCATATTGAGATCTGATAAATCTTATACAGCGTATTATTTTTCTCATAATTTTTGGAATTAGGGAAGTATGATGAATCTTGCATTCTTTACAGACTATACTGTTTTGGCAGATTGCTGTTATAGTTGCATTGTTTGCATATGTTTGCTTGTTTAATGATTCTATTTGAGGATAGGAGTATTAAATATGCAGAACCATTTAGTATTAAATGTTGAATAATAATTTTAGTGTTTTGTTACAGTAGAAAATGATAAGGTTTTGCATTGGTTTATACTAACCTATCTCACTAGTTCTTGTTGAGTTTGGTGTGGATGAAGCTTTTGATAAAAAGAGAAACCATGATATGAGAGGAATGAAGGAAATATAAAAGTTCAAGCTTGGGGATTCCCAAGGCACCCCAAGATAATATTCCAAGAAGTCTCAAGCATCTAAGCTTGGGGATGCCCCGTTAGGCATCCCACCTTTCTTCTTCAACAACTATCGGTTAGTATCGGTTGAGCCTAAGTTTTTGCTTCTTCACATGAGTTGTGCTATCCTTGCAATGTCATTTTATTTTGTTTTACTTGCTGTTTGAATAAAATCATTGGATCTGAATTATTGAATAAAAAGGGGAACCCTCCCATGGCTAGTTAATTATTTGACTACTTGGTGTCCTTCACTCATATCTTCTAGAGTAGTTTGTCATTTACTCATGTGCTTCATGTATATCCTATGAGTAAATGGGGGAATGAATTGAATGTCATAAATCTGAATTTTTATATTTTTCATATGCTTATAACATGGTTAGTGATGACTTCACACATAGAAAGCATGAGGCATAAAAGTTGTTGAGAGTTGGCAAACGTAGTTTTGGTCATCGTTGGAATCAATACGAAGTAATAAGGGAAGAGAGGTTCACATACAAATATATTATCTTGGACATCTTTTATGATTGTGAAGCACTCATTAAGTATGACATGATAAAAGAGTTGACATTAGACAAGGAAGACAACGTGATGGTTTATGTTTTCCGACATCTCAGTTAAAGTATATTGTCATTGACCTTCCGAACATGTTGAGCTTGTCTTTCTCCCTCATGCTAGCCAAATTCCTTGCACTAAGTAGAGATACTACTTGTGTTTCCAAATACCCTTAAACCCAGTTTTGCCATGAGAGTCCACCATACCTACCTATGGATTGAGTAAGATCCTTAAAAGTAAGTTGTCATCGGTGCAAGCAATAAAAATTGCTCTCTAAATATGTATGACTTATTAGTGCAGAGAAAATAAGCTTTGTACGATCTTGTTGTGGAAGTAATAAAAGCGACGGACTGCATAATAAAGGTCCACATACAAGGGGCAATATAAAGTGACGTTCTTTTGCATTATGATTTTGTGCATCAACCCTAAACGCGCATGACAACCTCTGCTTCCCTCTGCGAAGGGCCTATCTTTTACTTTATGTTTTTACTTTATGCTTGAGTCAAGGTGATCCTCACCTTTCCCTTTTTCAGTTTATCCTTTGGCAAGCTCCTCGTGTTTG
>NC_041393.1:258556803-258563089 GCF_002162155.2 Triticum dicoccoides
GTGAGTGTTAGCTATTGTAGAAGACTATATGATAGTTGAGTATGTGGACTTGCTGAAAAGCTCTATTCTTGACTCTTTCTGATGTTATGATAAATTGCAATTGCTTCAATGACTGAGATTATAGTTTGTTAGTTCTCAATGAAGTTTCTGAACCATACTTGACATTGTGAACAGATTGTTACTTGATCATGAAAAGTTTTATGAGATAAGCTACTATTCTGACACATATTGATGCTAGAAAAGGTGATTGAAATTATCATTGATCAAACTTGTGCACCTGCTAGCATTCACACTTCATAAATTATTTCTTTTATCATTTACCTACTCGAGGACGAGCAGGAATTAAGCTTAGGGATGCTGATACGTCTCCAACGTATCTATAATTTATGAAGTATTCATGCTATTATATTATCCATCTATGATGTTTTATATGCATTTATATGTCATATTATATGATTTTTGGGACTAACCTATTAACCTAGAGCCCAGTGCCAGTTTCTGTTTTCTCCTTGTTTTAGTGTTTTACAGAAAAGGGATACCAAACGGAGTCCAATTGACGTGCCAATTTTTGAGGATTTTCTATGAACCAAAAGAAGACCACGGAGCATCGGAGTTGGGCCAGAAGAGTCCCGGGCTACCCACGAGAGTGGGGGCCGCGCCCTCCCCCCTAGGGCGCGCCCCCCTATCTCGCGGACAGCCCGGAGACCTTCCTGACATGAAACCAACGCCAAAAATTCCTATAAATACAGAAACCTTTGGGAATTAACCTAGATCGGAAGTTCAGCCGCCGCAAGCCTCTGTAGCCACGAGAAATCAATCTAGGCCTCTCCGGCACCCTGCCGGAGGGGGCCATCATCACCGGAGGCCATGCAGGAGGATCTCGGAGGGGCGATCATCGTCATGAAGGCTAAGGACCAGAGGGGGAAAGCCATGGAGGAGGAAGCACAAGGGGGAGAACGGCTCCTCCTCTCTCTTGGTGACACCGTAGTGCCATCAAGAGGGGAATCATCGCCGCGGTGATCGTCTTCATCAACATCACCATCATCATCACCATCCTCATCTCTTTTATGCGGTCCACTCTCCCGCACCCCGCTGTAATCCCTACTTGAACATGGTGCTTTATGCCGCATATTATGATTCAATAATGTGTTGCCATCCTATGATGTTTTGAGTAGATATCTTTTATCCTTGGGTTGATTGATAGTCTAGATTGGTACGAGTTGTATGTTTTATTTTAGTGCTGTCCTATGGTGCCCTCCGTTTCGCGCAAGCGTGAGGGATTCCCGCTGTAGGGTGTTGCAATACGTTCATGATTCACTTATAGTGGGTTGGTGAGTGACTGAAACACAAACCCGAGTAAGGGGGTTGTTGCGTATGGTATAAAAGGGGACTTGATGCTTTAATGCTATGGTTGGGTTTTACCTTAATGAATCTTTAGTATTTGTGGATGCTTGCTAGTGTTCCAATCATAAGTGCATATGATCCAAGTAGAGAAAGTATGTTAGCTTATGCCTCTCCCTCATATGAAATTGCAATGACGACTATCGATCTTCTTAACAATTGCCTAGGACAATTCCGCACATCGATCCACCATTATTCCACACTCGCTATTCATAATATTTAGTAATATATTCTAACTTTATGATAACAACACCTACTTTCATATTTTACCTCTCCGATATCATTCAAAGTTATCCTCTTTATACCCACAACACATTTTTATTTCTTGGAAGCAAACGTTCGGTGCACATAGAGTCGTATCAGTGGAAGATAGGGCTTGAGAGAATATTGATCTTACCTTTGGCTGCTTGTGAGTTCGACACTCCATACTTATCACTTCCACCTTTGGGAATTGCTATGATGATTCCCTGCACTTGGGGATTATCACGCCAGCCTGGCCTTGGTCGTCATGGCTTGCGTCACGGGAACCTCACGAGGTACCCCTTGCCTTGATCTCTCCGCCCCCTCGCGAGCCTGCCTGGTGAGGCCACTCCTGAGGATGCCTTGTGTTGTACGCCTCGCAAGGCTTGGCCCCTCGCGAGGGTCTTGAGTGTTTGGCTGATGAAGACCTGCCATACTGGGCCACTAGTGGAGCCACGCCATGGGCCGCAGGCAGGCAAGTCTGGGGACCCCTGTTTCCGGAACACCGACAGTAGCCCCCGGGCCCAAGGCACGCTCGGACTTGGCTTAGCAGCGAAGCCAAAGGGCAAGTACGGAGCACCGCGGGCCCCAATAGCATGCGGCCTTGGTCGACGTGTGGCGACTGATTGGACGTGGGCGTCTTCGCTTCCCCACTCTACCTCGGCAACTGCTCGTATTGACGAGTCCCTACTGCATTCAAAAAAGGGTTATCATTACCTGCAATCATGGAGGTCGACGGTTGGCCTCCCTTGGGCTATAAATGAGGAGGGGTGAGAGCCCTTGTCGCCCATTTCTTCCTGCTTTGCCTGCTTCTTCTTCCCTGCTACACCTCCAGTCCTTACAACAATGGCATTGATCCATAGATTCTCGGCTAAAGAGAAGGGGAAGGCTCCCCGGGACGGACCCGATCCGCTCCCGCCGAACAAGAGGCCAGCCCACCACCATGGTGAGGTCGTGAGGCAAGAGATGACGAGTCCTTGGTGTGAGCGGCCACCTCCTGGGTACTCGCTACCCCAGTGCGCCCAAGCTGAGGGCTCTGGAGAAAGGGGCGGTGAACAACGCCACCCGAAACACAGCCACGGTCGGCGCGCCGTGGTGGCGCTCGCCGTCGCCCCTGGAGTCCACGCCGCGGACTCCTCTCGCGAGCTCGTGCTATGGGCGGCGATGCCTCAAAGCACCTGGATCTGCTTCCCTTCGTTCTTCACCACCGAGATGCCGCCGAGGGGGCCTCTCGAGCTTTGCTGCGGCATGCCGACTGTGGCGCACCGGTGACCGGAGCGGAGGTTAATGTCGTTCCCTCAGGCAAGATCTTCATGACCCGAGGTTGGGGCGACATCGCCCGGGTCTGTCGAATGGGGGGCGCCCTCGCGATCCATTTTGAATACGATGGCGCATCCACGTTGTCCTTCAAGGTCATCGACGTGGAAGGCCACCGCCTGGACTGCTGCCCCGGAGGGGGCAGTCAGGATATCGACGCGGCAGGGCCTGGGCCTGCCGTCCACTCCTCCAGTGGCTCCTCCGGCAGCAGCAACAATGCCTGAGAGCCCGGTGACTCTCCCGAACTCTACGAGACTCCGGAGACAAGCGACGGTAGCTACGCACCCCCGAGCTCTTGCCACGCCCGGAGCAAGGCGGCGGCATCGGGCCGTCGCCGCCGCTGAACTGGATGGGTTTAATGCCGGTCTCCCATTGTCACGCCCAATATGCGACCCTATCCAAAAGGAACTCGAAGGTCCCACCAAGGATAGACCTGCATATTGAAACGCTTTTGCAAGGTGGATATCATTACATCAACATTACATAATAGATGGGGATACATACATAAGGCATACAATGCCACACGAATTCAACATCACAATACAAAAGAGCATCATCCGACTATGGATGAAACATAAACAGAAACTCAAACGACATCCACCCTGCTAGCCCAGGCTGCCGACCTGGAACCTATCCCCTGATCAAAGAAGAAGCAGAAGAAGAACTCCAACCAAGCAAACATCGCTCTCGCGTCATGATCATCGCATAACCTGTACCTGCAACTGTTGTTGTAGTAATCTGTGAGCCACGAGGACTCAGCAATCCCATTACAATGGGTATCAAGACTAGCAAAGCTTAAAGGGAAAGGAAGGGGTAAAGTGGTGAGGCTGCAGCAGCGACTAAGCATATATGGTGGCTAACATACGCAAATAAGAGCGAGAAGAGAAGTAAAGGAACGGTCGTCAACTAGTAATGATCAAGAAATGATCCCGAACTCCTACTTACATCAAACATAACCCAGAAACCGTGTTCACTTCCCGGACTCCGCCAAAAAGAGACCATCACGGCTACACACGCGGTTGATGCGTTTTAATTCGGATCTGGTGTCAAGTTATCTACAACCGGACATTAACAAATTCCCAGCTGCCTATAACCGCAGGCACGGCTTTCGAAAGATTATACCCTGCAGGGGTGTCCCAACTTAGCCCATGACAAGCTCTCGCGATCAACGAAGGAATAGACCTTCTCCCAGGAAGACCCGATCAGACTCAGAATCCCGGTTTACAAGACATTTTGACAATGGTAAAACAAGACCAGCAAAGCCGCCCGATGCGCCGACAATCCCGATAGGAGCTGCACATATCTCGTTCTCAGGGCAACACCGGATAAGTCAAGCTACGAGTAAAACCAGCCCTCGAGTTGCCCCGAGGTGGCCCCGCAGGCTGCTCAGTTCAGACCAACACTTAGACAAGCACTGGCCCGGGGGGGGGGGGCTAAAATAAAGATGACCCTCGGGTTGGCCGACCCAAGGGAAAGGGGTAGGTGGTGGTGAGGCAAATGGTAAAACCAAGGTTGGGCCTTGATGGAGGAGTTTTATTCAAAGCGAACTGTCAAGGGGGTCCCATAAATCACCCGACCGCGTAAGGAACGCAAAATCCGAGAACATAACACCGGTATGACGGAAACTAGGGCGGCAAGAGTGGAACAAAACACCAGGCATAAGGCCGAGTCTTCCACCCTTTACCAAGTATATAGATGCATTAATTAAATAAGAGATATTGTGATATCCCAACAATATCCTGTCCACCATGGAGAAATCTTCAACTTCACCTGCAGCTAACAACGCTATAAGAGGGGCTGAGCAAAAGCGGTAACATAGCCAAACAATGGTTTGCATAGGAAAGGTGTCAAAGGTTAGAGGTTCATGGCAATATGGGATGGCTTGATAAACAGGTGATAGGTAGCGCAGCAAAGCGATAGAACGAAGCAACTAGCATAGCAATGATAGTAGTGAGATCCAGGGTAGCGGTCATCTTGCCTGAAATCCCGCTAGGAAGAAGAACGAGTCCATGAAGAAGACGAACGAACGTAGTCGAACGAATCCTAACAATCGCAACATTACCGGAACTAAGAAGCAATACCGGAAAGAAACAAACAACATGGTAAATGCACAAATATAAACATGACATGATGCACAAACAAGTATGATGCATGTCCGGTTTAATAAGGCATGGCATGGCAAAGTGCAACAAACAATACTACCAATTAAGTGGAGCTCAATATGCAACGAGTTGCCTATTGACGAAACACCACATTGACATATTTAGTTCTATCTCGTTTAGGTACACAACAATATTAAATGTTGTTAAACATGGCAAGAGGTGAAACACAATTAATCTACCTATCTAGGCAAGTTTAAGTGAGGCCGGAACAACAAATAACAATTCTGGAAATCCCCCATGTGCATCAAATGAATTTGGTACTGTTCTGCCCTAAACAAAATTTTAATGTTGTTAAACAGCAACATAAAGTGCACCATGTTAATCTAGGCATTTTTCCACCCCATCTACATATAAAGTTTATTAAATTCGGAGCTACGGTTATTTAGTTATGAAATAAATCATTTTAGCATGGCATTATGCAAAATAAACACAAACAACATGTTAAACCTTTTTAACATGGGTGAAAATGGCATATTATTAATCTACACAATTTTCTGAGCATTTTACATATATAAATTATTTTAATCCGATGCACAGTTAATTAGTTATTACATGCATGAGGTTCAAGGGTTTTTCTGCAAAACTGGTAAATCACAGTATAATAGCTAAACTCGCAGGCATGAAAAAAACACTATATGGGTCGAAACTGACTAGCCCAATAGAGGAAAAGCCAAGGGGCTGCTCACCCTGGGCCTTGGGCCTGGTCGATGCAGAGGCAGGCCGACTGGGGGGGCTGCTGGATCTGATGCGGCTGGGCCTGAGGCGCTGCTGGGCCAGGGTGGAGACGCGGGCCCACGAACGGGCGTGGTCAACGGTGACGCTGGGGAGCGAGCGGCTCCTCTACTCGCTCCCAAGTGGGCATGGCGGCGGCGGATCCCGGTCAAAGGCGCGGCAGCGCGATGCAGGAGGGTCGAGGACGGGCGGAGGAGGCCGGGGACGGGCAGATCCGGCCGCGGGGCATCCATTCCCGGCCGGATCTGGCCGGAGTAGGCGGGGTCGACGAGGTTCGGTGGCGGCGGCGTCCATGGGCGGCGGCGGTTCCTGGGGTAGCCAGGGGGCTCGGGCCTGCGGGAGAGAGAGGGAGTCAGCGAGAAGGAGAGGCAGGGGGGAGGCGCGACGGGGCTGGCCTGAGGAGGCACTCGCCGGCGGCGGGGCTCCGGTCGCCG
>NC_041393.1:258563567-258569114 GCF_002162155.2 Triticum dicoccoides
CGCTGGCGAGCGGGACGGTGCCAAGTGGCGGCGGGGGAGCGCACCGGCACTGAAAACTAGGAGGGAAGCGGCGGCTGGCTGCGGAAATTGAGGAGGGGGTAGGTAGGAGGCCAAAATGGAGAGAGGGGGTCTTTATATAGCAAAAGAGGCTAGGGTTGGGGGTTTTGGGGGCTTTTTGGAGCATACGATCGCCATCGAACGGCTCCGGAGCGGAGAGGGACTAGGTGAAGTGTTGGTGGGCTGTGAAGAGAGGGTTGGGCTGAGAGGAGAGGGGAGAAATGCAGCCCGGCAATGGTTTCGGAGACCGAAACGTCCGACGAATATACCGACTATATCGCGGTTACATATTTAACGGTTGGGCAGTCAAACGGACTCCGAATGCGACGAAACTTGACAGGCGGCCTGTCTACACTATAATAAGACCGCACGACAAGTTGCAACCCATTCCAAGAACATTTTTATGCCACTAATAAAATAATATTTCGGAGGTGCCGCGGGCGCGTGAGAGTGTGTCTGGACTCCGAACGGACAACGGAGAGAACCGGGAGAACCCGAACGGATGCAAGTTTTATGAAAATGATGTCGATGCAATGCGAATGATGACATGAGACGAGATGCATAACAAGAACAAAAAGAAAAACAACGGACAAAAACCCAACCATGGAGGAAATAAGAAATCACATAGCTAGAAATGGCAAGAGTCGGAGTTACGAATATGGAAAGTTGTATCCGGGGCGTTACAACACTCCACCACTAGGAGAGGATCTATTCCCGAGATCTAGGATGGCACCGGAGGGAAAAGGAAGAGGAAGAGAAGAGCTAAACTAAGTTGCTTCTTCGACCAATGAGTGAAACCTCGAACCTTGAGAGGTTGAGCAATTAGAGATGAACGAGATTGCAAACAATCCGTTAGAAAAGAGGAACAAGGAACATCCGAGAACCTTGAAGGTTGCAAAGACATGAATCAAGAGTTTAATGGACAAGATAGAATTCGAAACCACTCCGGTTAAAACAAGATGGAGAAGGAATAAGATTGATATAATTTGGGCAGCACTTCGGTTGAAGATGGAAGGAATAGAACATGAACTTGACAAGATGGGATGATACTTGATGAAATCAACAACACACTGCCTCCGGAACTATTGAAAGAATGGCATAATGGATAAGAAGGATTTCAGACAGCACTCAGGTTGAAAAGAGAGGCAAAACTTGATAAGATGAAAGAGCTTGAATGAGAGCAGAACACTCTGGTTAAATGGATAAGCACGAAAAGAACATGATCTTGACAAAACAAGATGATTAGTGAAGAGAGCAACATCACAATGACTCTGTAACGAAAGAATAGAAGTTAGACCGTTGGGATAAAGGGACGGAGAAGAAAATGACAACTTGTGCCACAAATGAGCTTGGAAAGCACCCTTCCAGGATGGTTACAATGGGGTTGTTGGAAAACCAGCAACGAAAAGAATAAGATTGTAGTGGGCTTATGGAAACATCGCAAGACTATGAGATGACATTCTGTCACTAACGAAAAACAATTGCTTGTTTGAGATCAACGAAGAGATGAAAAACCTCTTTCACCGAGAAGGATATGGAGAAAGCTTGGATCAATGATAAGCACCACAAATAGCAACATTCCCAATGGAAGGCTTTAGGTGAAATATAACCCAAGATAACTCCAACAAAGAGATTGATGGATTTAAAATACCTCATGATCGAAGAGAAAAATGATGGTTTTTAAAATATCTCATTCTTGACAACATGTGAATCATGAAACACGAACTCAAATTGTCAAGAATGACATAACACCACCTCAAGAGATAAGGTAGAAGGAATTGTACTTCGGAATGCAAGATGAAGAATGCTTGAACTCCCCAAAACAAAACTTGCATTGAGCACCATGTTTATTTTAGAGTATAGCTTGACAGATCTTCACCTCGAGAGAAATCTTGAAGAACAATTGAAGAATGAAAAGAATCCTTGATGAACCATCATGTAGAGACTCCATGAATAACTCCGGTAATGAAAGGATGATAGAAAGAAAGAGAAGTTGAAAGACCAAAGTGAGCCTTGCGATGATTTAGATGGAGCTTTGCGATGATATAACCGAGAGAACTTGGAACTCCGGAAAGAAAAGATGAATACTAGAACCGAGAATTATTTCATCATGAACAATCTCCGGAAGAAGGAATTAATCACTTGGATGAAACAAGAATAAGAATTATGTCATGCTTATCCTTCACCAATTTAAATTGATGACAAGCAACGGATTTTGCATACTACTTATTCTCATAGAAAGAATTAAGAGAGATATAGCATAAACTTGTGAAGGTCTTCAACGAACCACCAGTGGAATTGAAGGAACGAATGGATTAAAATGATAACGAAGGAAGAGAAATCTTGAAGGAACCACCGTAAGAATTGAAAATGTGATTAGCAAAGGCACAATTCATCGGGAAGAATTGGAAAAGCAAATGAAGATAATTGAGGGGATTTAGATACATGAGAACGAATAGAACATGAACTGATTAGAGGATATTTGAACGATGCACCGGTATGATTTGGAGAACGAGAGCTGAAAGCTTGAATGAATAATTCTGAGATGATGGGCTGCGGAGAATCAATCTGAAAAGACTCTTGAATTGCTCCGGATGGATGAAAAAAAATTCTCACAATCGAAAACAATTATGAGAGGATGGCATCAAGCTTGAACTACGCATCTTTGGAAGAACGGGTAAGGATTTAAGAGGAAATCTTCTCCGGACTTCAAAATTCGAGAATGACGATGGGAAACACCACCATGAATTGTTGAGGCACTCCGGAATGACAATTAGAAAGGTTGAACCAATAATGAAAGAATTTCAAAGCGATCTTGGAGAAGGCATGTGACTAATGGAATCCATTCTTACGTCACACTTTGAAAAGAATTTGGGAATAGCACCAGAATAATTAGAAGAGCCAGGTAAGATCCTGGGAAAAGACCTGTTGGTTAGGGCCCACTCAAAAGAAAACACCGTTGAATAATTTTGAAGAGAGATTGCACTGGTTGAATTAAATAGCTTGAATGAGAGAAAAACTTGAAGTAACTCGAACGGATTAAGAAAGGAAACATGATTCTTCTGAGATATCTTGAGCACTCCAGACAAGAATAGCGGGAGGTGAACAATTAAGAGATGCACCGACATGGAAAAACATTTGAAACGAGGAAAAGAATATGATCAACACTGAAAGGTTGAATTGGATCCACCGGAGAAGAAACAACAATGGAGGATGATGAACTTAAAACTGTTGAGCATCTTCTTGGGAAATCACCAGATAAGAACATTGATAGGAAAAAAAATGGAGAAACTTCACATGAATAAATGGATACTTGATTAAGAAATCTGAGTCCTTTGAAGAAAAAGGGTGGGAGGGCGGGAAAACAAAGGCAACTTGAGTACGGATGAAACGAACAACGTTGGGAAACTGAGAGATGATCTTGCGAATGTTGAAATGATCGGATCCACTTGAAAAGAAGCACACCGGTTGGAAAGAATTGACATGATAATCTCGATGATCAAAAGGATTAGCACTCCCATAGAAATATGAGAACACCATTTAAGAAAGGTATGGATTCAACATTTGACTCGAAGCAACTCGAATACCACAAATGAAACAAAACAAAGGATTTGGCTTGCAGAATAAGCCGGAACAAACATATGATAGAGATTCCGTCCGAAGTTTTCGTGGTGGGGCCCACACGGGCTCTAGTGTACAGCACCATCATGTACAAGGCAGTGCACATGACATACGAAGTGTCCCCGAACCAGCATAGCCAAGGGTTCTTTAAGACACAACGAGACCACTGTAAAAACGACTGTGGAAAGGCGGACCACTAGACGTCGAAGCCCAATCTCATATCATGCATCTGCCGAAAAGATATTCTAGGAGCTACTTGAATTCCCACCTATAAAACTCCCGAAACTTTCTGGTTATGCAATCTGGTGTTGGGGATATAGGGGAAGCAATATATCTCACCCAAACTAACAATTCCTACATCCAGCTGTATCCATCCGTCAACACATAACCAAGAAAATTCCGGAAATCGTGTACCTCAACCTTCGAAAAGCATCCGTTATACGAGTTATGGAAATACTCCCGAACTCCCCAGTACTGGGTGACGTCGAGGTTATCTCACCAACAACTGCATAAAAGAGATTTTCGATGTCGGCAAAACTCAGGTATTCCAGAACTGAAACGATAAAATTGTGACGACAACAACTCGGAGCTCAACTCCCCAGGTCAAAGCCACATAAATAGACAGGAGCACCAAGAACAATGTTCTTGTCACAAAACCATCGGAACGATTCCAAGATACCCGCGTGATCCTAAAATTTTTTTTAGTGAACTTTGAGGAGAGGAAAGACAAAACATCTACGTCAAGAGTCCTCACCAGAGCGATGAAGGGGGTTGAGGAGTAAAAAGAATCCTACTCTCCGATATATATATTATCCTAAGACTCAAAATAGTTTCCTTCTAGACTCAACAACGGCCAACAATCAAGGGGGCTCCTATGGTCGGTCGAGGCTCTGATTACCAACTTGTCACGCCCAATATGCGACCCTATCCAAAAGGAACTCGAAGGTCCCACCAAGGATAGACCCGCATATTGAAACGCTTTTGCAAGGTGGATATCATTACATCAACATTACATAATAGATGGGGATGCATACATAAGGCATACAATGCCACACGAATTCAACATCACAATACAAAAGAGCATCATCCGACTACGGATGAAACATAAACAGAAACTCAAACGACATCCACCCTGCTAGCCCAGGCTGCCGACCTGGAACCTATCCCCTGATCGAAGAAGAAGTAGAAGAAGAACTCCAAACAAGAAAACATCGCTCTCGCGTCATGATCATCGCATAACCTGTACCTGCAACTATTGTTGTAGTAATCTGTGAGCCACGAGGACTCAACAATCCCATTACCATGGGTATCAAGACTAGCAAAGCTTAAAGGGAAAGGAAGGGGTAAAGTGGTAAGGCTGCAGCAGCGACTAAGCATATATGGTGGCTAACATAGGCAAATAAGAGCGAGAAGAGAAGCAAAGGAACGGTCGTCAACTAGTAATGATCAAGAAATGATCCTGAAGTCCTACTTACGTCAAACATAACCCAGAAACCGTGTTCACTTCCCGGACTCAGCCGAAAAGAGACCATCACGGCTACACACGCGGTTGATGCGTTTTATTTCGGATCTGGTGTCAAGTTATCTACAACCGGACATTAACAAATTCCCATCTGCCTATAACCGCAGGCACGACTTTCGAAAGATTATACCCTGCAGGGGTGTCCCAACTTAGCCCATGACAAGCTCTCGCGATCAACGAAGGAATAGACCTTCTCCCAGGAAGACCCGATCAGACTCGGAATCCCGGTTTACAAGACATTTCGACAATGGTAAAACAAGACCAGCAAAGCCGCCCGACGCGCCGACAATCCCGATAGGAGCTGCACATATCTCGTTCTCAGGGCAACACCAGATAAGTCAAGCTAC
>NC_041393.1:258569464-258571544 GCF_002162155.2 Triticum dicoccoides
AAAGATGACCCTCGAGTTGGCCGACCCAAGGGAAAGGGGTAGGTGGTGGTGAGGCAAATGGTAAAACCAAGGTTGGGCCTTGCTGGAGGAGTTTTATTCAAAGCAAACTGTCAAGGGGGTCCCATAAATTACCCGACCGCGTAAGGAACACAAAATCCGGGAACATAACACCGGTATGACAGAAACTAGGGCGGCAAGAGTGGAACAAAACACCAGGCATAAGGCCGAGTCTTCCACCCTTTACCAAGTATATAGATGCATTAATTAAATAAGAGATATTGTGATATCCAACAAAATCCTGTCCACCATGGAGAAATCTTCAACTTCACCTGCAGCTAACAACGCTATAAGAGGGGCTGAGCAAAAGCGGTAACATAGCCAAACAATGGTTTGCATAGGAAAGGTGTCAAAGGTTAGAGGTTCATGGCAATATGGGATGGCTTGATAAACAGGTGATAGGTAGCAGCAAAGCGATAGAACGAAGCAACTAGCATAGAAATTATAGTAGTGAGATCCAGGGTAGTGGTCATCTTGCCTGAAATCCCGCTAGGAAGAAGAACGAGTCCATGAAGAAGACGAACGGACGTAGTCGAACGAATCCTCACAATCGCAACATTACCGGAACTAAGAAGCAACACAGGAAAGAAACAAGCAACATGGTAAATGCACAAGCATAAACATGACATGATACACAAACAAGTATGATGCATGTCCGGTTTAATAAGGCATGGCATGGCAAAGTGCAACAAACAATACTACCAATTAAGTGGAGCTCAATATGCAACGAGTTGCCTATTGACGAAACACCACATTGACATATTTAGTTCTATCTCGTTTATGTACACAAAAATATTAAATGCTGTTAAACATGGCAAGAGGTGAAACATAATTAATCTACCTATCTAGGCAAGTTTAAGTGAGGCCGGAACAACAAACAACAATTCCGGAAATCCCCCATGTGCATAAAATGAATTTGGTACTGTTCTGCCCTAAACACAATTTTAATGTTGTTAAACAGCAACATAAAGTGCACCATGTTAATCTAGGCATTTTTCCACCCCATCTACATATAAAGTTTATTAAATTCGGAGCTACAGTTATTTAGTTATGAAATAAATCATTTTAGCATGGCATTATGCAAAATAAACACAAACAGCATGTTAAACAATTTTAACATGGGTGAAAATGGCATATTATTAATCTACACAATTTTCTGAGCATTATATATATATAAATTATTTTAATCTGATGCACAGTTACTTAGTTATTACATGCATGAGGTTCAAGGGTTTTTCTGCAAAACTGGTAAATCACAGGATAATAGCTAAACTCGCAGGCAGGAAAAAAACACTATACGGGCTGAAACTGACTAGCCCAATAGAGGAAAGGCCAGGGGGCTGCTCACCCTGGGCCTTGGGCCTGGTCGATGCAGAGGCAGGCCGACTGGGGGGGCTGCTGGATCTGATGCGGCTGGGCCTGAGGCGTTGCTGGGCTGGGGTGGAGACGCGGGCCCATGAACGGGCGCGGTCAACGGCGACGCTGGGGAGCGAGCGGCTCCTCTGCTCGCTCCCGAGTGGGCATGGCGGCGGCGGATCCCGGTCAAAGGCGCGACAGCGCGATGCAGGAGGGTCGAGGACGGACGGAGGAGGCAGGGGACGGGCAGATCCGGCCGCGGGGCATCCATTCCTGGCCGGATCTGGCTGGAGTAGGCGGGGTCGGCGAGGTTCGGTGGCGGCAGCGTCCATGGGCGGCGGCGGTTCCTGGGGCAGCCAGGGGGCTCGGGCCTGCGGGAGAGAAAGGGAGTCAGCGAGAGGGAGAGGCAGGGGGGAGGCGCGACGGGGCTGGGCTGAGGAGGCACTCGCCGGCGGCGGGGCTCCGGTCGCCGGACGGCGCACGGCGGCGGCGGAACGATCGGGCTTTGCCCGATCAACGCGAGGGAGGAGCGGGGCGAAGGCGGGGCGCGAGGGCTGGCGGGGCCCGGCTCGGCCCGGCGGCGGGCCGCGGATGGGCCTCGCGGGCTGCGGCGGCTGGAGGCGCAGGGAAGGCACGTGGCCTCCCCTGGTTGGCTCCAAGGCGGCGT
>NC_041393.1:258571794-258674789 GCF_002162155.2 Triticum dicoccoides
GGACGGCGGCGCTGGCGAGCAGGACGTCGCCAAGTGGCGGCGGGGGAGCGCACCGGCGCTGAAAACTAGGAGGGAAGCGGTGGCTGGCTGCGGGAATTGAGGAGGGGGGTAGGTAGGAGTCCAAAATGGAGAGAGGGGGTCTTTATATAGCAAAAGAGGCTAGGGTTGGGGGTTTTGGGGGGTTTTTGGAGCGTACGATCGCCATCGAACGGCTCCGGAGCGGAGACGGACTAGGTGAAGTGTTGGTGGGCTGAGAAGAGAGGGTTGGGCTGAGAGGAGAGGGGAGAAATGCAGCCCGACAATGGTTTTGGAGACCGAAACGTCCGACGAATATACCGACTATATCGCGGTTACATATTTAACGGTTGGGCAGTCAAACGGACTCCGAATGCGACGAAACTTGACAGGCGGCCTGTCTACACTATAATAAGACCGCACGACAAGTTGCAACCCATTCCGAGAACATTTTTATGCCACTAATAAAATAATATTTCGGAGGTGCCGCGGGCGCGTGCGAGTGTGTCTGGACTCCGAACGGATAACGGACAGAACCGGGAGAACCCGAACGGATGCAAGTTTTATGAAAATGATGCCGATGCAATGCGAATGATGACATGAGACGAGATGCATAACAAGAACAAAAAGCAAAACAACAGACAAAAACCCAACCATGGAGGAAATAATAAATCACATAGCCGGAAATGGCAAGAGTCGGAGTTACGAATATGGAAAGTTGTATCCGGGGCGTTACACCCATGGCCCATTGTTGATGATGGCGTCAGCCACGAAGGCCCATGTAGTTAGGGCCCCTCAAGGTTCTTTTCTTTTCTTCCTTGCGAGGAATGAAGAAACACCCCACGGGGGCGTGTAAAGGGTCTGTGATGTCTTTCGTTGATGTTATCCTTATTATGAAATCGTGCGAGTGATTGTCCTGTCCCAGCTTGGTTCCCCCTTTCTAACCTCGCGATGACTTGAAACTCTATGCTGACAGGTCCCGATCCCCAGGCAGGCCGCAACCGTTGCTGTTATGCCAGTCCCGATGCCGTGGTCAAGGCCAGGAGGTGAGCGACCCTAGGTCCAGTAAGAGCCCCTGAGGCGCGATGCTCAGGAGGTCCCCTTTAGCGCGCAAGCAGCCACCGAGAGGTAAGAAAGGAAGGCAACGTTGCCGCCACAGGGCTGCATGAAGTGAGAATTTCACGTCGTAACGATTAGTTGTTGCAAGCGCGAAACTTATCTCGGTAATATGGATTCGTTCCCTTGCGTTGCGCCAGACTTGTGCGTCAGTAGCCGTGGCCCAGCTAGGTTAGGCCCGTGCGAGCCTCCCCCTTCTTCCCCACACTCTCCTTCGTGCTCTACGTCCTCAGGTCCCGGCCCTCGAGCGAGCTTATCCGCCACTAGTCTGCCAGGTCGCGATGCCGTGGTCAAGGCCAGGGGGTGAGGGCTGGAGAGCCAGTAAGAGCTCCTGAGTCATTATGCTCAGGAACCCCTTTTAACGCGCAAGCGGATCACATGGGAAAGAGCGGGAGCTCGTGGTGCCGCCCGCTGTAGACCTCAGGAGGTTCCTGCAAATCAGGACAAGAAAGGCACGGGTTGCCATTATGATTGCCGGC
Source organism: Triticum dicoccoides (assembly GCF_002162155.2). NCBI lineage: Eukaryota > Viridiplantae > Streptophyta > Magnoliopsida > Poales > Poaceae > Triticum > Triticum dicoccoides. The sequence continues at coordinate 258,573,405 of NC_041393.1, forward strand.
CGACCACTGGTTGCTCCGAGAGAACGGTGAGGGCATTGAGGTCCTGGTGAGGTGACGTGCGCGGGGCATGCTACGAGCTAGAGCTCCACCGATCAGATTTGTTGGTGTTGCAGGGACGGAACCGTGCGCAAGCGCCGTGCTAGCGCGAGCGGCTCCCGTGGTAGGTGGCAATCGAGCAGGTGATAATCACAGGTAGATTAGGCATGAAAGGCAAATCATCTTAGGTAAATGCAGAGTGAATACATGCCACTGGGTCAGGCCCAAGTGGCTTGGGGATGATGCAGCCCGAGGGGCACCCCCAACAAGGTAACCAAAGACATAAAAAAGAGGTACATGCCGTAGGGACGGACGCACACGGCCTGGGAATGATGCGTCCCTGAGGGTGCTCCCAGCTGAAATGAACTCGAGAGATGTCACCTGGTTCCGTTGTAGAGGGGGTGTTGGGGCAGCTGAAGATGCACGGTGAAGGGGCCGACCCTCACAAGCCACTAGGGCCCTGAGCCTTAGGAGGCTCTGGGGGGCCAGTTGGTTCTTTGAGGACAGTCTCCATCTCTGCTAGGATCGCGTGGTGCCTGGCCTCCTGAGCCACCATGATGCTCTACAGGTGACGCTGGTAGGTGGCAGACGCGTTTGGAAGGCCGAATGGCATGCAAACGTAGCTGTGTGGCGGACCCTCACATCGTCCCACGCGCGAAGGCCAGAAGCGCTCCTGAGATGCAGCTCGGTTGAGCCCTGGGACGTCGATGCAGACCCGCAACCCACCATCCTCGCCTGGATGGGGAGCCACACCCGTAGAGCGGCGGTCGCCACGCACAGCCCTCACTTCCTGAAGCTCCTGACTGGTCTTGGCACTGAACTCCTAAACGTTGGGCTTCCCACGCCCTGTGTCTTCCTGAGGGAAATGTGCTGTGAAGCATGCCTCCAAGTGGTGCCCGAGTGTCTCCCTCATGAGGTTGGCAAGGTCTAAGCCCCTCTAGAAGAGAGCCCCCGAGCCCTGCCCGAGGAGGGCACCGGACGCGCCTTCCTATGCGATGGAAAGAGGCACCCAAGCACGGGCGCTAATCCTGATGCAGCACCACCCGAGGTGCCGACCTCCTGAGGCCCTGTGCGGAGCGGTTGCTTCTTTTTCTTGGGGATGGCCTCAGGAGGGTTCTCGCCCTTGCTGTCCGGGTTCTCGATTGCTGCGTCTTGGAAGGCACGCTCGAAGGAGCACACCGCATCTCTCTCTTCGCAGGGGACCGTGATGATTCCGCCGCTTCCTGGCATCTTGAGGACGTTGTAGCCATGGTGGGTCACTGCCATGAACTTCGCCTGGGCTAGATACCCGAGGATGGCATTGTACAATAGGTGGATGTGGGCGATGTCGAAGTCGATGAGCTCGGTGCGGTAGTTGTTGCGTTGTCCGAAGGCGACAGGGAAGCGGACCTGCCCTATCGGGGTGGTGGAACCGTCAGTAACTCCTGAGAAGGGCTTGGTGGGCTGAAGCTGATCGTATGGCACTTGAAGGTTGTCGAACATCTCAATGTACAGGACGTTAAGCCTGCGCCACCATCGATGAGGGTCTTGGTGACTTGCACATTGCTGATTATGAGTGAACAGAGCATCGGGAGAACGCCATCAGTAGCCGCGCACTTGAGTTGATCTGCCGAGCTGAAGGTGATGGAGCACTTGGACCACCTGAGTGGGCGCGTGGCCTTGAGCCTGGGGAGGGTTGCGTTCACCTCGCGAGCAAACTTCTTGAAGATACGCTAAGAGGCTGGGGTCTAAGCCCCGCCCAAGATGCAAGCGATAGCAGAACGGCTCCTGAAAGCCCCAGCCCCCTCGTCCTGATGATGGACGTCATTCCTTCTTGGCGGCGGTGGCAGCGGAGGAAGGCCTGCGTTCCCCTGGGGGCGATCCTCGCGAGGCTGATCCCTCCAGGCACCCTCGTGAGGCTGGTCCTGCCAGCGATCCTCACAAGGTCGGTCGCGCCACTCCTGGCGAGGGCCACGGTCGTCCCATCGTCCTCCGCCACGTCCTGCTCCTCGACCGTAGCCCCGATCGTTACGCTCGGGGCGTCGATCGAAGCGTCCTTCTCGAACGGCACTAAGCTCCTGGAAATCGTTGATGTTGTGGGTGTGGAGGTTGTGGTAGGCGCAGAACGGTCGGCTGCCCTTGGACGACTCCATCTGGTCCCTGCCACGCTTCGTCTCTGGTTCCGCCGCGAACACGGCCACTCCCTTGTGCTTCACGTCCTTGGCCTTGGTCTTCTTTTCTTCCAGGTCGGCAGCTGGGAGCTCGAGGAGGGAGAGGTGTCCCTCTTTAGCTCTTGCGCACTTGGTCACCAGGTTGAACAGCTCCAGGGATGTGCACAACTCCTCGTGGATGGCGAGCTCCTCCTTCATCTTGACGTCACAGACGCCATCAGAGAACGCTAAGATGATGGCCTCGTCCGTCACCTTGGGGATCTTGAGGCGGACACTGTTGAAGCGCGGGATGTATTTCTGCAGGGTCTCCCCGGGCTGCTGCCTGATGCAGTGCATGTCACCCGCGGCCGGGGCCGGTCGCGAGTGCCCTGTAAGTTGGCGATGAAGCGGCTGTGCATCTCATCCCAGGAGGAGATCAATCCGGGGGGCAGGTTCACGAGCCACGAGCGGGCACCGTCCTTGAGTGCCATGGGAAACCAATTCGCCATGACTTTCTCGTCGCTGTTGGCCGCCTCGATGCTCAGCTCATAGAGCTGCAAGAACTCCGCGTGGTCAGGGGTGCCGTCATTGCGAGGAAGCAGGTCCGACTTGAACTTTCCCAGCCAGGCGAAGCTACACCACTCGGTTGTGAAGGTGCGACAGCCTGCTGTGGCCACCGGGGCCCTTTGCTGACGCAGAGGTTGCTCTTGATGGTACCCGTGCACCGCTGCCATAGGTAGTATGCGGTCTTGTCGCACCGGTGTAGGGAGCACGGGGGCGCCTTCTTGAGGCCGAGGGATTTCTTGACAGCTTCCTTCTCCTCGCGCAGGCGCCGGGCACAATGGGTCACGCCCAGGGGCCGAGCTCCTTGGCGCCAGGGTGCCGTCTTGGGGAAGAGGTGGTGGAGGCGCTCCATGAACCACGTCGCCCGTACTTGGCGGAGGGCGAGGCAACGAGAGGGACGTCGTGGGAGAGCCCCCTGCAGCACTAACGAGCTCGGTGATGCGAGCGAGCCATTCCTCGTAGAGGTCATCGACAGGGCGGTAATGCAGGAGCTCACGTGCCATAAGCTGCGCGGCCTGTGCGTCCATGGGGGCGTGATGAGCATGGGACGACCAGCTGAATGGGGTCAGCGACGGAGTGGCGGTGCAACCATCTTGCCGCATCGAGGGGTGCAGCGAGGATGCTTGCTGCTCATTCCCCGCTTTGCCGGTGGCAGCGTTGGCGGTAGGCGACGAAGAACTACGGGGAGGTCCGCCAACATGAGCCGTCTGGGCGACGCGTGCGGCGAGAGCGGCCCTACGCTCAGTGCGGGCTCGGCGGGCGTCAGACATGGATGCGACGAAGCGATGGGACGCGGATCAGCGGACGGAAGACTTTGGCGCACCCCTACCTGGCGAGCCAAATATCAGATTTAGGGTTCCGGCAAAACCTTTGAGGTTCGAACACTGGGGTGTGCACGAAGATTCCCCCCTACCGAATCTCGCCCTCAGCCTCGCCGCAATCTCTAAGCTAGCTTGATGAACTCACAACACAAGAGACACAAGATTTATACTGGTTCGGGAAACCGTTGTGGTGTAATACCCTACTCCAATGTGGTGGTGGTGGATTGCCTCTTGGGTCGATGATGAACAGTACAAGGGAAGAACAGCCTCCTGAGGAGAGGTGTTCTTGTGCTTGGTGGGCGCGAGGATGGACTGAGTTCGTTTCTGTCTCTCCGTCTGTCTCTCTGTCTATCTGTCTGTCTGTTTCTACTGTGGTGGCTAGTCCTATTTATAGAGGCCCTGGTCCTATCACCAAATATTGAGCGGGAAGGGATCCAACAACGGCCAATTTGAAAGGGGACAGCTAGTACAAGCTATCCTGACTAAAGGTGGTCTTCGCCTATCAAAGGCGCTGGTGGTGACACCGTCTTGGGCTCCACGATGACCTTCGTCCTGCCATCCTGCTGGTCTTGGTCTTTTTGCACCGATATGGAAACCTTTGCCTGATGCCTCGGTACTCCGCGCCTGCGCTTTCCCCCTTAGCACCAAAGGGGAAATGAGGACACTGCACGCGCTGGCGCCCGCCTGACCTTGGTCGTCATGGCTTGCGTCACGGGAACCTCACGAGGTACCCCTGCCTTGATCTCTACGTCCCCTCGCGAGCCTTCCTGGTGAGGCCGCTCTTGAGGAGGCCGAGTGTCGTACGCCTCGCGAGGCTTGGCCCCTCGCGAGGGTCTTGAGTGTTTGGCTGATGAAGACCTTCCGTACTGGGCCACTGGTGGAGCCACGCCGTGGGCCGCAGGCAGGCAAGTCTGGGGACCCCCGTTCCCAGAACACCGACAGATCTGATCATAAACTCAAAGTTCATTGGGTCCCAACAAACACACCGCGAAAAGAGTTACATCAAATAGATCTCCAAGAGACCATTGTATTGAGAATCAAGAGAGAGAGAGAGAGAGAGAGAGAGAGAGGAAGCCATCTAGATACTAACTACGGACCCATAGGTCTACAATGAACTACTCACGCATCACCGGAGAGGCAACAATGAGGATGGTGCTTAGAATGAACTATAATTCTGGAACTTGCGGCGGCTGGAATTGATTTTTGTCGACTCCCCTAGGGTTTCTGGAATATTAGGGTATTTATAGAACAAAGAGGCGGTGCGGGAGGTCACCAAGGTGGGCAGAACCCACCAGGGCGCGCCTGGGCCTCCAGGTGCGCCCAGGTGTCTTGTGCTCACCCCGGGTCCCCTCTTCGATACTTATTTGGCCCACTGGATATCTTCTGGTCTAAAAAAACCACAAAAAGTTTTGCTGCGTTTGGACTCCATTTGATATTGATTTCATGCGTTGTAGAAAACAAGCGGAAAATAGCAACTGGCACTTGGCACCATGTCAATAGGTTAGTCCCAAAAAATGATATAAAGTTGCTATAAAATGATTGTAAAACATCCAAGAATGATAATATAACAGCATGGGACAATCAAAAATTATAGATACATTGGAGACGTATCAGCATCCCCAAGCTTAGTTCCGCCCTTGTCCCGCCCATGGTGGTGGCTAGGTCCTATTTATAGTGGCCTTGGTGAGGTGACATGCGTGGGGCAGGCCGCGAGCCAGAGCTTGATCTCTCAGATTTGTCAGCATTGCAGGGACGGACCCAAGCACAAGCGCCGTGCCAGCATGTGTAGCCCCCGTTGTCGGATGAGCAAAAGGCGGGTCAGCAATACGGAGAGGCCGCGAGAAGTAATAGACATCCAAGCATGCGGATGATAACCATAAAGCAACACATGGAATGAGGTAAGCCAGTCCTGATGAATGAAAGAAGGATACATGTCGCAGGGACGGGCCCACACGGCTTGGGGATAGTGCAGCCCGAGGGGCGCCCCCAACTGAACAAACTAAAAGATGTCACCTGGTACCGTTGCTGAAGAGGTGTTGAAGTAGTGGAAGACGCGTGCTGTAGAAGTCGCTCCTCATGAGCTACCCTAGCCCAGAACCTCGGGAGGCTCTGGAGGTCTAGGGGACTCATGAGGATCAATCGCCATCTCCGCCTGGATCGCCTGGTGCCTGGCCTCCTGAGCTGCCAGGATGCCCCGCATGTGACGCTGGCATGCGGCAGCCACGTTCAGCAAACCGAAGGGCATGCCAACATAGCTGTGAGGGGGACCCTCGCATCGGCCAACACGGGATGGCCATAAGGGCTCCTAAGACGCGGCCCTGTTGAGCCCCGGGATGTCAACGCTGATGCGCAACTCCTCGTCCTTGCCTAGGCAGGGTGCCGCGCCTGGTTGTGGGTGGCGATCGCCCCGCATAAATCTCGCCTCCTGAATCTCCTTGGTTGCCTTGGTGATGAACTCCTCAGCGCCTGGTGCCTTGCGCCCTACGCTTTCTTCATGGAAGCACGCAGTGAAGCACGCCTCGACATGGTGCCCGAGTGCCTCCCTCGTGACGTTAGCCAGGTTAGAGGCCCTCCAGAGGAGAGCCCCCAAGCCCAGCCTGAGAGGGGCATCAGGTGCGCCTTCCTATGCAAGAGGGGAAGGCGCCCCATCCTCGGATGCAAGGCTTGAGGCGGCACCGCCGGACGCCCCACCCTCCTAAGATCCTTGGTGGAGCAACTGCTTCTTCTTCTTCGTGACGACCTCTGGGGGGCAGGGAGCACCCTCGTCATTTGGGTTCTCGACTGCTGTAGCCTGGTAGGCGCGCTCGAGAGAGCACACCGCGTCCTTTTCTTCGTAGGCGACCATGATGATGCCGCAGTTTCCTGGCATCTTGAGGACGTTGTAGTCGTGGTGCGTTGCCGTCATGAACTTAGCGAGAGCTGGGTACTCGATGATGGCATTGTATGACAGGCGAATGTCAGCGACGTCAAATTCGATGAGCTCGGTGCGGTAGTTGTCGTGCTTGCCGAAGGTGAAGGGGAGGCGGACCTGCCCGGTTTGATAGGCTGAGAAGGGCTTGGTAGGCTGAAGTTGGTGATACGGCACTTGGACCTGTTGAACGTCTAGATAGAGAGAACATTGAGGCATGCACCGCCATCAATGAGTGTCTTGGTGACGAGTACATTGCTGATGATGGGCGAGCAGAGCATTGGGAGCGCACCGGCGTGGCCATGCACTTGCGCTCGTCGGAGGAGTCAAAGGTGATGGCCTACTTGGACCACTTGAGCGGGCGCGTTGTCTCGAGCTTGGGGAGGGCCACGTTCAACTTGCGCGCGAACTGCTTGAAGATGTGATGAGAGGCTGGGAACTGGGAGCCTCCCAGGATGCAAGTGATGGCACGAGGCTCCTGGAAGCCCCCAGCCCCCTCGTCCAGGTGGTGGTCCTCGTTCCTTCTTGGTGGCGGCGGCAGCATGGGAAGGCCAGTATTACCATGAGGACGTTCCTCGCGAGGCTGATCCCTCCAGGCACACTCACGAGGCTGGCCCTGCCAACAGTCCTCTCGAGGCTGGTCGCTCCACTCCTAATGATGGTCACAGCCGTCCCAACTTCCTCCACCTTGGCCTCCTCCGCGGCCATAGCCTCGATCATTGCGCTCGAGGCGACGACCAACGCACCCGTCACGGATGGCCCTGAGCTCCTGGCAGCCATTGATGTTGTGGCTGTGCACATTGTGGAAGACGCAGAACGGGCGGCTGCCCTTGGATGACTCTGGGTGATCACAGCCGCGCTTCATCTCTGGCTCGGCTGCGAGTACGGTCGCTCCCTTGCGCTTCACGTCCTTGGCCTTGGCCTTCTTGTCTTCTGGGTCTGCGTTAGGGAGCTCGAGGAGGGAGAGGCGTCCCTCCTCAGCTCTTGCGCACTTGGCTGCCATGTTGAACATCTCCAGGGCCGTGCACAGGTCTTCGTGTATGGCGAGCTCCTCCTTCCTCTTGACGTCACGGACGCCATCAGTGAACGCAGAGATGATGGCCTCGTCCGACACCTTGGGGATCTTGAGGCAAACATTGTTGAAGTGTTGGATGTACTTCTGCAGGGTCTCTCCTGGTTGCTGCTTGATGCGTCGCAAGTCACGCATGTCCGGCGGGCGGTTGTGAGTGCCCTGGAAGTTGGTGATGAAGCGCTCCATCCTAGGAGGAGATGATCCTGCGGTGAGGTTCGGGAGCCAGGAGCGTGCGCCGTCCTTGAGGGCCATGGGGAACCAGTTCGCCATAACCTTCTCATCGCCGCTGGCCGCCTCAATGCTCAGCTCGTAGGCTGCAAAAACTCAGCAGGGTCGGCGGTGCCATCATAGCGTGGAGGCAGGTCGGGCTTGAACTTCCCCGACCAGACGACACTGCGCAACTCCAGAATGAACGCGTGGCACCCTGCTATGGTTACGGGAGCCCGCCGTGGAGGTGGAGCCTGGTCTTGGTGCTCGTGCGCTGCCATCACAGGTGGTGCGCGGTCTTGTCGGGGCAGCGCCGGGTGCGCACACGCATCTTCTTGTGGCCGCTGCACCACCTGGCAGCTTGCTTCATCGCGCGCGGGCGCCTGATGCTGCGGATCACGCCGAGGCGCCACCCACCTTGTCTCGATGATGGCGTCCTGCCTGGGAGGTGGAGGAGGCGCCCCGTGAGGTACGTCTCCCGCAGCAGGTGGTGGTTGAGGCAACGAGCGAGACGGTACAGCAGAATCTTTAGCAGCGCTGACGATCTCGGTGATGCGGTCGAGCCAGTCCTCATAGAGGTCGTCGACCGGGCGGTAGCGCAGGAGCTCGCGTACCATGAGCAGAGCGGCCTGTGCGTTCGCTGGGCAACGACGAGCATGGGAGGACGAAGCAGCCGGAGTCAGCGACAGAGTGGCGGTGCGTCTATCGTGGAGCACGGAAGGATGCAGTGAAGAGGCCTGTTACTCGTGGCCCGCAGGGCCCGTGGCATCGTTTGCCACCGGTGACGGTGGTCGGTGAGGACAGCTGTCGCCCGCCGGTGCTATCGGAGTGATGCGGGTGGCGAGAGCGGCCCGACGATCAGCACGAGCTCGACGCACGTCAGCCATGGAAGCGGTGGAGCAGCGGCGAAACGACCGACGGAAGAGAGGCTCCGATGCACCCCTACATGCTGCGCCAAATGTCGGATTTCGGGTTCCCCAATACCTTGAGATGTTCAAACTCTGGGGTACGTGCGGAGATCTCAACCTCCCCAGTCTGCCTACTCGCCATCTTATAGCCTAGTGTGTCGAACTCGAAGGAAAGGGGACACATCAGTTTACCCAGATTCGGGCCACCTTGAGGTGTAAAACCCTACTCCTGCTTTGAGTGAGCTAGTGAGGGTGGAATGGATGCGGTCGACTTGGTCCGTCCTCGTCCCGCCCATGGTGGTGGCTAGGTCCTATTTATAGTGGCCTTGGTCCTCTTCCCAAATGAAAGCGGGAAGGAGACAACTAGTACAACTTATCCCGACGAAAGTGGTCTTCGCTTGCAAAAGCCTCTGGTCATGATGCCATGGCGGGCTCGGCGATGACCTCCCTCCTGTCGTCCTGGCGGTCTCGGTCTTGTTGCACGGGAATGGAAACCTTTGGCTGCTTCCTCGGGACTCCGCGCCTACTGCTTGCCTCCTTTGCACCAAAGAGGAAACTGGTACACTGCGCCCACTGGCGCCCGCCTGGCCTTGATTGTCATGGCTCACGCCACCCTAACCTCACGAGGTGAGCCCTGCATAGAAATCTCCGCTCCTCTGGAGCCAGCCTGTCGAGGCTGCTCCCCTTGGAGGTCTTGGTGTCCTCTGCCTCGCGAGGCTTGCCCCCTCGCGAGGCTTGGCCCCTCGCGAGGGTCTTGAGTTGTCGATGCCGAAGCTGGGCCATGCCAGGCCGTCGATGGAGCTATGCCGTGGACCGCAGGCAGGCAAGTCTGGGTACCCCCATTCCCAGAACACTGACATAAAGCAATAGTCTAGTTTTGACATGAAGACTTTAATACTCAAGCATATCAACAAGCAACCATGTCTTTTAAAATATCAACACTAAAGCAAGTTATCCCTAGCCCATTATGCTCAATCATTGATCCATTCATGAAACACACTCGCATATTAGCTACACCCAATGCCGAAGTACAATCATAGTGCCCCTTAGTTGGTGCTTTATAAGAGAAGATGTAGACTCAGGTAAAATAAAAATTGCATAAAGTAAATAGAAAGGCCCTTCGGAGAGGGAAGTAGGAATTTGTAGAGGTGCCAGAGCTCGAATGAAAAAATAGAGATAAAACATTTTGGGTGGCATGCTTTTCTTGTCAACAAAAACGATCAAGTTGTTCCCAATACTTTCCATGATAGATATATCATAGGCGGTTCCCAAATAGAAAATAAAGTTTGTTCCTTTTTCCACCATACTTTCACTTTCGATGGCTAACTGTATCCACGGGTGCCCTCCTTACCAACACTTTCCAAGGAATTTACTATTTGACAACGTAAAGTAAATTCATTTTTCATTTTGGACTGGGCATCCCTAATACCTTTGTCATACTCTCGTGCAATGACAAGTGAATAAACACTCATCTTGAGAATAACATATCTAGCATGGAAATATATCAGCCACCCCTACCGTTTCATGAGCGGTACGAGCACAGAAAAGAGAAATTTATTTTAAAATTTAGAGATGGCACATACAAATTTGCTTAGAACGGCAAAAGAATGCCGCATATAGGTAGGTATAGTGGACGCATGTGGCAAAAATTGGTTTAAAGGATTTTGGATGCACAAGTAGTGATCATACTTGGTGCAAATGAAGGCTAGCAAAAGATTGGGAAACAACCAACCAAGAAACAAAAAATCTTATAAGCAAGCATTAAGCATAATTATCACCGAATAATGCACCACAAGTAGGATGTAATATCATTTCATAACTATTGACTTTCGTTCTTGCATAGGGAATCACAAACCTTAACATCAATATTCTTACTAAAGCATAATTACTCATCAACATGACTCACATATCACTATCATCATATCACAAAACTATTACAAAGAATCAATTTTATTTTGTCCAATGATCTTCATGAAAGTTTTTATAATATCCTTCTTGGATATCTATCACTTTGGGACTAGTTTCATATGTTGCTTTTAATAGCTCAAACAAATTTAAGTGAAGAACATGAGCAGAAAAATTTTCTTCTCTCAAAATAAATTAAGTGAAGCAAGAGAGAATTTCTTAATTTCTTTACTAACTCTCAAATAAATCTAAGTGAAGTATGAGAGCATTTCTTCAAAAATAGCAAAGCACACAGTGCTCAAAAAGATATAAGTGAAGCACTAGAGCAATTCCATAGCTCATAAAGATTTAAGTGAAGCATAGAGAGGAATTCTAACAAGTCATTGCATAATTTTGGCTCCCTCAACTAGGTGTATACAACAAGGATAAATAACTTAAAACACAAAGTAAAACAAGCAAAGACTCATATCATACAAGATGCTCCAAGAAAAACTCATAATTTGTGACGAATAAAAATATAGCTCCAATTAAAATACTGATGGTTGTTAGAAGAAAGAGGGGATGCCACTCGTGGGCATCCCCAAGCTTAGTTGCTTGATACTTCTTGAATATTATCATGGGGTGCCTCGGGCATCCCCAAGCTTAGCATTTTGCTAGTCTTTTTTCCTTCATCCAACGCGATCTCACCCAAAACTTGAAAACTTCAATCACACAAAACTCAACAAATCCTTGGTGAGATCCGATAGTATAAGAAATCAAATCACTACTTTAAGTACTGTTGCAAACCCATTCATATTTTTTTATTATATTATATCTACTGTATTTTAACTTTTCCATGGAAAAAACTCTTCAAAGGAAACCATAGAATCATTAAAACAAGCACATAACACAACGAAAACGGAATCTGTCAAAAATAGAAGAGTATGTAGTAATCAGGGAACTTCGAATACTTCTGTAACTCCAATTTTTTTGAAAAATTAGGACAACGTGGGCAATTTGTATATTAATATTCTGCAAGAAGAATCAACTCAAAAGCACTCTTCCATTAAAAATGGGAATTTTTCTGAGCGCAAAAGTTGTTGTTTTTCAGCAAGATCAAATCAACTATCACCCAAATCATCCCAAAAGGCTTTGCTTGGAACAAACACTAATTTAAACCACAAAAACACATATAAATAGAGGCATAATTGGGTATCTTATGGAAAACAGCAATAAAACCAAAAATAAAAAAGATACAAGTTGGTTTGCCTCCCAACAAGCTCTTTCTTTATAGCCATTAAGATAGGCTTAATATTTCAACGATGCTCAGACGAAAGTTAAGAATTGAAACACAAAGTGAGCATCAAGAAACATATTACAAACACATTTAATTCGAACGTAGTTCCTATGCATAGGAATTTTATAAGCAAACAAATTATCAAGACAAGAAACATCTAACATATGCAAAGAAGAGGAATAAAACATTGACGATCTCAAAATAACAGGAGGTAATTTAGTAACATGAAAATTTCTACAACCATATTTTCCTCTCTCATTATAACTGCATGTAGGATCATAATCAAATTCAACAATATAACCATGACATAAAATATTTTCTTAACGATTCACATGCATGCAAATTTGACACTCTTCCAAAGTGGTGGGATTATAATCAAATAAAGTCATGACCTCTCCAAGCCCACTCTTATAAAAAAATTCATAAGATTGAACACTCTCCAAATAAGTGGGATTATTTTTAGCTAAAGTTGACACTCTTTCAAACACACTCTTAATATTATCGCAAGAATATTCATCATGAGGTTTAAATAAATTTTCAAGATCGTAAGAGTCATTAACACCCCAATCATGATCATTGCAATAAGTAGTAGACATAGCAATACAAGCATCCCCAAGCTTGGGGTTTTGCATATCACTAACGCAACTGACATTAACGGAATTTAGAATAACATCATTGCAATCATGCTTTTCATTCAAGGAGCCATCGTGAATCACTTTATAAATTCCTTTGTTTAACACTTCATCACAATTTTCAGATTCATAAATCTCAACCAAAACATCATAAAGATAATCTAGTGAACTCAATTCACTAGCAATGGGTTCATCATAATTGGATCTTCTGAAAAGATTAGCAAGTGGATGAGGATCCATATCAATAGATTTTTGGCAAGCAAAGATGCAAGAACATAGAAGGCACATGGTAGCACAAGTAAACATGAGATATGACGAGAAAAAAGGCAAACGAAAAAGAAGGCGAATAAAAATGGCAAATTTTTGTGAAGTGGGGGACAGGAAAACGAGAGGCAAATAATGTAAACTTTAAGGAGATGAGATTTGTGATAAGGAACCTGGTAGATGTTGATGATGTCTCCCCGGCAACGGCGCCAGAAATTGGCGAGTTGTCGGGAGATTATCTTGACTAGATCCTCCCCAACAACGGTGCCAGAAGTTCCTTTTGATGTTTGCTTGAACTATGTCGGTATTTCCCCGAAGAGGAAGGGATGATGCAACACAACAATGGTAGGTATTTCCCTCGATGATGTGACCAAGGTTCTCGAACCAGTAGGAGAACCACGCAAAACCATGTAAACTACTCCTACACACAAAGAACAAATACTGGCAATCCGACGTAACAGAGGGGTTGTCAAACCGTCACGGTAAAAAGATAGATAAAATTGTAGTAGATTGGATAAATAGATCTCGCGGGAATGCGAGATAAAATAAATAACTAAAAATTGCAGCAAGGTATTTTTGTATTTTTGGATTAATAGATGTGAAAATAAAAGCAAATAAAAATAGATCTAGAAGGCAAATATAACTAAGAAGAGACCCGGGGGCCGTAGATTTCACTAGTGGCTTCTCCCGAGAAAAATAGCATACAATGGGTAAACAAATTACTGTTGGGCAATTGATAGAACTTCAAATAATCATGATGATATGCAGGCAATGATCATTATATAGGCATCACGTCCAATATTAGTAGACCGACTCCTTCCTGTATCTACTACTATTACTCCACACATCGACCGCTATCCAGCATGCATCTAGTGTATTAAGTTCATGGAGGAACGGAGTAATGCAATAAGAAAGATGACATGATGTAGACAAGATCTATTTATGTAGAAATAAACCCCATCTTCTTATCCTTAATTGCAACGATACATACGTATCGGTTCCCCATCTGTCACTGGGATCAAGCACCGTAAGATCGAACCCATCACAAAGCACCTCTTCCCATGGCAAGAAAAATCGATCTGGTTGGCCTAACTAAACCAAAGATTCGAAGAAGAAATACGAGGCTATAGGTAATCATCCATATAAGAGATCAAAGAGACTCAAATAACTTTCATGGATAAAAACATAGATCTGATCATAAACTCAAAGTTAATCGGATCCCAACAAACACACCGCAAAAAGAGTTACATCGAATAGATGTCCACGAGACCATCGTATTGAGAATCAAGAGAGAGAGAGGAAGTCATCTAGCTACTAACTACGGACCCATAGGTCTAAAATGAACTACTCACGCATCATCGGAGAGGCACCAATGAGGATGATGAGTACTTCCGTGATGGTGTTTAGATTGGATCTGGTGGTTCTGGAACTTGTGACGACTGGAATTGATTTTCGTCGACTCTGCTAGGGTGTTTGGAATATTGGGGTATTTATAGAACAAAGAGGCGGTGCAAGAGGTCACCGAGGTGGGCAGAACCCACCAGGGCGCGCCTGGGCCTCCAGGCGTGCCCAAGTGTCTTGTGCTCATCTCGGGGGCCCTCTTCGTTACTTCTTTGGCCCACTGGATGTCTTATGGTCCAAAAAAATCCAAAAAAGTTTCGCTGCGTTCGGACTCTGTTTGATATTGATTTCCTGCGATATAAAAAACAAGAAGAAAACAACAACTGGCACTTGGCACTATGTCAATAGGTTAGTCCCAAAAAGTGATGTAACATTGCTATAAGATGAATGTAAAACATCCAAGAATGATAATATAACAGCATGGAACAATAAAGAATTATAGATACGTTGGAGACGTATCATTGTATTACCAAGAGGGCCCAAAGATATCTCTCCGTCATACGGAGTGACAAAACCCAATCTTGATCCATGCTAACCCAATAGACACCCTCAGAGGCACTTGTATAGTACCTATATGATCACCAAGTTACTAAGTGATGTTTGATACACATAAGGCATTCCTCCGATGTCAGGGAGTTGCATGATCCCATGGTCTAGGAACAGATACTTGACATGAATAATGTAGTAGCAGTGAACTAATATGATCAAATGCTATGCTTACTGTTGGGTCTTGTCCATCACATCATTCTCCTAATGATGTGATCCCATTATCAAATGACAACTCATGTCTATGGTTAGGAAACCTTAACCATATTTGATCAACGAGGTAGTCTAATTGAGGCTCACTAGGGACACGTTGTTGTCTATGTCTCCACACATGTATCTGTTTCCGATCAATAAAATTCTAGCATGGATAATAAACGATTATCATGAACAGGGAAATATGATAATAACCAATGTATTTATACCTCTAGGGCATATTTCCAACATGTAGCATATGAGTCATATGAATCATCAAACCATTCAGAAGTCGATGATGATGCATCAATTGATGATGAGCCAACTGCACTCTACCTCATGGCAAAAGCTTCAAGAGACCGGGTATCATCAAAATGCCAAAAATCCATCAACCTGAATACATTCTCTCCAGAGAATGTAGCCTATGCAAAACATTGATGGCTAAATCTCAACAAGATGCTCTTGAAAGACTTGAGAAAAACTTCAGGAAATATGAAGTCTTGCTTGTCAAAGAGATGGAGAAAAATCAAGAGTTGACTGAAGAGCATGAAGCTCTTTCTTCAACCCTTGATGATATTTCCAACTATTGCAATTCTCTTTCGTTTCATTATGAGAGTTTATCACACGACTGTCTAGGAATCAAGAACTCGAATTACGAGAAGATTCTTATGATGAGCTTGCCAAAGAAAAGGCTTCTCTCTTTGTTGAGCAAACTAAATAACTTCCTGACGATTTTGTGCCTCCATGCACAAAATGTGTAGAACGCGACAATGCTAACTCACTGCTGAAACATCGATGTTGTCCCTGATAAAATTGCAACTATTATGAATGTTGAATCTAACCCCTACAGTGAGGAACTTTTTGCAATCTCTGATGAAAATTCCAGATTAAAGAACTTGCTTGAGATAGGCATGTTGAAAAGCCTCAAGGGACATCAGACACTATGTGATGTGCTCAAGAAGTCTATTCTTCACAAAAATCCCAGGAAAGAAGGATTGGTTTCGAGAGAAAACTCAAGACACATGGAACATACTGGACCTCGGAGCAATATTCTCTATGTGATGTAATCAAGAAGTCTATTCTGCACAAAAATCCCAGGAAAGAAGGATTGGGTTTCGAGAGAAAACTCAATACAGATGGAACATACTGGAGCCCAGAGCAATATCCTCGAACAAGTTGGGTTCTTGCCAAGTACAAAACTCTCAAACCTACAATACTCTCAGGATATAATAATTGTCCCATTCTTGTTGACGTTGATGAGTCTGATGACTCTGACTACAAGTTCTTCAAGCAATAGAATGGTAAGGTTTGCACCTGGTACGTAAAAAAAACTATAGAAAAAGTTCACCCAAGAAGCAAGTCTCGGTGAAGAAATCAATCATCGAAAATCTCTCTGTTTCTACTAACCTGACCATGCAGGGCAACTCTCTTCGAGGTGATGAATATCACTGATGGAGTAAAGCTACATATCGTTCAAACGTGAACTAGTTAAACTCTCATCAGAAGGAGTACGTGCGTATTTCTTCAAATCATTATGTTCACCTCTTTGGAAACAACTTCAATGCATATTCATATGATTACACTTGTACTACATAGGTGATATCCAGAGGATATCAGAGGAAAACATTTCCTGCTCGACCATTACGAATGAGGTTTCCACTTCCCACAAAAGTGTGGGTGGTGAAATCAAACTAATTCTTCTTGCAGGAATTATCTCAGGGTCATCAATTCGTCCATCCTTAGCCCCGAGATGCATTTTTATCTGCTTGTTTTTTGTTTGTTTGTTTTATCTATTGCTGTGTTAGCTTGTTTCATTCACATTTATTTCCTATGTTTCCCTTCGTTCCCCACGTTGGTTCTTGTGATCCGATGAACATTTCACTTAGAGCTAATTATCCTGTTTTATTTTCTGGCTGAGTGAATTTGTTTCGGGCCATGTTTCCTCTATATTCTCACTTGCCTAAGTCTATGATGTCTGTCATAAGTGTGCAACTTGATCTAAAGTACATTCTTTCCGACATTCTTTCTCGCGAAAGAGATGCACTTCAAATGTTTATCTGTTTTGGCATAAGCCCTTTCAAACCTTTTGATCTCCCGTTCTTCTCCCAAGTTTCTCGCAGAAAACGGTTGCCACGTGCCCCACGATCTCCACAATTGTGATTATGCCCATTGAATGTGGAACTTCCTTTGCTGTGGGCCATCGATTTTGCCGAGGTGGTTTACTACTACCACTATAAATATCCCTCTGGCAACGTCTTCGTTCGGTTCATCTCCTTCAAATCCATTGACCTCATCTCTCACCACCGTCAGATCCTGTTCTTGAAGAAAGTCCGGCGAGGAGCTCCACCGTGCAACTTCGATGGAAACTCGACACATTTGGTCCTCCTCGACGTGGTAACCCCTTTCACTGCTTCACCGTAGTTGATCTCTATCACCAAGTTAGGGTAGAGAGATCGGGATGAACCCTCTCCTGTTCAGTTCAAAGGGTTTGTTTATACGATGCATTTTTTCATCAAATTTTACTTACAAAATTTTCCGAACTTGTTAGGTTCAAATTTGCCGAGTTTATCTTCACTTGCTTCTTGTTGAACCTGAGATCAAACCCTTCAAGAAAATATTTTTTCTTCAAAAATCTATCTATGCATGGTCATGACTGATGAGTGATATTTCCACACTCATTTCACCTTTGTTTAAACCGAGATATTTCATTTAAAAATAGATATTTGCTCTGATATTTCTACTAATGACCAATGAATGCAAATGATCCCACAAATCCTCTTTTTGATGTGTTTCCACAGGAAAATGGGCTAAAAAGGGAAGAAATCACGCGTGGAAACAAAATGGAAGGAGAATGGAGGAAGGAGTCAACAGGAGGCGTCTCTGTAGAAATAGAGCAAAAGACAACATTCCATACGGGCGCGAGCACTCGTATGAGCGTGCCTTTGGCATGGGTTTCAAGGAAGATTGTGCACCTGAACAACTTTTACTAAAGGGACCCCATCGAAATGTCAATAGAGAGACGAGCATACAAGCCAGAACCTCTTCATCATCATCTTCATCCACAAACCCTAGCCGCCACCATCTCCATCACCATAGACATCTCCACCACCACCATAGTGCTCTCCCATCTAGTTCATACTTGTAATCATGCATCTCACAAGGCATCCATTGTAAGACATATTAGAATTAATCAATCTCAAGTTGTGTTCCTTAATGTTTACTGTGTGAGTAGTTTAGAATGGTATGGGTTGAGGCATGAGCCTTGCAACCCAAGACATATTAGAATTAATCAATCTCAAGTTGTGTTCCTTAATGTTTACTGTGTGAGTAGTTTAGAATGGTATGGGTTGAGGCATGAGCCTTGCAACCCAAGGTAATTTTTGAGGGGATCAACGGAAGAATTTGACATAATGTCCTATATGTGTGAAATAAAATTGTTCCGTGTAGATCTCTCTTGTCTTGTCGGTGATCTTCATCCCTACAGGTACCCAGGATCATGGAGATCAAGCACCCGTGAGTCTAGGAGCAAGGAGACCGTGAAGTGTTATACCAAACACTAATAACCCACAAGTATAGGGGATCGCAACAATTTTTTAGGGTAGAGTATTCGACCCAAATTTATTGATTCAACACAAGGGGAGCCAAAGAATATTTGTAAGTATTAGTAGTTGAGTTATCAATTAAACCTCACTTGAAGACTAAATATCTACAACAAAGTGATCAGTAGCACAGTAGTATGATAGTTTGATAGCAGTAGCAATAATAGTAACAACAATAGTAATGGTAATAGTAGTAGCAGTAGTTTGGTAGCAGTTGTAATAGTAGCAGCAATAGTAGTAACTTAGCAAGATCAATATGTGAAAATCTCGTAGGCATTGGATCGGTGATAACGTTGGATAATATTCATCATATAACAGTCATAACCTAGGGCGACACAAAACTAGCTCCAGTTCATCAATGTAATGTAGGCATGTATTCCGTAAATAGTCATACATTCTTATGGAAAAGAACTTGCATGACATCTTTTTTGTCCCACCCTTCCGTGTCAGTGGGGTCCATAAGGAAACTAATGGATATTAGGGCCTCCTTTTAATAGAGAACTAGAACAAAGCATTAACACATAGTGAATGCATGAACTCCTCAAATTATGGTAATCACCGGAAAGAAGCCCAATTGTTGTCACTTTGGGGTATGCGGATCATAACACGTAATAGGTGCATATAACTGGCAAGATGGGATCAGGAACATATATATAATGGTGAAAACATAAACGGTTCAGATCTAAAATCATGGCACTCGAGCCCTAGTGACAAGCATTAAGCATAGAAAAGTAATAGCAACATCAATCATAGAACAACAAGTTGTTGGGGAACGTTGCATGTAAAACAAAAAAAATTCTACGCACACGCAATATCTATCCATGGAGATGTATAGCTATGAGAGGGGAGAGCATCTACATACCCTTGTAGATCCTTGACCTAAAGCATTTATCAACGCGGTTGATGTAGTCGTACACCTTGATGATCCACCCCAATCAAGTACCGAACATACATCACCTCCGCGTTCAGCACACGTCTAGATCAATGATGTCCTTGCCTTCTCAATCTAGCAAGAGAGGCGAAGTAGTAGTTGCGTTCCGGTAGCACGACGGCGTGGTGATGGTGGTGGTGAAGAACAATCTTCGCAGGGCTTCACCAAGCACAATGGAAACTATGACGGAGGATAAACAAGAGGGGGCACGGTTGCCGGCACGCGACTTGGTGAATCTTGATGTGTTCCGGGTGCTAGTTGTGTCCCTCTATTTATATGTTGAGCCCTTGGGTCATTTCTTAGAGAAAGAGCCTCCTCAAAGTCGGTTTAGCCTGAAAGGCAAGAGTCCTTCTCGGACTCTAGGACCAGACACCAGGGTCCTTGGCGTCTGGCCCAAGACGCCATGGTCCCTGGTGTCTGGCCCCTGGCCTCCGCAAAACTTCCTTTTGCACCTTCCTAAAGCCCCGTGGGCTTTACCCCTTGGCCAAAAAAGTTTTCTCGCACTAGAACATTTCGGGAAACATCCGAAACCCCTTCCAGTGAATTTGGGAACCCTTCCGGAGACCAAACACTATTATCCCATATATCAATCTTTACCTCCAGACCATTCTGTATCTCCTCGTCATTCCCATGATCTCATTTGGGACTCCGAACAACATTCGATCACCAACATACATAACTCATATAAATACTATATTGTCAATGAACTTTAAGCGTGCGGACCTTATGGGTTCGAGATTGTTGTAGACATGACCGAGACGCTTCTCCGGTCAATAACCAATAGCGGGACATGGAAGCCCATATTGGTTCCTACATATTCTACTGAGATCTTTATCGGTTAAACCTTTGTGACAACATACATAGTTCCCTTTGTCTATCGGTATGTTACTTTCCCGAGATTCGATCGTTGGTATCTTTACACCTAGTTCAATCTCGTTGCCGGCAAGTCTCTTTACTCGTTCCGTAATACATCATCTTGTAACTAACTTCTTAGTCACTTTGCTTGCAAGCTTCTTGTGATGATGTATTACCGAGAGGGCCAGAGATACCTCTCCGTCATACGGAGTGACAAATCCCAACCTCGATTCATGCCAACTCAACAGATACCTTCAGAGATACCCATAGAGCATCTTTATGATCACCCATCTACATTGTGACATTTGATAGCACATAAGGTATTCCTTCGGTAGCCGGGAGTTGCATGATCTCCTGGTCGAAGGAGTATGTATTTGACTTTAAGAAAGCAGTAGCAATAAACTGAATGATCATATGCTAAGCTAACAGATGGGTCTTGTCCATCACATCATTCTCCTAATGATGTGATCCCATTATCAAATGACAACTCATGTCTATGGTGAGGAAACCTTAACCATCTTCTGATCAACGAGCTAGTTTAGTAGAGGCATACTAGGGACTTGGCATATGCTAATGTAGTCACACATGTATTTAAGGTTCTAATCAATAACAATTCTAGCATGAATAATAAAACTTTATCCTGATTAAGGAAATATAATAATAACCAATTTATTATTGACTCTAGGGCATATTTCCAACAGTCTCCCACCTGCACTAGAGTCAATAATCTAGATTACATAGTAATGAATCTAACACATATGGAGTCTTAGTGCTCATCATGTATTGCCTGCGGAAGAGGTTTAGTCAATGGGTCTGCCACATTTAGATCCGTACGTATTTTGCAAATTTCTGTGTCTCCATCCTTGACCTTTTGACTAATGGAGTTGCAGCGTCTCTTGATGTGTTTAGTTCTCTTGTGAAACTTGGATTCCTTCACTAAGGCAATTGCTCCAGTGTTTTCACAAAAGATTGTCATTGGACCCGATGCACTGGATATAACACACAGATCAGATATGAACTCCTTCGTCCAGAATCCTTCATGCACTGCTTCCAAAGCAGCTATGTACTTCGCTTCACACGTGGATCCCTCCACGGCGCTCTGCTTGGAACTGCACCAACTGACAGCTCCACCATTCAATATAAATACGTATCCGGTTTGTGACTTAGAGTCATCTGGATCTGTGTTGAAGCTAGCATCGATGTAACCTTTTACGATGAGCTCTTCGTCACCTCCATAAACAAGAAACATATCCTTGGTCCTTTTCAGGTACATCAGGATATTCTTGACCGCTGTCCAGTCACCCACTCCTGGATTACTTTGGTCCCTCCCTATCAAAGTTATGGGAAGGCACACATCAAGTCTGGTACGCAACATGGCATACATAATAGAACCAATGGTCGACGCATAGGGAATGACTTTTCATTTTCTCTCTATCTTCTGTCGTGGTCGGACTTTGAGTGTGACTCAATTTCACACCTTGCAACACAGGCAAGAATCCTTTCTTTGACTGGTCCATTTTGAACTTCTTCAGAACTTTGTCAAGGTATGTGCTTTGTGGAATTCCTATTAAGCGTCTCGATCTATCCCTATACATCTTAATGCCCAATATATAAGCAGCTTCACCAAGGTCCTTCATTGAAAAATTCTCATTCAAATATCCTTTTATGCTATTGAGAAATTCGGTATCATTTCCAATCAGTAATAGGTCATCCACATATAACACCAGAAATGCTACACAGCTCCCACTCACTTTCTTGTAAATACATGCTTCTCTGTAATTCTATATAAAACCATATGCTTTGATCACATCATCAAAGCGTATATTCCAACTCCGATATGCTTGCACCATTCCATAAAAGGATCACTGGAGCTTGCACACTTTGTTAGCACCTTTAGAATCGACAAAACCTTTTGGTTGCATCATATACAACTCTTCTCTAAGAAACCTGTTAAGGAATGCAGTTTTTATGTCCATTTGCCAGATTTCCTAATCATAAAATGCGGCAATAGCTAACATGATTCGGACAAACTTAAGCATCGCTATGGGTGAGAAAGTCTCATTGTAGTCAACCCCTTGAACTTGTCAAAAACCTTTTGTACAAGCCGAGCTTTGTAGACAATGATATTACCATCAACATCTGTCTTCTTCCTGAAGATCCATTTATTCTCAATGGCTTTCCGATCATCGGGCAAGTCCACCAAAGTCCATACTTTGTTCTCATACATGGATCCTATCTCATATTTCATGGCCTCAAGGCATTTGTTGGAATCTGGGCTCATCATTGCTTCTTCATAGTTCGTAGATTCACCGTTGTCTAACAACATGACTTCCAAGACAGGATTACCATACCACTTTGGTGCGGTATGTGTTCTGGTCGACCTACGAGGCTCAGTAGTAACTTGAATAGAAGTTTCATGATCATCATCATTAGCTTCCTCTCTAGTTCATTTCGGCATCGCGGGAACTGTTTTCTCTGATGTACTACTTTCCAATTAGAGAGTATGTACAACTACCTCATCGAGTTCTACTTTCCTCCCACTCACTTCTTTCGAGAGAAACTCCTTCTCTAGAAATGACCCATTCTTAGCAACAAAGATCTTGCCTTCGGATCTGTGGTAGAAGGTGTACCCAATAGTTTCTTTAGGGTATCCTATGAAGACACACTTCTCCAATTTGGGTTCAAGCCTATCAGGTTGTGTCCTTTTGACATAAGCATCGCATCCCCAAACTTTAAGAAATGCCAGCTTAGGTTTCTTGCCAAACCATAGTTCATACGGTGTCGTATCAACATATTTAGATGGTGCCCCATTTAACGTGAATGCGTCTGTCTCTAATGCATAACCCCAAAATGATAAAGGCAAATCGGTAAGAGACATTATAGAATGCACCATATCTAATAAAGTACAATTACGACATTTAGATACACCATTACGCTGTGGTGTTCCAGGTGGAGTGAGTTGTGAAATAGTTCCACATTGTTTTATATGAAGGCCAAACTCATCACTCAAATATTCACCTCCGTGATCAGATCGTAGAAACTTTATTTTCTTGTTACGATGATTCTCGAATTCACTCTGAAATTCCTTGAACTTTTCAAATGTTTCAGACTTGTCTTTCATTAAGTAGATATACCCATGGCTACTTAAATTATCTGTGAAGGTTAGAAAATAACGATACCCGTCGCGTGCTTCAACACTCATCGAACTGCATACATCAGTATTTATTGTTTCCAATAAGTCATTAGCTCGCTTGATTGTTCCGGAGAACGGAGTTTTAATCATCTTACCCATGAGGCATGGTTCGCAAGTATCAAATGATTCATAATCAAGTGATTCCAGAAGTCCATCGGCATGAAGTTTCTGTATGTGCTTTACACCAATATGACCTAAATAGTAGTGCCACAAGTATGTTGCACTATTTATCAACTTTGCATCTTTTGGCATCAATATTATGAATATGTGTATCACTACGATTGAGATTCAACAAGAGTAGACCATTCATCGAAGGTACATGACCATAAAAGATATTACTCATATAAATAGAACAACCATTATTCCCTGATTTAAATGAATAACCATATAGCATTAAACAAGATCAAGATATAATGTTCATGCTCCACGCTGGCACCAAATAACAATTATTGAGGTCTAAATCTAACCCTGAGGGTATATGTAAAGGTAGCAAGCCGATGGCGATCACATCGACCTTGGAACCATTCTCGACGTGCATTGTCACCTCGTCCTTAGCCAATCTTCATTTATTCCGTAGCTCCTATTTTGAGTTACAAATATGAGCAACCAAACCAGTATCAAATACCCAGGCGCTACTACGAGCATTAGTAAAGTACACATCAATAACATGTATATCAAATATACCTTTGTTCAGTTTGCCATTCTTCTTATCCGCCAAGTATTTGGGGCAGTTCCGGTTCCAGTGACTATTTCCTTTGAAGTAGAAGCACTCAATTTTAGGCTTGGGTCCAGCTTTGGGTTATTCAAAGGAGCGGCAACTTGCTTGCCATTCTTCTTGAAGTTCCTTTCTTTTCCTTGCCCTTTTTCTTGAAACTCGTTGTCTTGTTAACCATCAACACTTGATGCTCTTTCTTGATTTCTACCTCCGCAGATTTCAGCATCGCGAAGAGCTCGGGGATCATTTTCGTCATCCCTTGCATATTATAGTTCATCGCAAAGCCTTTATTGCTTGGTGGCAGTGACTGAAGAACTCTGTCAATAACACTGTCGACTGGAAGGTCAATTCCTAACTAAGTCAATTGGTTATGTTACCCAGACATTTTCAATATGTGTTCACTGACAGAACTGTTCTCCTCCATCTTATAGCTATAGAACTTGTTGGGGACTTCATATCTCTCAACCCGGACATTTGCTTGAAATATCAACTTCAGTTCTTGGAACATCTCATATGCTTTGTGGCATTCAAAACATCTTTGAGGTCTCGGTTCCAGGCCTTATAGCATGGCACACTGAACTATTGAGTAGTCATCAGATCGAGCCTACCAGACATTCATAACATCTGCAGTAGCTCCTGCAGTAGGTGAGGGAGTCCTGGATTAGGGGGTCCTCGGACGGCCGGACTATATGCTTATGCTAGACTGTTTGACTATGAAGATACAAGATTGAAGACTTCGTCGCGTGTCCGGGTGGGACTCTCCTTTGCGTGGAAGGCAAGCTTGGCAATTCGGATATGTAGATTACCTTATCTATAACCGACTCTGTGTAACCCTAGCCCCCTCCGGTGTCTATATAAACCGGAGGGTTTAGTCCGTAGGACGAGAACAATCATGATCATAGGCTAGCTTCTAGGGTTTAGCCTCTACGATCTCGTGGTAGATCAACTCTTGTAATACTCATATCATCAAGATCAATCAAGCAGGAAGTAGGGTATTACCTCCATAGAGAGGGCCCGAACCTGGGTAAACATTGTGTCCCCCGCCTCCTGTTACCATTAGCCTTAGACGCACAGTTCGGGACCCCCTACTCGAGATCCGCCGGTTTCGACACCGACATTGGTGCTTTCATTGAGAGTTCCACTGTGACGTCGAAAAAGGTTCGATGGCTCGCCTTGTTATCAAGGACAACATTGCCTCTAGGGGAGCCCTGGCTTTAGGCCAAAGCCTCCGACTAGGCGGCTTCGTCATGACCGCCCGTTCGGCCACCGTGCCGACGATGACTTCTTCGGTCATCGAAAAAGCCTCCACGCCAGCTCAGAATACGCCAAACGGATGGATCCAATGGAACTTTCATCCTTGAACGAGCTCTTGGATCGCATCGCCGCCTTGGGAGTCGCTACAGACTATGATCGGATTGGGCTTAAACCCGATCAAAGAGAGATTAACTCTCCGCCGGTCACCCATCAAATAGCGGTGGTGGAGGAGTAATGCAGCAATTCTTCCTCTATTTTGAGGACGGACTATGTACGGATTCCCAAGCTCTCCGAGCCGGATACTCGCTCGCGGGAGGACATGACCCAAACTCTGAACTTAGAATCGGACAGCGGTCCAGAAAAATTGGGCAACATCCCGGAACCCGAACTACCAAGTTGGGAAGTTCCTCTGCCCCTGGGACTCGGATCGGGTCAGGGTTCGGACTTCAATCCACCCACCCACCCAGATACAAGAGATCTTTCCCACATTGGACAACAATCCCAAGCGACAGTACATCACTTTTGGGCCAGATTCCTCCTTGTAATGAGCAAGGTTAAGGATTGTCGCGAGGAAGACGCAATCTCATTATTTTGCAAAAATTGCACGGACAAGGGAATCCATAACGCCATAAGTTGCCATGACATATCACACTTCGCTGACTTGGCTGCCATAGTATAGTAGTATTGTGCGAGGGAAAGAGCCTGGAAAACCCAGGCAAAATTCTGGGATCCTCCGGCTCTCACTAAACCCCTTGTCCGAACCAAAAGGGTGCACTCTCGCAAGTCACATGATCCAATCACAAAGAAACCAAAGCCCACTACAGGGCGTGGAACCGTATTGAAGGGATGGCTCAATAGGCCATGCAAATTTCACACCACACCAAATACCGTACCACCGCACAACCTTAGAGCATGTTGGATACTTCGGCAGGTGGCCAAGAGCGGCGAGGATCTCCTCATTAACAATACCACAGAGCATCATCCCGCAGAAAACAACAATACGGTGTTGACAGTCTTCGAGACTTTCGCCTCGAATAACAGGCGCAAGAGAGCATTATGCAGCCTCGTAGGAGTCTGCCGCATTGCAGCAATAAATCCCTTTAACGACACGGCTATAACCTTTAATGCCAGTGACAAACCTCAATTCCAAACAGTTCGAGCACCAGCCACTTTGGTCCTTAGTCCAATCGTGGACGACTTCTGGCTTACTAAAGTGCTCATGGACGACGGCAACGGATTAAACCTCATCTATGAGGAAACTCTCAACAAAATGGAAATAGACAAGAACCGCATCGAGCAAAGCAGCACGACCTTCCGAGGAATTATCCCTAGTCGGGAGGCACAATGTGTGGGAAAAATCACACTCGATGTGGTATTCGGCACGCCGGAAAATTACAGGTCAGAAGAGATAACATTCCAAGTGGCCCCGTTCGGTAGTTGATACCACACCCTTTTAGGGCGGGACGCATTCGCGAGCTTCCAAGCCATACCCCATTATGGATACATGAAGCTCAAGATGCCCGGGCCCAACGGAATCATCACTCTAGCCAGTGATCCGGACATAGCATTTCGCGCCGAAAATAAAACCGCCGCCCTGGCCCTTGAGGCATTATCCGAAGCCCTCGCGGCCGAAGAATTAACTGCATTACACTCCATAGTGGATAGGGATGACGAGATACTCGATAAGCGATCCAAGTCCACCTCTTTCAAACCTGCGGACGAAATCGTCAAATTCCAAGTCCACCCAACGGACTCTACAAAAACAGTAGCCATCGGGGCACAACTGAACCCCACAATCAACGCTGCACTGCAGGCATTCTTACACGAGAATTGGGACATCTTCGCCTGGCACCCTTCAGATATGCCAGGGATCCCACGCAGGCTGGCCGAACATAGCCTTAACATATTGAAGGGATACAAGCCGGTCAAGCAGACGCTACAACATTTTTCAGAGCCTAAACAACAAGCTATGGGAGAGGAGCTAGCCAAGTTGCTCGAAGCCAGATTCATTAGAGAAATAAAACACTCGGACTGGCTAGCAAACCTGGTGATGGTACCAAAGAAGGATAAATCCTAGCGCCTATGTGTCGATTTCAAGGACCTCAGTAAGGCTTGCCCCAAGGATCCCTTCCCCCTCCCCCGCATCGATCACATCATCGACGCTACCGCGGGACACAACTCATTGTGCTTCCTCAATGCATACTCTGGATACCATCAAATCAAGATGGCGGATGAGGGAGTCCTGGATTAGGGGGTGTCCGGATGGCCGGACTATAGCCTTTGGCCGGACTCTGGACTGTGAAGATACAAGATTGAAGACTTCGTCCCGTGTCCGGATGGGACTTTCCTTGGCGTGGAAGGCAAGCTTGGCGATACAGATATGTAGATCTCCTCCCATTGTAACCGACTCTGTGTAACCCTAGCCCTCTCCGGTGTCTATATAAACCCGAGGGTTTTTAGTCCGTAGGACGAACAACAATCATACCATAGGCTAGCTTCTAGGGTTTAGCCTCTCTGATCTCGTGGTAGATCTACTCTTGTACTACCCATGTCATCAATATTAATCAAGTAGGAGTAGGGTTTTACCTCCATCGAGAGGGCCCGAACCTGGGTAAAAACATCATTTCCCTCGTCTCCTATTACCATCCGCCTAGACGCACAGTTCGGGACCCCCTACCCGAGATCCGCCGGTTTTGACACTAACATTGGTGCTTTCATTGAGAGTTCCGCTGTGCCGTCGACTTCAGGAAGGATGCCTCATCCCGTCTTTAAAGACGGCACTGTTGCTAAAGGAGCTTTGGTTATCGGCCAAACTCTCCGGCTAGGCAGTTTTCTTATGACCGCCTGTTCGGCCGCCGCGCCGACGATGACCTCTCGGGTCATCGAAAGCAATCTCCACGTCGACTCGGAACTCGCCGAGCAGCTAGATCCGATGGAGCTCTCTTCCTTAAACGAGCTCTTGGATCGCATCGCCGCCCTAGGAGTCGCTACAGACTATGATCAGATCGGGCTTAAACCCGATCCGAGAAAGATTAACTCTCCCCAGGTCACCCACCATGTTGTAGTGGTGGAGGAACAATGCAGCAAGCCTTCATCTATCTTAAGGACTAGTTATGTCCGGATTCCCGCTCCCTCCAAGCCGGATATCCGCGGAGGAGAGGACGTCTGTCGGTGTCAAAACCGGCGGATCTCAGGTAGGGGGTCCCGAACTGTGCGTTTAGGCAGATGGTAACAGGAGACAAGGGACACGATGTTTTTACCCAGGTTCGGGCCCTCTCGATGGAGGTAAAACCCTACTCCTGCTTGATTAATATTGATGATATGGGTAGTACAAGAGTAGATCTACCGCGAGATCAGAGTGGCTAAACCCTAGAAGCTAGCCTATGGTATGATTGTTGTTCGTCCTATGGACTAAAACTATCCGGTTTATATAGACACCAGAGAGGACTAGGGTTACACAGAGTCGGTTACAATGGGAGGAGATCTTCATATCGTATCGCCAAGCTTGCCTTCCATGCCAAGGAAAGTCCCATCCGGACACGGGACGAAGTCTTCAATCTTGTATCTTCATAGTCCGGGAGTCCGGCCAAAGGTCATAGTCCGGCCATCCGGACACCCCCTAATCCGGGACTCCCTCAGTAGCCCCTGAACCAGGCTTCAATGACAACGACTCCGACGCGCAAGTTGTCTTCGGCATTGCAAGGCGGGTTCCTCCTCCGAATATTTCATAGAAGGTTTTGAACACCAGGGTAGTGTCCGCCTCTGCAAAATAAGTCCCACATTCCATCGTAGAGAGAATAATATTTGTATCAATCGGATCTGCTGACGTATTCCGCGGCGTGACATCATGCCATAGTCAGGATTTTATTCATTTTATCGTTCCACCTTGGCGCGTTTAGCGAGGTGGTTTTCTTGGCATGTCTTGTCAAAGCAGAGATCGTGTCCCCTTATTCCGAGATTCTCATCAATACGGGCGTGGGTAACCCAACCGTGACTTAGGTATGACTCCCTAATTAAAAGCGAGTCTCAAACGGTTACAGGGAGGGATCTTGGTATTCACCTCCTTTATAAAGGAACCAAGGCCCGGCTCCCTTGTTCTTAAACCAATCAAATCCGCCCCTCGCTTCGAGTTCCAACACCCAAAGCTCTAGTTTTAGGCGCTGCGGACCTTCGAAGATGTCCGGCTCCGACCCTCAAGGCCGGTGGATGCCTTCCTCCATTACGGAAGAAGATGTGCGAAAGCTAAGAGATGCCAGGTATCTAACCGGCGAAATCTCGCATAGGCTGCCTACTCAAGGGCAAGCTGTTCCCGCTCCCAAGCTTGGTGAAAGTGTGGTGTCCGCATCTCACTTCCTTCGGGGACTAGGCTTCCCGATCGATCCCTTTGTGAGGGGGCTTATGTTTTACTACGGGCTGGAGTTCCACGAACTAGCTCCGTAGTCCATCCTCCAGATCTCATCATTCATTGTCGTGTGCGAGGCCTTCCTCCATATCACCCCTCACTTTGGATTGTGGCTAAAAACTTTCAAAGTGGAACCGAAAATGATCGAGGGGCAGCATGCTGAGTGCGGAGGGGCTATAATAAGCAAGATGGACGATGCTCCATGGCCCGAAGGCTCTTTTCAAGAGGAGCTCGGCTTATGGCAACGGGACTGGTTTTACATCACAGCCCCTAGGGGCACCACATGGGTGGCACCGCCTACTTTTCGCTCGGGTCCCCCACCACGGCTGGCGTCATGGGTTAATGAAGGACTTATCTGGGGGCCGCCAAAAGACGTGCCCCTGCTGCAGGGCCGTATTTGAGATCTTCTAGAAAGAGATATCAATCTAACCGTAGTGGCGCAAGTCATGGTGATTCGCCACACACTGCCCTGCAAAAGTCGACCTCTCCGCCTGTGGGAGTTCAATCCGGAGGGACCACGAGTCCTACAATATTTCATGGGAATGACACCCATGGAGATGTACAAATTGTTCTTCGGATCACAAGCAAGGTGTCCGGATTTATCCGAGGACGCAAGTCTAAGCTGCAACCGCCCGGATGCTAAAGTAAGTAGCCTCGTATTTGAACACACCATCCATATTTTTATCAAATCTACCCTTTAACAGAGTTGCCCTTTGAACAGGAGTGGATAGCGAAGGCGAAGCTTATCAGGTGTCCAACCCCCCTGCCCGAGACCGTACCGGATCCCATGCTAACCAGGATGCTGGAGGGGGGAACCAAGGAGCTACCGCCTCTACGAAGGATGACATTAAGAATGGAAGAATCGAAAATTCTCCCGACCAGGGAAAGAAAAGGACTTCCTCTGAAGACCCGGAGGTGATAACCTCAAAACGGGGAAAGAAATCTTCGTCAAAGGGTTTGGCAGCGGAGAACGCCCCAGCCGAATCGCCCCCTAAAGGGGACCCGCTCTCCCCCGAGGCGTAAGTGAAGGGAGAGGTTCCATAATGAATCACATTCATGTTTTATTCCTGAGGAAAATAACTGTAACATTATCTTGCAGTTCAGATCTCAACCCTTCTCAACAGAGCTCATCTTCAGGGGATCTTTGTCCAGAGATGATAGAGAGAGAAACGCCTCCTCTTGTTCCACCGTCTCACGAGGCTGGCGACCCCGAGGTATCGTCCCGGAGGGTTTTTTCAAGTCCGAACCCTGGGAAAGGTCGTCAGTCTAGTCCGGCACCCTCTTGCGCGCCGGCGGAGGGGCTGAAGGATCTGCTTAGTAGGGCGTCCATCTCAGAAGAACACCGTATGTTGATGGATACGGTGATTGGAAGGATTTCATCCGCGGAAAGCGGATTGTACGAGGCTTCTAGGAGTTTACTAACAGGCTTTGAGGTATGTAAAAATGTGTACCTTTTGGTAGAGCCGCATATTAAATGTGCCCTGTATGAATAGTAGCCCCTGAGACTCTGTGTGTCGTCACGAGTGACGGCGCATAGAGGATCATATCCCCAGGTATAATGTGCCGCCTATTCCATGAAGGTGGCGAGGCGTTCGGTGGCTAGCCGGACTGATGAATCTGCCGAACTAAAGCGGCAACTTGACGTAGCAGATGCCGACATCGCGCTTGTACATAAGCGGCTAGACGAGGCTCAAGGTATGTTCAAAAGACACCCAGTAATAGGAGCTTGATGCTCGGGCCTTATATATGTTTTATGTAGATGGTGCTGCTGCCATGGAGAACCTTCGGGCGGAACTTGCCCGAGCAAAGGAGCAAGCAAGGAAGAGTGATGCGGCTGCCGTTAAAGCGGCTGAAGAGCTAAAAGCCGAACAGGCTGCTCACTACCAGAGCAAGAGGAAATGGCCGAGATGGCCATAAAATTGAAGGATGCTATCGACTGCTGTAGATTGCTTGAACAAGAAGATAGGGCGACTCAGAAGGGTTTTGGAAAGATCACTACCGAAGCCAAGGATACTCGCTCTACCATGAGAGCGATGAAGGAGGAGCTGCGTCAGGCCGGAGATATCACGACCGAAAAGCCTTATATGCTGCGGATGAAGTTCGGAGACCCCAAGTATGCTCCATGAGACCGGCCGTGGAGTTCGGAAAACGCTTATCTGGATTTGGCCGCAAGTGCGGCGGACGCGACCGAACACTTCCTCAGCTGAGGTGACCATGAATTGGAAGAGCTTTTCTGGTCGCAGTACCACAATCCAGAACACCCACTGTCAGTATCCGACCGTTTAGCCGCCTAAGCGGAGCTGAACAGATTATTCGGACTCGCCATGAAGTATGTTGCGAGTCGTCTGTGGCCGGAGAAGCCGGAGCCTAAGAGTTATTTTGGCTTGGTGCAGCAATTCCTTGGTTTGGTGCCGCATGCTGATGCAATGAAGAGGTCGGTGTGCATAGAGGGCGCACAGATGGCTCTTGCCTGTGTCAAGACATACTGGGCAGATATGAAGGCCAGTATTGTTGCGTCCCAAGATTCGGATGAAAACCGAGTACCTGCCAAGCACTATTTTGAGGAAGTTCTTCCTGGTGCTCGTATAATAGAGTCGCAATGCTCGAAGGATGTTGTGTTCGAATAGCTTATACTATTTGTAAGACGAATTGTGTTTTTATGAAAAAAGCTTTTTTATACTTGTGCTTGCAAGAATCATGATGCCTCCTGTGCGGCCGTTTAATGTATATATTTGTATATAGCCTGAAAGATGGCAGTCGTTGGCTTCAACCCCCATGCATAGAATGTGGGGGTGTTCGCAAAAAGGCGCCTTTTCACACTTAATCCAACGTCTTGGTCCTACAAAGGAGGTGGTGGCGCGGCGAACTAGGCAACCTGACTATAATGCTTTATCACTTTCACTTAGCCATAGGAGTGTGACAGTGGGACTACTGAATAACCCCTAGGGGCACTACGCTCGCCCGAATTCGGGGCGCGAGTGTGCCTGACCGGGAAGCGACCCTTCGTTAATGCGGGGGAATCCTAAAGATTCCGGAAGTCATCGAGTGGTTGACCAGTCTCTCGCTATATCATGACAGTCAGTTTTCGGCTTTCTCTACTGAGGTGCTCACCCGGCCGAACCGGGGCACAATCGCAGTAGTTCTCCTGGTGCCGCGTTAGCCGATATAACGGAATGTAAGGCAGCAAAACACAGGAGCCGGGCAAACCCAACATTTGACCAAAGACATGATTCGGAGCTGATGCATATACGGCCAAACTCGCGACGCCGAACACTCCCTAAGGTATTCGGTCTTTATGAAGACGGGCCGAAATAGAGCCCTTGGTAAAAAAGCCCCTAGTATCCAGGTATGTGCAAAAATTCTGGCGTGGCCACATGCCAAGACGCCAGCCTCCTCCTCGGCTATAGAGAAAACCGTGGGATGTTATCAACAAGAGACAGTAAAAAAGGTTTACGCAAGGTCTTAATCTGAAAAGAATCATTGGAACGGGTCCCTGCTGCACGTCTGTGCCTGTGTCTCCGTTGTGCCGTATCCTGGACGGGCATAGCACGATGTTCGTCAGTGAAAGAGAGGAACTTAGTAAAAAATAAGCGTGCGAGAAATCTATATCAAAATAAACAAGATATAGTTGGAGCAAGAGTTGGGCCGTATTGTCTCCGGGCGTGAGCACACGGAGCCCCTTGCACGAGGGTATGCAGCTAATTGAGCATGTTGATGCCGCACTTGTCTAGCCGTGTCCGGGATAGTGGGGCTGGATTTGTGGGCGGCTGTCTAGGCTACCGCCCCCTGCCCGTAGTTTTGGGGATCAATTTATGTTCCCTTGTAATGAAATGATGCCCTTTGGATTGGGCATTTTAAGTGTAAGGGATGCGTAGTGCGGTATTGCGTTAAAGCGGGCGAAAGCTTCACGTCCCAGTAGCGCTTGATAGCGACTTACGAATGGGGCGATGTGGAATATTAGCATTTCGCTTTGAAAGTTGTCGGGTGATCCGAACGTGACTTCTAACATAAGGGAACCCATACTTGGGGTATCCGAACCTAGCGTTACTCCTTGAAAGGAAGTGTTGCCGAGGTGGATTACGACTGGGTTTACCCTGAGTTTGTAAATTGGAGTCCGTTAATTATTGGATTTAGGACCAAGGCAGTCCAGCCTGCGTTCTGGTCTCCTCTAGAGTAATCCTGATGATCGAAGGTGATTGGTTGTAACAACCAGTGGGGTTGCTCCTCCGAGGCTGGCTGTACGGCGCGCGTCGTTGTAGGTGCCGTTCTATTCTTCCCTTTCGTCACATGAAGTAGATTTACTGTCTTGACTTCTTGTGGGAACTTCTTTTGTTCTCCAGTGATCTGCTCGTGGGGTGCATCGTCATCTTCGCTTGGTGTGTTGAGCCCCTTGTGTTCGGCATTGAGCTTCCCGGACTTCTTAAAGACCCAACAATCTCTGTGGGTATGGTTCGCAGGTCTCCCCAGAGTGCTGTGGATTTGACATATTCTGTCCAAAATTTTGTTGAGGTTGGATAGCTTGTCCCTATCATCTTTGGGGGGCAGCTTTTTCTGATTTTGCCGACAGCTTTTGAATCCGGCATTTACTGCCTTGCTCATCGGGCTGTTGTCCTTTATCCGGCACGGTTCTTTGTTACGGCACGGCTTCCCTTTCCCATCTCTGGGTTCGGACGTATTCGGGTTGCTGGTGCTGCTTCTTGCCAACCAGATACCTCTCCTGCATAGAACATCGTACGCTGGTGATGTAGGTTTAGTTGCTTCCTCCTCAAGTTGGGGTAGCAGCCTGCGCTTTGGGTAGCTCTTGGATGGGCGTTCTTGTTTATACTCTTCGGCCGCCAGGACTTCGGTCCATCTGTCAGCTAACAAGTCTGGGTTAGCTCTAAGCTGCTGCTGTTTCTTCTTGAAGCTGCTTGCCGTGGCTATGAGCATGCGTTTGAAACGCTCTTGTTCGATGGGATCCTCTGGCATGACGAATTCGTCGCCGTTGCCTCGTCTTCGGAGGGAGGCATGTAATTGTCATCCTCATCCTCTTTGTCGGCCGCTCTCTCATGAGGGCTGGCTCCTTCGTCCTCCTGCATTGAATCCTGCTGGAGGGGGTTGTCTTCGGCACTGTCCGGCATATTATTATCTCCGGTGCCGGAATCGCCATTTTTGCTTTGGCGGGACTTAGAGCGGCGCTGCTGATGTCGGCGCTTGGGTTGCTTCTTGGAGGGGTCGTCCTCCGTTTTCTCCTCGCCATCCCCCGCTTTAGGGGTGTCCACCATGTATATGTCGTATGACGAGGTGGCTTTCCAGTTCCCTATAGGTGCTGGTTCTTGATCGTTTCCTTCATCGGCGTCCATGCCGCCGATGTCTTCGGAGTCAAAGTCGAGCATGTCAGTTAAATCGTCGACAGTGGCTACGAAGTGGGTGGTGGGTGGGCTACGAATTTCTTCGTCGTCCGTATCCCAACCGTGTTGGCCGTAGTCCTGCAAGGGCTCTCCTGACAAAGAGAGAGACTTTAACGAATTTAGGATATTGCTGAAAGGCGAGTGCTGAAAGACATCCGCAGCGGTGAACTGCATGACCGGAGCCCAATCGGGCTTAATCGGAAGAGGTGCGGGATTTACGGAGTCCGGATCGGAGTCCGACACCTTGGAGTCACGGGCCTTGCGAGGGAGTAGGCTGGTATCCGGCTCTATCGCCATAGAGGTTGCAGCTTCCGGGGCGGCGTCCAACCGTCCGTCCCCGACTGGCGCAGCTGGCTCCGAGCTAATGGTCGGAGCGAACACCTGAGCGGCGCTCTGGGTGTTGTCCGATGACAGAGCTAAATCATGCCCATCGTGACAGTGCGGCGCGCTCGGTCGTGGCTCGAATCCGTCGAAGATCAAGTCCCCGCGGATGTCGGCCATGTAGTTTAAGCTTTCAAACCTGACCTGGTGGCCAGGGGCGTAGCTTTCTATGTGCTCCAGATGGCCGAACGAGTCGGCCCGCAGTGCGAAGCCGCCGAATACGAAGATCTGTCCATGGAGAAAAGTCTCATCTTGGACCGTATCGCGATTGTCGAGCGAAGAAGCCATCGGGCCTAAAGGCGACGACACAGAGGAACTCTCAATGAAAGCACCAATGTCAGTGTCAAAACCGGCGGATCTCGGGTTGGGGGTCCCGAACTGTGGGTCTAGGCAGATGGTAACAGGAGACAAGGGACACGATGTTTTTACCCAGGTTCAGGCCCTCTCGATGGAGGTAAAACCCTACTCCTGCTTGATTAATATTGATGATATGGGTAGTACAAGAGTAGATCTACCACGAGATCGGAGTGGCTAAACCCTAGAAGCTAGCCTATGGCATGATTGTTGTTCATCCTATGGACTAAAACTCTCCGGTTTATATAGACACCGGAGAGGGCTAGGGTTACACAGAGTCGGTTACAATGGGAGGAGATCTTCATATTGTATCGCCAAGCTTGCCTTCCACGCCAAGGAAAGTCCCATCCGGACACAAGACGGAGTCTTCAATCTTGTATCTTCATAGTCCGGGAGTCTGGCCAAAGGTCATAGTCCGACCATCCGGACGCCCCCTAATCCGGGACTCCCTCAACGTCGCTCAGGCCCTGAACCTAAAGTCAGGCAGCGGGCTAGATTCATTGGACAATATCAAAGAAGCCAAGCTTCCGAGTTCGGAAACTCTTTGGCCCCGGTGTCTCAGATTGGGCGAGGTTCCGGATCTAATTCCGCTCACCCACCCAAATATAAGGGGTTTATCCCAAATTCGGCAAGAGCCCACAGAAACAGTACACCATTACTGGGCCAGATTCCTCCTGGTCATGAACAGGATAAAGGACTGCCACGAGGAGGATGCAATTTCATTCTTCTGCAATAATGGCACAGACAACGGAATCCTCAACGCCATAAGTCGTCGTGAAATTACACGCTTCGCTGACTTGGCATCCATAGTACGAAAGTACTGTGCGATGGAAAGTGCCTGGAAAACCGAAATAAAATTTTGGGACAATCCGGCCCTGAATACAACCCCAGTCCGAAATAAAAGGGTGCATTATCGCCAGGCACCTGGGTTAAACACCAAAAAACAAAAACCCTCTATAGGGCATGGAACCGTACTGGAGGGATGGCTCAATGGACCCTGTAAAATTCATAGTACAAAGGGTGCCACACCAACTCATAGCCTTAGAGCATGTTGGATACTGCGGCAGGTGGCCAGAAGTGGCGAAGAGCTTCTGACTCCAGAATCCACAGAGCACCATCCCAGGGATACCAGTACGGTATTAATAGTCTTCGAGACTTTCTCATCAAATAATATGCGGAAACGAACACTCCGCACCCTGGCTGAAGTTTACCAAGTAGCAACAATAAACCCATGGTGTAACACGGCTATTACCTTTAATGCCAGTGATAAACCTAAATTCCGAACAACCCGAGCACCAGCCGCATTGGTCCTTAGTCCAATAGTGGACGACAGATGCTCAGGACTTAGTCAAACGATGCGTCGGTTTCCAGCTCTTTGCTAACCAAAGCCATATGCCACCCACCGCCCTCCAAACTATACCCATCACCTGGCCCTTCGCGGTCTGGGGGCTGGACATGGTTGGACCCCTTAAAAGAGGAACCCACAAGCAAAAATACCTACTGGTCATGGTGGATAAATTCACCAAATGGATAGAGGCCAAGCATTTTAAGACGGCCGGATCCGGACCCATGATAGACCTCATATCAGGGGTCGTACACCGTTACGGCGTCCCCCACAGCATCATCACTGATAACGACACGAACTTTAGGGTCGATGAGGTTAAACTCTGGTGCAAAAACATGGGCATCAAGCTCGACTATGCTTCAGTCTATCACCCACAAACTAACGGTCAAGTCGAGTGAGCAAATGGTCTAATCATGAGCGGCATCAAACCTAGATTAGTGTGGTCCCTCAAGGAATCTAACACGCACTGGGTAGAGGAGCTCGACTCCGTACTCTAGGGACTGTGGACCACGCCGAATCACACTACCGGATTCACACCATTCTTTATGGTATACGGCGCAGAGGCAGTTCTACCCTGCGACATAATTCATGACTCACCTCACATGCGCATGTATGAAGAAAGAGAAGCCGAACTCGATCGGCAGGACAGTTTGGATGCCTTGGAGGAGGAGCGTGACGTGGCAAAAGCCCGTTCCGCATTCTATCAACAGCAAGCTCGAAGATATCAAAGCAGAGAAGTACGGGCCAAAACTTACAATGTTGGCGAACTAGTTCTACGCCTGCCGGACAAGAAAAAGGACAAACTCAAGCCCAAATGGGAAGGTCACTTTATTATTGACCAAGTCCTGACTGGTGGAGCATACCGTCTGCGAGATGCATCGGATAACCGACTTGAGCCGAACCCATGGAACGCTCCCCGCCTCCGAAGATTCTACGCCTAGCACCGGACTCTGTGTTCATCTCCTTCCTCTGTCTATTTTTTACACATTAACTGTCTTATATTTCTCTCCTTCTCCCTCCCTTTCTATAACAGCCTTTAAGGACTCATTCGCGCCTTGTTTGCACACAATTGACGCGCTATCCGCGCTCATTATACCTGGGGGCTTCTTTAACAGAAGCTTGTTTATACGGGCCTCATGCCCAAACACATGTGTCACACTTCCGCATGTACCTTTTATTCACCATTATATGCATCGATATGACTTAAGTTTTGGCCAAGCTGGGTTGCCTGGCTCCTGTGCTTACCCCTACGTTCCCGATTGTTCGGCTAGGCGGTAAAGGGAGCACCTGTGCGATTGTTAATGTCGGGTCAGCCGGATGTGTACCTCACACTGGATGAAGCCGAAAGCTAGCGTTCTTAAGGGAATATTCGGTCGGTGAACTAAGGATGATTTCTCACTCATTTATTTATATGCCCCCAGATGCTTTACTGCTTTTCACGCAGTCCGGACATGCAATTTAGGGCATGCGCCCCAGGGAAAGGAACCCCTAACGGAACTATTCTCCCTGGAAGATGTTTCTTACTAACCATGTAATATAACATAACTAGTTGGGCACTTGTCTGTTCAAGCACTAATGACCCCTACGCCTGGTCTCCACGCATGCCCCGGTTCTTACACAACCGAGAAGGTATTCGGACACACTCTGGACTATCAGGTCCCGAGGTTGAAGGGAAAAGGTCCGCCATGACAAACGATCTACAATCCGGCTAGAAGGAATTCTACATGTCATCTTAAATTACATAGTCAATTTGACTGTGTATATTCCTCTTAAATACCATCCAACAGGCTGTCTAGTTTACAGTCCTGTTGGGAATACTTAGCGGCCAGCTCTACCTGGCCGTACACTAAGCTCATAGGGATCTCCTTCCCATCGGGCCCCACAGGTCTGACCTCGGCCATGTGGCTTGGGTCAGCCTTCATGTACCGTGTCTTCACCATGGCCCAGGCCTCCCTGGCACCTTGACGGCAGGCTGATATCTTCCATAATCGGAAGCGCCGTCGCGCTCCCTTAAGCTTCTCTACAAGCTCTCCAAGGCCTTTGGGCATGGAGACAGATGGCCACAAGGCCTGGGCGACGCCCTGCATTGCCTGCCGAACTCGTTCATGCAGTTGTGAGAGCTCGGGAAGAAGGTCACCCGTGGAAACAGGCATTTCCTCTGCAGGACGACCTGTCAACATACGTACAGGCATAACTCTATCAGTTGACTTCCTCGCCAAACTCTTTTTCGAAATTCGTTCATGCACTTACTAAAAATGCCGCGTCAAAGCCGCCGATTCTCCTTCACGGAGTCTAACAGCTGAGCATGAACTTCCTTTAGTTCCTCGCCCAGCTGGGTGTTGGCATCTTGGAGATTATTCTTATCTTGCCTCACCCTCGTAAGCACGCTCTCTCCGGCCTTTAACCGACGCAAGAGTTGTTGTTTATCCGGATCCACTCCGGCACCATCCGCAATAGTACTGTTAGATTTGCACACATGCCACACTTCACAACATACTTATCTTTCGAAGCATATATTACCAGAGGGGGTCCCCTTGGCCTCCCCTCCCGCGGCTAGTGCAGCCTCAACTTGGGCTTTGCACTCTTCCAGCTCCTGGGACAGTTGGGTATTCTTTTCTGTAAGATCCTACACAAACAAATGATCCTTAAATCAGTTTTTCTAACTGTTTCAAGTCTCGGGGGCTACTATCATATATAACTATCAAATTTTCTCACCCGTATGTCTTTTACATACTGCTCCGTGGCTCTGCCTAGACCATTTTGAGCGGCACGGAGGTACGCATCTCCCGTATTGAAGGCATCCAATGCCCCTTGGGAGAAACAAGCGTGACGAAGAACTGTCCGGCGACGCCTGTGGTTCATGGCACTCTCCACCTCGAATTTGGTGGCAGACAGCCCATCCGCATCCTATGTCGGAGGAGCATCCGGTGCGCGCCTCATGTTCGCCTCCGCTTCCGGACCCGGCCTTGGAGCCTGGCTGGTAGAGGCGCGATTGGCAACCTCTCCGGATATAGTCCAGCAGGCACTCTTTTTCCTAAAGAAAGAACGAGCGTTAGTATGCCTTGAGGGAATAAAACCTGGGAATAAGATGGCCCACCATACCATTGTGCCTGCGTCTCAGTCCGGACCGCACTTCTTTTCAGCCTGCTGGGCCTTGCTGCCCCTTGTTGGCCAGTCGCCACAGGCCCGGCATTCCGCCTCGAGATCCTCCCCTGCGAAACACCATTGGTATGCGATGATCAAGAATAAGCACGGACGGAGTTTCTTCGAAGTATTTGGACTTCGGTCTTGATTACTTGTGAGGCGGGGAGCAGTCCAGGGTAATCGGCTGTAATAGACACCAAGGCGTTGTCGATGCTCGGTTGGTAAAATAACCCATCGATCAGCTCCACGGATATGTCCGAATCCTCTTGGGAGGCCGGATCGAGGGACCGTTCCGGATTCTCGAGTTGTGGAGAAGGGATGTTTATATCCTTCACGGCCCGGCGCAACTCCTGCGTCAAAATCACAAGATAAGATACTTAACTATGGGAATATGAAACGAATGGGCGAGTGAAAGTATTCGCTTACCCAGCTTGGAGGATTGTACATAGAAAATCCGCCCCGTGGGTTGACGCGGAGGAACTCCTCCTCTTCTCCTTTGTACAAAGCGGACAAGATCTTTATTAGAGTGGCAGCCGATTCCGGCCCCTTATGGCCGCACCGGGTGGAGTCGTCCTCCCCGTTGAAGTCCCACATGGGGTGGCCTCTATACTGAAGCGGTTGCACCCCCCGCATAATGCATGTGGCCATGACCTCGATCATGGTCAGTCCGGAATGAGCCAACAACCTTATACGGTTCATTAGGTAAAAGACGTCCTTGTCATTTTCCCTTCGAGGGCTCCGTGGCGCCAGCTTAGGCGCTTCTTCAAAGGAGCATTATCGAACTCGGGGAGGCCGGTCCAAACAGGGTCCGACAGAGGGACATCTTCTATATAAAACCATTCTGAAGATCAGTCTTCGGACGACTTCTTTGGGGTTCCAGATAGATATCCGGTCCCGACGATGCGCCATAGTTCGGCTCCACCCACTTGATATATTGACCCCTCCTGAGAATGGGGCATGAGGTAGAACAACTCCTTCCACAGCGCGAAATGAGCCTCGATGCCTAAAAACAGCTCACAAAGGGCTACGAAGCCCGCAATATGCAATATGGAGGCAGGCGTAAGATCGTGCA
This sequence comes from Triticum dicoccoides, assembly GCF_002162155.2. NCBI lineage: Eukaryota > Viridiplantae > Streptophyta > Magnoliopsida > Poales > Poaceae > Triticum > Triticum dicoccoides. The sequence continues at coordinate 258,614,901 of NC_041393.1, forward strand.
GCTAGAGGTCGTAGAACTCCAGGAGCCCCCGAACAAACCGATGAATTGGAAATCTGAGCCCTCTTATCAAATAAGGGACAAGGCATACCCGCTCTCCTTTGGAGGGATTGGGGACGCTCTCTGCTTGCTCTCCACCATTATAGGTGGCAAGCCCGGCTCGAACCGGGACCATATAGGCTGGGGGAAGAAACCCTTTGGCTTGGAGCGCCACTAGCTCACTGTACGGGACGGAGCACTTCTCCCAATCTCCAGGTTGAGGGCTGGAAGGGCGAGGGGAGGAGCTGCGTCGACTGGCCATGATGGAATGGATCTCTGTCGAATGCGCTCCGATGAATGCTCGCAAAGGGAAGATGGTGTGATTCGGATCTAAATCCCCGTCTCTTTTATAGGCATCTCATTTACGCAGCTAGGGGGGTAAATGAAAAAACATACTGGTTGTTCGCATTCGTTTAACACGTGGAAGATGGCCATTATTGGGCATAGAAGCCAAGGAGCGCAACATTCACAAAAAGTCGGACACTATTCAGCAGGTATATGGAATTTGGAGGAGAACCCGCCTTGCAATGCCGAAGATAAATCTGCGTGCCGTACCCGTTGTCATTAAAGCCTGGTTTGGGGGCAACTGAGGGAGTCCTGGATTAGGGGGTGTCCGGATGGCCGAACTATAGCCTTTGGCCGGACTCCTGGACTATGAAGATACAAGATTGAAGACTTCGTCTCGTGTCCCGATGGGACTTTCCTTGGCGTGGAAGGCAAGCTTGGCGATACGGATATGTAGATCTCCTCCCATTGTAACCGACTCTGTGTAACCCTAGCCCTCTCCGATGTCTATATAAACCGGAGGGTTTTTAGTCCATAGGATGAAACAATCATACCATAGGCTAGCTTCTAGGGTTTAGCCTCTCTGATCTCGTGGTAGATCTACTCTTGTACTACCCATATCATCAATATTAATCAAGCAGGAGTAGGGTTTTACCTCCATCGAGAGGGCCCAAACCTGGGTAAAAACATCGTGTCCCTCGTCTCCTATTACCATCCGCCTAGACGCACAGTACGAGACCCCCTACCCGAGATCCGCCGGTTTTGACACCGACATCAGAGTTCGATCAAGCCGCAACTGTATTCATCACCCCATACGGCCCTTTCTGCTTCAACACCATGCCTTTCGGGCTTAAAAACGCCGGTGCAACCTACCAACGCATGATTCAGACATGCCTAGAAAAACAAATCGGCAAAGTAGTTGAGGCATACATGGACGATGTGGTCATCAAGACCAGACACATTGAATCTTTAATAGATGACCTGAGGCTCATGTTTGACAACCTCCGAACATATGACATCAAGCTCAATCCAGAAAAATGCATTTTCAGCATTCCCGACGGAAAGCTCCTGGGCTTCATCATTTCCAATAGAGGAATTGAAGCAAACCCGGCTAAAATCCGAGCTTTGTCACAGTTGGCTACCCCAACAGACCTCAGGAAAATCCATAAATTAACTCGATGCATGGCTGGCTTAAGCCGCTTTATCTCCCGATTGGGAGAAAAGGCACTACCTCTTTATCGCCTTCTTCGACGCACTGAACACTTCGAGTGAACGAATGCGGCTACGACTGGACTGGAAGAAATAAAGGCCCTCTTGGCCAGCAACCCAATCCTGGCCGCACTGAACATTGGCAAACCCATCTTGTTATATATAGCTGCAACACACCAAGTTGTAAGCGCAGTGCTCGTCGTCGAACGAGAGGAGGACGGATAAGTCCGTGCTTCAAAAGCCGGTATACTACGTATCCATTGTCCTCACGCCATGCAAATCACGGTACCCACATTATCAAAAGATAGCATACACGGTCTTCATGGCATCCCGGAAACTACGACACTACTTTCAAGAGTGTACAATCATGGTGGCCTCCGAAGTACCACTCAACGATATACTCCCTCCGTTCCTGAATATAAGGTGTATAGTTTTTGGCACGAAAATTAAAGAATGCACGTGGAGGGAAAATTTCACAAATTTTGGGAGAGATTACACCTGACTAATTGACATGAGAAAACAGAGGAGCTTGCCTAATATATGGAAATGTAATCGAATCCCTAAAAAAGTTATCCAAACGAGTGATGTAACGCAATACACCTTATATTTCAGACTTTTTCTCAAAAATCTATACACCTTATATCAGGGAACGGAGGGAGTAATAAATAACCGCGATGCCACGGGCCAGATTGCTAAGTGGGCCATCGAGCTCCTCCAGTTTGACATTACATATAAACCACGGCGAGCCATTAAATCGCAAGTACTGGCTGACTTCATCACCGAATGGACATAGGCCAAACTCCCTAAAGTGTACGGCACATACTCCAATTGGATCATGCACTTTGACGGCTCTAAGATGCTGGCTGGTCTGGGAGGGGGGCGTTGTCTTGACATCCCCCACCGGAGATACAGTCCAATATATACTCCAAATACTATACATAGACTCTGACAATGCAGCCGAATACGAGGCTCTGTTGCACGGTCTTCGGACGGCGGTCTCCTTGGGCATTCAATGCCTAGAAGTTCGTGGGGATTCGAACCTTGCAATATATCAAATAAATGGAGACTTCGACGCCAAGGACCCGAATATGGCGGCTTACCGTAACGCCGTCCTCAAAATGTTAGCTCGATTCGAGGGGCTTGAATTTCATCATGTGGTTCGAGAAAACAATCAAGCGGCGGATATCCTTGCCCGCATCGGCGCTAAGCGCGACCCCGTCCCACCCAACATCTTCTTGGAAAGGCTGTTCAAGCCATCCGTGGTGTGGCAAGGGGGGATCGGCAATACTAGTCTGGATCCGAATACAACCCAGATCCCGAACACACTGACATAATTGGAGGCTCCGCCACCGAAATAACACCTTCGTCCCATCTAATCATGGCTGTCATCGCCCCGTGGACCGAACCCTTCTTAGACTACCTAAATAGGCAAGAACTCCCCGAGGACCAAAATGAGGCACATTGCATTGTGCGGCACTCTAAAGCCTACAAGGTCCATGAGGGAGAGCTTTATAAGAAAAGAGCTACCGGGGTACTTCAAAGATGTACCTCCGAAGAGAAAGGGCAGCAACTCTTGGCCGAAATTCATGCTGGACTCGGCGGCCACCACGCCTCAGCTCGGGTCCTTGTAAGCAAGGACTTCCGTACAGGTTTCTACTGGCCGACAGCCCGAGAAGACGCACAGGATGTCGTCTAACATTGCGTCGGTTGCCAGCTCTTCGCCAACCAAAGCCATGTGCTGCCCACCACTCTCCAAACAATCCCCATAACTTGGCCCTTTGCGGTCTGGGGGCTCGATATGGTCGGACCCCTTAAAGGAGGAAGCCATAAGAAAAAAATACCTATTGGTCATGGTGGATAAATTCACCAAATGGATAGAGGCCAAACCAGTTAAAATGGCCGAATCCGGACCAGTGATAGACTTCATATCAGGGGTCGTGCACCGTTACGGTGCCCCCCACAACATCATCACTGATAATGGCTCCAACTTCATAACCGACGAGGTGAAAACTTGGTGCGGCAACATGGGCATTAAGCTCGATTACACCTCCGTCTATCACCCCCAAACAAACAGTCAAGTCGAACGAGCAAATGGTGTTATTATGAGCGGCATCAAACCCAGACTAGTGCGATCTCTGAAGGAATCAGACACGCACTAGGTCAAGGAGCTCGACTCCATACTATGGGGGCTACAGACCACGCCAAATCGCACTACCGGATACACACCATTCTTCATGGTGTACGGCGCAGAGGCGGTATTGCCCTGCGATATCATTCATGACTCACCTCGAGTGCGCATGTATGAAGAGAGAGAAGCCGAGTTTGATCGGTAGGACAATGTAGATGCCCTGGAGGAGGTGCGCAACATCGCAAAAGCCCGTTCTGCATTCTATCAGCAACAGGCTCGCAGGTATCAAAGCAGAGAAGTACGGGCCAAAACTTATAACGTTGGCGAACTCATTCTACGCCTACTGGAGAAGAAAAAGGACAAGCTCAAGCCCAAGTGGGAGGGTCCCTTCATCATTCATAAAGTTCTCACCGGAGGAGCGTACTGCCTGTGTGATGCATCAGATAATCGACTCGAGCCGAACTATGTGTTCGTCTCCTTCCCATCGCCATTTTTTTATTTATATTCTCTCTGTTTATTTTTGTGGCTCTAAGGCTTTAAGTGTGACTCGACTACACACTCTTGACGCGCTAAATCCTCAAGTATGCGCGCTCACTATTGATAACCCACAAGTGTAGGGGATCACAACGACTTTCGACGGTAGAGTATTCAACCCAAATTTATTGATTTGAGACAAGGGGAGCCAAAGAATATTCTTAAGTATTAGTAGTTGAGTTGTCAATTCAACCACACCTGGATAACTTAGTATCTGCAACAAAGTATTTAGTAGCAAAGTAGTATGATATTAATGGTGACAGTGGCAAAAGTAAAGATAATAGTTTTGTAGTAATTGTAATAGTAGCAACGGAAAAGTAAATAAGTGAGACACAAGATGTGAAAAGCTCGTAGGCATTGGATCAGTGATGGATAATTATGTCGTATGCGATTCCTCATGTAATAGCTATAACATAGGGTGACATAGAACTAGCTCCAGTTCATCAATGTAATGTAGGCATGTATTCCGAATATAGTAATACGTGCTTATGGAAAAGAACTTGCATGACATATTTTGTCCTGCCCTCCCGTGGCAGCGGGGTCCTAGTGGAAACTAAGGGATATTAAGGCCTCCTTTTAATAGAGAACCGTAACAAAGCATTAGCACATAGTGAATACATGAACTCCTCAAACTATGGTCATCACTGAGAAGTATCCCGATTATTGTCACTTCGGGGTTGTTGGATCATAACACATAATAGGTGACTATAGACTTGCAAGATAGGATCAAGAACACACATATATTCATGAAAACATAATAGGTTCAGATCTGAAATCATGGCACTCGGGCCCTAGTGACAAGCATTAAGCATAGTAAAGTCATAGCAACATCAATCTCAGAACATAATGGATACTAGGGATCAAACCCTAACAAAACTAACTTGATTACATGGTAAATCTCATCCAACCCATCGCCGTCCAGCAAGCCTACGATGGAATTACTCACGCACGGCGGTGAGCATCATGAAATTGGTGATGGAGGATGGTTGATGATGACGAAGGCGATGAATACCCCGCTCCAGAGCCCCGAACGGACTCTAGATCAGCCCTCCCGAGAGAGATTAGGGTTTTGCGGCGGCTCCATATCGTAAAACGTGATGAAACTTTCTCTCTCTGATTTTTTTCTCTGCGAAACAGAATATATGGAGTTGGAGTTGAGGTTGGTGGAGCATAAAGGGGCCCAGGAGATAGGGGGCGCACCCAGGGGTGAGGGTGCACCCCCGACCCTCGTGGTAAGGGTGTGGGCCCCCTGGCCTTGATTCTTTCACCAGTATTTTTTTTATTTTCCAAAACTTATCTCCGTGGATTTTCAGGTCATTCTGAGAACTTTTGTTTTCTGCACAATAAACAACACTGTGGCTGTTCTGCTGAAAACAACGTCAGTCCGGGTTAGATTCATTCAAATCATGCAAGTTAGAGTCCAAAACAAGGGCAAAAGTGTTTGGAAAAGTAGATACGTTGCAGATGTATCAACTCCCCCAAGCTTAAACCTTTGCTTGTCCTCAAGCAATTCAGTTGATAAACTGAAAGTGATAAAGAAAAGCTTTTACAAACTCTATTTGCTCTTGTTGTTGTAAATATGTAAAGCCAACATTCAAGTTTTCAGCAAGTATTGTGAAGTAACCATACTCACAATAACACTTAGGTCTCACAATTACTCATATCAATTGCATAATCAGCTAGCGAGCCATAATAATAAAATTCGGATGACAATACTTTCTCAAAACAATCATAATATGATATAATAAAATGGTATCTCACTAGCCCTTTCTGAGACCGCAAAACATAAATGAAGAGCACCTTTGAAGATCAAGGACTGACTAAACATTGTAACTCATGGTAATAGAGATCCAGTCAAGTCATACCCAATATAAACCAATAATAATGAATGCAAATGACAGTGTGCTCTCCAGCGGGTGATTTTTAATAAGAGGGTGATGACTCAACATAAAATTAAATTGATAGGCCCTTCGCAGAGGGAAGCAGGGATTTGTAGAGGTGCCAGAGCTCGATTTTAAAATAGAGAAGAATAACATTTTGAGCGGCATACTTTCACTGTCAACGCAACAACTATGAGATGGCAATATCTTCCATACTACATGCATTATAGGCAGTTCCCAAATAGAATGGTAAAAGTTATACTCCCCCCCCCCCACCAACAAGCATCAATCCATGGCTTGCTCGAAACAACGAGTGCCTCCAACTAACAACAGCCCTGGGGGATATTTGTTTAATTATTTTGATTTGCTTTGATCTTTTTGGATCATGGGACTGGGCATCCCGGTTACCGGCCCTTTCTCGTGAATGTGGAGCAGAGTCCACTCCTATTGAGAATAACCCACCTAGCATGGAAGATATAGACATCCCTAGTTGAAACATGAGCTGCTCAAGTATACAAAACAGAATTTCATTTTAAGGTTTGGAGTTTGGCACATACAAATTTACTTGGAACGGCAGGTAGATACCGCATATGGGAAGGTATGGTGGACTCAGATGGAATAACATTGGGGTTTAAGGATGTTTGATGCACAAGCAGTATTCCCGCTTAGTACAGGTGAAGGCTAGCAAAAGACTGGGAAGCGACCAACTAAGAGAGCGACAATAGTCATGAACATGCATTAAAATTAATTTACACCAAGTACAAACATGAGTAGGATATAATCCACCATGAACATAAATATCGTGAAGGCTATGTTGATTTGTTTCAACTACATGCGTGAACATGTGTCAAGTCGAGTCACTCAATTCATTCAAAGGAGGATACCATCCCATCATACCACACCACAATCATTTTAATAGCATGTTGGCACGCAAGGTAAACCATTATAACTCATAGCTAATCAAGCATGGCACAAGCAACTATAGTCTCTAAATGTCATTGGAAATATGTTTACTTCATAATAAGCTGAATCAGGAACGATGAACTCATCATATTTACAAAAACAAGAGAGGTCGAGTTCATACCAACTTCTCTCATCTCAATCAGTCCATCATATATCGTCATTATTGCCTTTCACTTGCACGACCGAACGATGTGTATAATAATAATAGTGCACGTGCATTGGACTATGCCGGAATCTGCATTTAACTCAAGAGAGAAGACAAGTAATATGGGCTCTAAGTTAAATAAACAATCATGCATAAGAGAGCCACTAAACATTTTCAATATGGTCTTCTACTCTCGACCCCCAAAGGAAAGAAAATAAAATAAAACTATTTACATGGGAAAGCTCCCAACAAGTAAAAGAAGAATGAGAAATCTTTTTGGGTTTTCATTTTAATTCTACTACAAGCATGGAAATTAAACTAACTAATTTATTTGGTTTTTCTTAAGGCTTATCAAACACACAAGAAGAAAGCGAGAAAAAGAAAATTAAACTAACATGGATAATACAATGAAAGAGTATGAGCACCGACAACTAGAATAGTGTGTGAACATGAATGTAAAGTCAGTGAGAAATATGTACTCCCCCAAGCTTAGGCTTTTGGCCTAACTTGGTCTACTGCCAAGGACCGCGGATACTCTCCCCGGTGTATTGAGGGGTGTAATCAGGATACCACTGGCTGGCCATCTCCTTTGGTTCCCACTGGTAAGATGATGTACGATAAGGGTCCAGTGAAGGTTCCGGCTCAGGCTCAGGCTTTGGAGTGGATGCTTGGCCTCGCTGAGTGTTCACCGCTTCCGGCGTGACAAGATAAATAACTGCAGTCAAATCAAACAACAGAGGCACAGGCAGAATAATAGTCTCATTGTGTTTCTTATTAAATCTCAGGTTATATAGAAGCATCTTATCTTCATTGTCAACAATAAACTCATGCGCTACCATGCTCCTGTGATCTAAAATGTAAGGAGGCAATATTGTCTCCTCTTTCTCATGGTGCCTAATAGGTATCTCGAAATATTTAGCAAGACGTGCAGCATAGATACCTCCAAAGATGGGGCCTTTTGTATGGTTTAGGCATAGCCATTTAGCAATGACGGCACCCATACTAAAACTATTATCACCGAACAAGGCATGGTGAAGAATAATAATATTAGGAACATTGAAGTTTCCACTGTTTCCATGACCAATTAAGCATCGACTAGCAAATATGGCAAAGTAGTGTAAAACAGGAAAGTGTATGCTAGAGATTCTCGCATCGGAACCCTTTTTTGGATCCCCTACAGTAATGGTGTTAACAAAGCCATCCACATCTTTACGATGTGGTTCATCTAATTTACCCTCAAAGGGTATTCTACATACCACACAAAAATTGCGTAAAGACATTTCCTTGAATTCATCATATAAATGAAATGATACTGAGGGCGGTGACTTCTTAGGATAATAATAAAAGTTTTGCACGAAAGTATTGGTGAGTAAGAGATAATGATCGATCCGGTCGTGGAGGAAATCAGTGAGGCCTGCATTCTCAATCAAAGAATAAAAGTCTTCATAAATCTCGACTTCTCTCAAGAAATCGTCACATGGCCATTCACACGGCCGTACTTCCGCTATGCGAGGAAGATTATACTTGGCCTTTTCCTTCTCCTTAGCTTGTTTTTCCTGGGAGCCTTGGCTAGAAGAGCCCCTCAAAAATCTCCTTAACATTTTCTGAAATTTTAGTAACTTCAAAATAAAAGTGAATAAAACTAAACAAGATTGATAGCAACTACCCCTACAAGTGCCTAGAGCCTATATCATGCATTAGAATTACTTGGGACCTCATAAATTTGACATGCAAGCTCAAGAACAGGGTCACCTATGCAGCAAAAATTTGCAATGAATAAAGCACTAGAACAAAAACTAATTGGACCAATGGAGGAGTCACATACCAAGCAACAATCTCCCAAAGCAGTTTTGTGAATGGAGCTTTGAGCAAGGAGATCGAAAATCGCAGCAAAATGAGCTAGAACTCGTGCTTGAGCTGGATGAGGATTTTTTTGGGAAGAAGATGGAGTGTGTGGGTGTAGAAATAAGTGGAGGGGGGCCACCATGGGCCCACGAGACAGCGGGCGCGCCCAGGGGGTGTGGGCGCGCCCTCCACCCTCGTGGGCTGGTGCTTGCCCCTCCTGTAGTGTTTTCAGTGCCTAAAATCCTCAAATATTCCATAAAAAATCATACTAAATTTGCAGGGCATTTGGAGCACTTTTATTTTCGGGATATTTTTTTATTGCACGGATAATTCAGAAAACAGATAGATAATACTATTTTTGCTTTATTTATTTTAAATAACGGAAAGTAAAAATAGGGTACAGAAGGTTGTGCCTTCTAGTTTCATCCATCTCATGCTCATCAAAATGAATCCACTAACAAGGTTGATCAAGTCTTGTTAACAAGCTCATTCCAAATAACACGGATCCGGAGAAATTTCGAATAACACTTAGTTACCTTAACGGGGATATGAACATCCCCAACAATAAGAATATCATACTTTTTCTTGACAGTAGGAAGAGGAAATTCAAAACCTCCAATAATGATAGTTGGACTTTTTCCAATAGAATTGATGCTATGAACTTGAGATTATTTCCTCGGAAAGTGTACCATATGCTCATTACCATTAACATGAAAAGTGACATTGCCTTTGTTGCAATCAATAACAGCCCCTGCAGTATTCAAAAAGGGTCTACCAAGGATAATCGACATACTATCGTCCTCGGGGATATCAAGAATAACAAAGTCCGTTAAGATAGTGACATTTGCAACCACAACAGGCACATCCTCACAGATACCGATAGGTATAGCAGTTGATTTATCAGCCATTTGCAAAGATATTTCAGTAGGTGTCAACTTATTCAATTCAAGTCTAAGATATAAAGACAGAGGCATAAAGACAGAGGCATAACACTAACACTGGCTCCAAGATCACATAAAGCAGTTTTAACATAATTTCTTTTAATGGAGCATGGTATAGTTGGTACCCCTGGATCACCAAGTTTCTTTGGTATTCCACCCTTAAAAGTGTAGTTAGCAAACATGGTGGAAATTTCAGCTTCCGGTATCATTCTTTTATTTGTAATGATATCCTTCATATACTTAGCATCAGGATTTACTTTAAGCATATCAGTTAAGCGCATACTTAAGAAGATAGGTCTAATCATTTCAGCAAAGCGCTCAAAATCCTCATCATCCTTTGTCTTGGATGGTTTAGGAGGAAAGGGCATGGGTTTCTGAACCCATGGTTCTTGTTCTCTACCGTGCTTCCTAGCAACAAAATCTCTCTTATCATAACGTTGATTCTTTGGTTGTGGGTTATCAAGATCAACAGCCGGTTCAATCTCTACATCATTATTTTTGCTAGGTTGAGCATCAACATGAACATTATCATTAACATTATCACTAGGTTCATGTTCATCACCTGATTGTGTTTCAGCATCAGAAATAGAAATATCATTGGGATTCTCAGGTGTGTCTACAACAGGTTCACTAGAAGCATGCAAAGTCCTATCATTTTTCTTTTTCTTCTTTTTGGAATAACTAGGTGCCTCTAAATTATTCCTTTGAGAATCTTGCTCAATTCTCTTAGAGGGGCCTTTAGGATACAAAGGTTCCTGAGTCATTCTATCGGTTCTAGTAGCCACTCTAACAGCAAAGTCATATTTATTATTTAATTCATCGAGCAAAACACTTTGAGCTTGAGTGGTAACTATTGAAGCATATTTGCTAATAAGTTTAAGTTCACCTTTAATTCTAGCCATATAATCACTCAAGCGTCCCATCTCAAAAGCATTAGTCTTTAATTATCTACCAACATAAGCATTAAAACTTTCTTGTCTAGCCATAAAGTCATCAAATTCATCTAAGCATGGGCTATGAAATTTAGTAGAGGGGATTTCAACTTTATCATATCTATAGAGAGAATTTACCTTTACCACCTGTGTCGGGTTATCAAGACAATGTATTTCTTCAACAGGCGGTATATTAAGTCCATGTATTTCTTCAATATGAGGTAAATTCTTAACATCTTCAGCTTTAATACCTTTTGCTTACATTGATTTCTTTGCCTCTTGCATATCTTCAGGACTGAGAAATAGAACACCTCACTTCTTAGGAGTGGGTTTAGGAATAGGCTCACGAGTTGGCTCAATTGGTTCAGGAATTGTCTCAGGAATTGGCTGAGGAAGAGTCCAATTATTTTCATTAGTCAACATATTATTCGATAGTAATTCAGCTTCATCGACTATTCTTTCCCTGAAAACACAGCCAGCACAACTATCCAAGTAGTCCTTGGAAGCATTGGTTAGTCCATTATAAAAGATATCAAGTATTTCATTTTTCTTAAGAGGATGATCAGACAAAGCATTAAGTAATTGGAGAAGCCTCCCCCAAGCTTGTGGGAGACTCTCCTTTGATTTGCACAAAATTATATATTTCCCGCAAGGCAGCTGGTTTCTTATGAGCAGGGAAATATTTAGTAGAGAAGTAATAAATCATATCCTGGGGACTAAGCACACAACCAGGATCAAGAGAATTAAACCAAGTCTTAGCATCACCCTTCTCATCATTAGTAAACAGGGTGGCTATATCATTTAACTTGGTAAGATGTGCCACAACAGTTTCAGATTCAAGGCCATAAAAAGGATCAGATTCAACTAAAGTAATTATTTCAGGATCAATAGAGAATTCATAATCCTTATCAGTAACACAGATAGGCGAAGTAGCAAAAGCGGGGTCAGGTTTCGTTCTAGCATTAAGAGATTGCAGCTTCCATTTAGCTAATAACTTCTTAAGATCATATCTATCTTTGCAAGCAAAAATAGCACTAGCATCTTCCTCATTCATAACATAACCCTCAGGAACAACATGTAATTCATAATCAAGGGGAGAACTTTCATCATCACTATCATCAATAATAGCATCTTCAATAATTTCATTCTCTCTAACCCTAGCAAGTTGTTCATCAAGAAATTCACCTGATGGCAAAGTAGTATCACACACAGAAGTAGTTTCATCATAAGTATCATGCATAGCAGAAGTGGCATCATCAATAACATGCGACATATCAGAATTCAAAGCAGTAGACCGTTTAGGTGTCGCAAGCTTACTAATAACGGAAGGAGAATATAGTGCAGAGCTAGATGGCAGTTCCTTACCTCCCCTAGTAGTTGAGGGCAAAATCTTGGTTCTTTCGTCTTTCAAGTTCCTCATAGTGATCAACAGATATAAATCCCAAGTGACTCAAATAATAGAGCTATGCTCCCCGGCAACGACGCCATAAATTTGTCTTGATAACCCACAAGTGTAGGGGATCGCAACAACTTTCGAGGGTAGAGTATTCAACCCAAATTTATTGATTCGACACAAGGGGAGCCAAAGAATATTCTTAAGTATTAGCAGTTTAGTTGTCAATTCAACCACACCTAGATAACTTAGTATCTCCAGCAAAGTAGTATGATATTTATGGTGACGGTGGCAAAAGTAAAGATAATAGTTTTGTAGTAATTGTAACAGTAGCAACGGAAAAGTAAATAAGCGAGACACAAGATGTGAAAAGCTCGTAGGCATTGGATCAGTGATGGATAATTATGTTAGATGCGATTTCTCATGTAATAGCTATAACATAGGGTGACACAGAACTAGCTCCAGTTCATCAATGTAATGTAGGCATGTATTCCGAATATAGTCATACGTGCTTATGCAAAAGAACTTGCATGACATCTTTTGTCCTACCCTCCAGTGGTAGCGGGGTCCTAGTGGAAAAATATAAGGGATATTAAGGCCTCCTTTTAATAGATAACCAGGCCAAAGCATTAGCACATAGTGAATACATGAACTCCTCAAACTATGGTCATCACCGAGAAGTATCCGATTATTGTCACTTCAGGGTTGTCGGATCATAACACATAATAGGTGACTATAGACTTGCAAGATAGGATCAAGAACACACATATATTCATGAAAACATAATAGGTTCAGATCTGAAATCATGGCACTCGGACCCTAGTGACAAGCATTAAGCATAGCAAAGTCATAGCAACATCAATCTCAGAACATAATGGATATTAGGGATCAAACCCTAACAAAACTAACTTGATTACATGGTAAATCTCATCCTGCCCATCACCGTCCAGCAAGCCTATGATGGAATTACTCACAGACGGCGGTCAGCATCATGAAATTGGTGATGTAGGATGGTTGATGATGATGACGGCGATGAATCCCCCTCTCTGGAGCCCCGAACGGACTCTAGGTCAGCCCTCCCGAGAGAGATTAGGGCTTGGCGGCGGCTCCGTATCATAAAACACGGTGAAACTTTCTCTCTCTGATTTTTTTCTCCGCAAAACGGAATATATGGAGTTGGAGTTGAGGTCGGTGGAGCACTAGGGGGCCCACGAGACAGGGGGCGCGCCCAAGGGGGAGGGCGCGCCCCCACCCTCGTGGACAGGGTGTGGCCCCCCTGGCCTTGTTTCTTTCGCCAGTATTTTTTATATTTTCCAAAACTTATCTCCGTGGATTTTTAGGTCATTCCGAGAACTTTTTTTTTCTGCAAATAAACAACACCATGGTAGTTCAGCTAAAAACAGCGTCAGTCCGGGTTAGTTTCATTCAAATCATGCAAGTTAGAGTCCAAAACAAGGGCAAAAGTGTTGGAAAAGTAGATACATTGGAGACGTATCAACTATACCCGGGGGCTTGTTATACAAAAGCTTAATATAATTATCTTCCGGGCATCACGCCCATTGCATATGTGTCGCTTTCCCATATGTACCTTTTCTTCACCATCATATGCATCGATATGACTTAAGTTTTGGCCAAGCTGGGTTGCCTGGCTCCCGTGTTTATGCCCTATGTTCCCGTTAGTTCGGCTAGGGAATAAGGGGAGCACCTCTGCGATTGTTACTGCCGGGTACTCCGGATGTGTACCTCAGACTGGGTGAAGCCGAAAGCTAGCCGTACTAAAGATGTTTTTTACCTATTACAATACAAACCCCCAGATGTTGCGTCTACTGCGTTTCTGCTTGCATCTCGGACATGCACATTAATGCATTTGTACCTAGGGAAAGGAACCCTTAATGGAACTATTATCCCTGGAAGATGTTTCTTACTATCCATGTAATATAACATAGCTAGTTGGGTACTTGACTGTTCAAGCAATTATGACCCCTACGCCTGGTTTCCACACGTACCCCGGTTTACATAACTAAGCGGGTATTTGGAAACACTCCGGACTATCAGGTCCGGAGGCTGAAGCGAAAAGGTCCGCCATGACAAATGATTTACAATCCGGCTAGGGACAAAATATGTCAGTTGAAGTACATAGTCACTTGGACTCACATACTTCTTCTTCTATGCCATCCAACAGGCTGTCTAGCCTACAATCCTATTGGGAATACTTTGCGGCTAATCCTACCTGGTCATATACCCGACTAACGGGAATCTCTTTCCCATCTGACCGTACAGGTCCGACCCGGGCCATGTGATTCAGATCGAGCTCGGTATACCGTGTTTTTACCATGGCCCAAGCTTCCCTTGCACCTTGTCGACAAGCAGATATCTTCCATACTCGGAAGCGCCGCCGCGCTCCCTTGAGCAGCTATACAAGCTCCCTCATGCACTATAAAAAAAATAAACTTCCGTGATGATACGTGTTTGTCACAGTAGGTCACGTTTTTTGTCATGCATGTACATCCATGATGATTTTATGACAGAATCAAGATAGTCATACTTGTGCTGTCGTACAAGTGTTCCATGACATTACCAAAATTATCATCATGGAGGTGTCCACTTCCATGATGATAAATCGCGCGTCATAGAAGTGCTTTTGTCAAGGGTGACCGACACATGGCATCCACCGTAACGGAACGCCGTTAAGCTATTGGTCGGGTTTTGGATTCGATAACCCGTTAACAGCCCTGACCAACGGGGATTTTCCATGTGTAAAATCATCATTGCCTGGAGGAAACACGTGTTGGCTCATCGTTGTGACAGATGTCATCCATTCATTGGACAGAAGGCGCCTATGATACGTTGACACGTGGCACGGCCCAACAGAGGCCCATTCCTGTGAAAAGGCCGGCCCATTTGACTTGGTCAAAAGGTGGCGGGCCGACCCATGGAAAGCCTGTTGACGTCCTATTGTCATATAGCCCATTTACAGCCCGCTAACCAAAGGCCCGTTACGCCCTATCCGAATTAGGCCCAGTAGCATCATCTGGGCCATCCAATATGATTCCAGCCCATTTTCACTTCTGGCCCATGTATGGCCCATGACGTCTTTCGGCCCATATGAGGCCCTATGTAACTCTTGGCCTATTAACGGCCCGTGGTGAAACTGGCCCGTAATGAATAGTGTATCACTTTACACCCATTAACGTCACGTGGTGAAACTGGCCCGTAATGAACAATGTATCACTTTACACCCATTAACGGCCTGTGGTGAAACTGGCCCGTAAAGTACAGTGTATCACTTTATACCCATTAACGGCCCGTTATTCCGTTGGGCCGTTTCTAGCCCATCTTATCTTTTGGCCTTCTCGGAGCCCATTTATTCTTGGGCTCATTTCCAGCATTCGTTTACTTACGGCCCGTTACTGTCATTTTCTACTTGTGGGCCAAATTCAGCCCGTCGTTACAGTCGGCCCGTTTGTGGTCTGTTAATACGTTGGGCCGTTTTCATAGCATCATCAAATACGGCCTATTAACGATGGCCCGTTATGGTCAGTCCATGAACGGACGATTCCAACTCTAGCCCGTTTTACGGCCATAATGCGGTCTGTTTGGCCCATGTTTGGCCAATCAATCATACGGCCCGTATAAGGCCCATTGATGATACGACACGTAGAAGGCCCATTGTTTCTACGACCCGTAGAAGGCCCATTGTTTCTACGACCCGTAGAAGGCACACAGTTTCTATGGCCCATAGAAGGCCCACTGTTTCTACGGCCTGTAGGAGGCACCAGTGTCACTACAGTAAATATTAGCCCATGGTTATTGTGGCCTAGTTTTAAAAAATAGGTTATTGCAGCCATTAGCAAACCGCGGAAAAAGAACTGCACTGACTACAAGCAAACAAATAAACAAGACAACAATAAAATAAATAAGCGAGCAACTTACGCTAGGCTATCACGGCTATTAGACATATTACATCCACTGGGCATCAAATTTCGTCACCAGTGCAAATATAGGGAACACAACAGCATATAAATGTCGCAGCAAAACAAGTCCAAAACTGAAACCACTTCAGAAGAGCTCAAGAAACAATATCTTGGGTACCCATAATGTTGGCAAGATGCTTAGCAAGCTTATTAACTTTCTCTTGTTTGGCGCTTAAGTCCTCCAGCACTTGCTGTTGCACCAGAAAGTATGCATCTGAATTCCGCAGGGACTTCCTCAGTCCTTCGGCTTCCTGTCGCATAACATCTGATCTATGTCTTTCAACTTGAAGTTGAGACTCAAGAAGCCGAACTGATTCAGGCAACGAGTTCGAAGAGCTGGTGCCAGTGCTGGTAGCCAATAACTCAAACACTACATCAAGACAGGACTTTGGGGCTGTCTCAGTGTCTTCAATATATTTTTTATCAGCTTTCTTGGAGACCAATAGGGATGTCTCACTATCTTGAACCTTATCTGCATTACTTCCTTTACCATTGCATAACGGGGTACTCTTCTCCAATATTTTATCCGCGCTCTAAAAGAGAAACAAACAAACACATCTCAGGTTTACAATGTAGTATATGAAACTCATTTTGGTAAACCAGTTCAGTAGTAAGGTGGACAGGATAACAGCATGAAACAAACATATATCTATGTAGTATGGTGATTGTATGGTCTACATCATTCTAGTTTATGTTACCAAATCAAGATAGATACAGTTCGAATCATATCTATTTAAGACAAAGCAGCATAGACAGAATATAAGTGTGGGAAACTACACAGCAATAACAAGACTTGTAATGTGCATGGCATGAGAACATAACTATTTATTCAATTGAAACTAAAATCAACATAGAGCAAGTTACAAGAGCAAACAGCCAAACACGTTGAAGAAATAGGTTTAAAACATACCTGTTGCACCATTGGAGTTTCAATTGCATCCTTCAGATTTGAAATTAGTTGGTATCAGTAAATACAGTGATGCAAGAGCAAAGTAGTATGAACCATAGCTACGGAACCTAACCTGAGAACAATTCTTCTTCTGCTTTAAGTGTTGACTTTGGGTTCAGAGTGGTGGTCCTCGTGATTTGGGCATTGCAGTTGCCTTACTAATTGCTCGTGTTTGGGTGCTCTGTGGTGGAGACGGTGTTGTGTTAACGGGAACTGGGTGTCTATCTACTGGGGTTGGGGTTAGAAGGGGTGTAGCTAGTTCTCTGTCCAACTGGGTAGGGGTACAATCTGCATGAGTGTGGGTTATGTGTGGTGGGGCTGGTTCTTGGGCAAGTACAACCGTGGTTCTATCTGCATCGACAGGTAGCAGAATCTTTTCTGAAGACTGTGTTTTTACTCCCACAAACACTACCATCACTTCCTCCAATTGAAATGGCTGATAAACAAGAAAAGTAATTGAATGTACAGACATTGTAAGATAGACAGGTGCAATGCATAGTAGGGAAGAAAACAGGGCATGAAATAATTCACATTTATGTTGTCTAAGCAAATAGAATAGCAGGACATAATTTCACATATATGATGGCTAATTAAACTAGATAGCATGACACAATTTCACATGTATGATGGCTAACTAAACATGATAGAATGACATACTTCAAAATATGATGACTATGTAAACAGGATGACATGATATAACTATACGATGTGTCTATTAAAGTGGTTGGCATGCCATAAATCACAAACATGCCGTCGATAGAAACATGATGGCATGATATAATTCACGGATAGAATGACATAATTTAAAATATGATGACTATGTAAACAGGATGAGATGATATAACTATATTATGTCTTTAGAAAATGGGTTGGCATGCCATAATTCAGATACATGCTGTCTATGTAAACATCATAGCATGACATAATTCAAATATATGATTTATATACTAAGGAAGTGAGCAGAGGGCAATCACATATATGATGTGTGAACTAAGGAGATGGCATTCAATATTGTGTATATGATGTAAAAACTAAGCATTGCAATACAACATATGCATTATATGAGTAATATAACCGTGCCAAGTTTGAGCATACACCTCAGGGGGATAATAGGACTGGTCATCTGCCTCTGATTCCTCGTCTGAAGAGCTATATGTAACCAGCAAGATATCTGCTTCAGCAGGTAGCATTGTCTGCTCTGAAGACCTTGTTTTCACTCCAGATTTCTTCATCACCAATTCAAATGGCTGATGCACAGGAAGAGCAGTTGAATATACAAACATTGTCGACAGAAGCAATGAGAAATACAAAAAAAAGGACGGCATGATATAATTCACATATATGACGCTTGCCTAAACAACATGGCATTGCATAATTCACAGACATAATGCCTTGCAACAAGATAACATTGCATAATTCACATATATAATGTCTTGCAACAAGATGGCATTGCATAATTCACATATATGGTAATTAGACACTAAACAGGTGGCATTCACACAAAGCATGTCTAAACTAAGCAAATGACATAGCAATGCAAGATACCATGCACATGATATGAGCAACATAACCCTGCCAAGTTAGGGCATGCACCTCGGGGAGGGGGGGAATATGACTGGCCATCTGTCTCTGAATCCTCCTCTGAGGAGCTATTGGTAACCAGCAAGACATGCGCTTCGTCAGATAGCATTTTCTGCTCTTAAGACCTTATTTCCACTCCAGATTTTTCCATGACCGTGCCGAATGACTGATGCACAGGAAGACTAATTGAATGTACTAAAATTGTTGACAAATTTAACATGTAATAAAAAAATGATGGCATGATATAATTCACATATAAGATGACTGGCTAACCAGGGTGGCATTGCAAAATTCACATATATGATGCCTTGCTAAACAAGATGGCATTGCGTGATTCAAATATATGATAAAGAAACTAAACAGATGGCATTGACACAAAGCATGTCTAAACTAAGCAGATGACATCTTTAATGTATACAGTAAGCAATGCAAGGCACCATATGCATGATATTACCAACATCACCATGCCAAGTTAGAGTTAAGACCTCATGGGGTAAATAGGAGTGGTCTTCTCCTTCTGAATCCCCCTCAGAACAGTTATCTTCCTCTTGATTATGATCCGAAATGGGTGGAGGGGGGGCTGCCTTTGCGCCCACCATGGAACAATATCTGCATGAAATTTTATTGCCACGCAAGGCTCGTCTCTTTTGCTCTACATGATCAGTTCCATTGTGTACAATAACTGGCATGCATAGGAATAAAACATAGTGAGATTATGTAAGGAGTGCATGCACAAATCGAGAGTGATGGTAGCAAACTGTGGATAGACCCAAAACCAATGATAGCAGGCAGATAATAGCTTTAGTTAAAAAATACAGATAGTGGATCCTTTAATGTTTGTTTGCACCCAACATGAAACTCATAGTAGACACCGGATATTAACTAGATAGTAGACAGATAGTACTGATTGCTGCCCCAATATGTACCCCACAACCATTTAAAAACTCAAGTTTCAGCATTAGTTTGGACCTAAATCGGAGTCTAATAGGTGAAGACGACGATAATGTAGCATGTCATCATATTAAGCGACACATAACGTAAGCAGACACGGAAGAGTGTGACCTCTCTCGCGGACCTGTGTAGTCTTCAAGGTCATCTGCTCAGTTGATGATGGTAATGCAGTTGTCATGGCTGCCGGCAGCGGGGAAGAAGATCTGAGGCGGCGAAAGACAGTCTGGAGAGCGGATTCCTGCTGCGTTGAACCCTTCTATCGTTGGAGCAGTTGAGCTAGGGTGGAACACAGCACCGCAGGAGCAGGACAAACCACACAAGGTTTTCTTTGACACATATCCGTAACAGAAGTAATTGAGCAAGGGCTTGTTTGAATTTGAGGATTCTAACAATGCAGGGATAGGAAATAGACAGGAATAGGATAGGAATGCACGTGCAAAACAGAGAATTTAAAAACACAGGATTTCTGCCAATATGGGTGTTTGATTCACAACAATTGGAAGATCAGAGGATGCAAAAAAGCATGGTGAGATTAAGTCAAACCACAAGAAAATGTACGGTTATAATGCTATTATGCTACTATCTCTTAGTCTTGTGCTTGATGAATAGGAATATGAAAAGGAGGAGAAGTGGAAATTAGAATTCCTATGGTTTTTTTTCAAGGAGACACTAGAGGAACAAATCCTACAGTTTTCCTTTGCTACATTCCTTTGCACCAAATTCATGAAAAGTAGTACCATAGGGAACTTTTCCAATTCCTATGTTTTTCATTCACTTCTCCTTTCAAGCACTGGCGATTCTAGTAGGCAGGCTTGAGCAAGAAAATCCTACACTAAAAAATGTTTTTGTGCTACTTCTATTACTTTGGACCCAGGCCATTGCCATACTAGCTCATCTCCCAGGCCCATCGACAAATGCACAACTCAAACGCGCACAGATAAATAATGATGGCGTTCAAGAGAGTCCATCACAGATAGCTAAGTTGCCTGGTACCTCACTGCTTGTCATATAGTAGGATAAAATAATTATATTTCCCGTTACTACGAGTGCTCAGTGGACAATATATATAACATGTAGAGTAAAAAAGAGATGCAACAAGTGTACAACCTCTTTGGTGAAGCCATGTCGATCTCAGCGTGATTGGGTTGGCCGGTGAGGATGCTCCGGCTGACTTGGCTGTCGGAGGAGGGGAAGAAGATCTTAGGCGTCTGGAGATGGAGCCCAAGGTACTGCTCCACTGTGATGGAGGGTTTCGTCGTTGGAGCAGCTCCGGTAAGTTGTACGACGCCGAGGCTGAAGCAGGACAAGAGAGACAACGAACAACGTTAACGTGAGTAGAATTCTAATAGCATCTCCAATACATGACGTAAAATACATAACCACAAAGTGCTAGATGTAAAATACATCAGCCGCTCATCTCTGAACTTAACTATCGAAACTTAATTTAACTGTCGAAACTGAACTTAACTATCGAAACTGAACTTAACTGTCGAAACTGAATTTTGCTGTCGAAAATGAATGCACTAGCAAGGTGAGGCTACACGTCGGTCGACTGTATTTTTCATCTTTGGTCAGTCGATTTTGCAGTCGTTTGATACGAAATCAAGGGCCTGCGGTTCATCTTCAACCTCCACCCCCCTGAGACGCCAGCCACCACCGGCCAAACAGCATCCCCTTGCCGCGCGCGGCCGGCGGTGCGCCACCACGCCCGTCCCGAAAACACTCCCACCGCTGGTCCTCCGCCGCCCCGGCCATCCCTCTAGCCCCCCGGCCCCGCCAAGCTTTTTCTCCGGCGATCCCCATGCCACAGCCCTGCTAACGCCCCGCCACCACCGGCGACCACCACCCCCACCCTGAACCCTAAGATAGATAGTGGGGTACCTCTCCGGCGAGCACCCTCCCAGCTGCGGCTGGTTCTTCCTTCACCCTGGCGAGCCCCCCACCCCCTGGAAATTGACTGACCCAAAAGTCGTTTCAGTCGACTAAAGTGTAGCTAAATCCGAGCAGCATCGCAAGCAAGAGAAAGAGCGAGAGCAACAGCACGAGCAAGAGCAATAGCAAGAGTAGACCAGGCAGGGGACCGAGAGCAAGAGCAGAGCAGCAGCGCGAGCGAGAGCTAAAGCAGTAGCAGCTCCTACTGATGTGGACGTCGCCGCCGAGGGAGCGACGCCGTGGAGGAAGTGGCCGGCAATGCCGCCGTGGATGGAGCCGCGCCGTGTCGGCTCGAGACCGAGCGCCGGCAGCACCGTGAGATCGAATCAAGAAGAAAATGCGGCGATTAGTGTACAACCTCTTTGGTGGCACCGATTAGGCCGCAACTTCATCCGAGGAAACGGTGATGATGATGCTCTTCCGGTGGTGTAGGTGAATACGGCGGTGTGGGAATGGAGGTGGCGCGAAAGACGAGGGGAACGTCGGGGCAGCTCCTTGAAGGTGGAGGACGGGGTGGCTGAACCGGCAGGACGACGAGATTGATGATGGATCCTCATCCAGTACGGTGGATGAGGGACGTTGAGGTGTTGCTATGGACGATGTCGTCAGGGAAAAGGCTCTGGCTGGGTGGTGGATGGAGCAGGGTGTGGGGTTTTGTCGCGGGTTTTCGCGGCCTCGGTGTATGAATGGGTGGGCGGGTGGGATGGCAGTGTGGAACCATGGCTTAGGGACGCGCTTGTATGAAATGTGGGGTAAGTTACAAAAGTACCCCCACCGATTTGAGGCGGTTCTTTCGGTTCAAGGGTACCACGGGAATTTGACGTGTCGGGATTTCATAGGAGGTGGGAGTTTTCGCGCGCGTTGTCATTTCAGAATAGCAAGGCGCGGGTTGAGATGGAGGGAGTTATCAGAGCACAACGATACAAAGATATATCTTAAATATTTCGGGCTGACAAGGCGCGAGTTGAAGAGGCGGGAGTTTTGCAGCACGATAGATAGAGGCACTATCTTGAATTTTCGGCATAACAAGGCGCGGCTTGAAATTGCGGAAGAACAAGCTTAACGTGTACCAAAAAAAGACAATTTGCACCTCAACACGCACAACACACACATAAACACCATTTAGACTAGAGTAAGGTACACGTGCATTGCACACATGAAATTTGGCAACCAAATTATGAATAAATACCACATTATAGCATGTAAGCTTTGAGTCATTTATGCATGATGTAGATGTTCGTTTAATTCTTATAGTTCATTTCTTTCAAAATCATCTAGTATTTATAAGAAAGCTAATCTATTTTAAGATTCATGGAATTGTACGTTGTAAGACATAAAGTAAAAACAAATAATGGCAAATCATGTAGAAAAACATTTGGGCAATTCTGATACGGAAGATTCTAGAAAAAATAAGAAGTGCTTGTGTTTTGATGTTTGTGCATTATGCTTAAGTTCAACCATGGAGTCTTCTAGATTATACATGTGGCAAAATCTGCTGGAATCTAGATGATATCCAATAGCCAGCAGTGCTAAAATTTGCCATCTTTGGACCATCGGATTCGCCTCATCCAACGACCATCTTTCAAAGTTAAAGTTACCCGCACACAATATAAAAATATATAAAATATAATATATATATATAGGGGTATAGATATAGATATGTGATGCGAAAGCCGCCCATCATCTCCAATTAGAATAGTGTGTCCATGCATGGAAGCGACGTGGCCAAATGATGTCTGCCATCGGTATCTCAAATTCAAATCAGTCTGACCTTGTTCAATGTGTATACATTACAACATGCTCGTTTCCAAACCACATCACGCAGATCTGCGCTATATTCATGCATGCATGGGTTTCAAACATCAGGATCTCTTATTCAAATATTTGAATTCAACTTTACATTGATTATGACCTCACCTAGTCTTTTACACCCACACAGTCGTCTTCTCTTTATAATTGTACCACTAACTTTCTCTCGTGCATGCATGCACACACACTACCCGTCGGCATTATCCATCACACACATGCAATCTTTTTCTTCAGGTCGGTCTCCCATGAAGGCACACACCCACACACACCCCCCTCTCCATCATATCGGGCATTCTTTATCTCTCACGCGTGCATGCGCAACGAGCGATGTTCCTCTATGTATGTGTGTATATAGCTAGGTCTTTCATAGTTTTCCACACAAACCGATCAATCAATATATCCAGTGAGGTCTCACCCTCTTTCCCACGTCCACATCGATCAATCTATACCTCTCTATATAGGATTAACATATATAGCTAATACACCCACATTAATTATATATCCAACGTCCCCCTCTCATCATCCATGCCTTCCGCTTCATCTCTCAGACGCGTGCACAATGGCGAAGACAGGGGGGCATTAAGGGCCTTGCCCCCCTAACATCACTATATATCGAGGCTAATATTAATGTGATCATTAGAAAATTGCTGCTAAAAATGGTTTAAGTTCATGAATTGACCCTCCTCGTAAAGGATTAGCAATGCTTGGCCCCCTAGCTCATTTATTTTTCATGGCTCCGCCACTGCGTGCAACATCGCATGTTCTCGCACAGCTCTCCAAATATCGATCTCGCACTTGTGCATTCCTTCATAGTCTCCCTCCACTCGGCCCCTCGCACCATCTTCTAGCCCCCACCGTATTTTGCCGCATGTACAATCTAGCAGACTCCATGGTTGAACTTAAGCATAATGCACAAACCTCAAAACAACAGTGGTTCTCTTTTGTTCTAGAATCTTCTGTATCATAACTGCCCAAACTTTTTTTCTAGTTGAATTGCCATTATTTGTATTTACTTTATGCTTTACAACGCACAATTCCATGAATCATAAAATAGATTAATGGCTTCTTTGATTCAAAGGAGTCTCAAAGGAATTTTGGAGGATTCTAATCATTAGGATTTTTTCCTATCTTAGTTGTTTGATTCGTAGGATTGTAAACCATAGGAATTTTTCCATATGATTCATTTGCACTAGATTTCATAGGAAACATCCCATCCACTCAAACCTCTTTGAAAGAATTCTGCGCTTTTTCTATGCACAATCAAACACTCGTACAATCCTGTATGATTCAAGACGACATTCCACTATAATCCCATGTTTTTCCTATTCCCGCGTTCTTAGCTTTTTTATAAAAACTAATTGATTTTGAATGAGATGAACTATAAGAATTAAACGAAGGGCTACATCAGGCATATATGACTCAGAGCTTACATGCTATAGTGTGGTATTTATTCATAATTTGGTTGCAAAATCTGATGCGTGCAATGCACGTGTACCTTACTAGTACTTCGAGTATGTGCAAAACACGTAAATTAGAGTTCCAATGGCACGCTACACAGTGTCTCTCTTACAGTTCACGAAGCCACATGGAACACGTGGAGGCGTTGTTGCGACCTCCTTGCGTGGATTGATCACAGTGACGTGCTGCTGGTTCCAGAATAATGTACTCGTCCTCCCTGAGCCATACTGGCGGTACATGCACAAAGCAAAGATGTGCACGCACGCCACGCACGCACTCATTCCCTTGCACGCACACACGGGTGCACGGGCAGACGCAATTTTGTACCAAGATCCACCCCATGTGATAATTTGACGCGTGTAGAGTCGTTCACTTCATTGATGGTCAATTAATACAACGCATGCAAATTGAGTGGACGTGAGGGCGGAAGAAAGACATTATTACTCCACTGCGCGCATGCGAGTAGTTAAATCATGGGTTGCTAGTAGTACTTCCATTCGTCTCCTTCATATTTTGTGCCAATTTTTGACAGTAACATAATATTTACGCATTTGAGCAGTGTAGTACTTGAAATTTATGTTTCGCTAAATTCATCGGGAGCCGTTTCGGGCCTCGAAACCAAAACCATCAATTAATCTTTACCTTGTTACCATCACATTCGAAAGCCTGCTCACACCTACTAGTATGTACCAAACCTGAACGTGTTCCCACTATGCAGGTATTAGTACTAGTGCTAGTACTTAGGTTATAAAAAGGGGAACTACCTAACCGAAAATTACTCTACCTTTCCTCCTCATAAGTGCTTCTTCTTCGTCCGTCGTTGCCATGGCCGGTGAGCAGAGCTCTAGGTCGAGAACTACTCGTAACAAGGGAGCGGCAACCAAGGCTGTGGAAAAAAGAGGGCTCGCCGCCACGCAGAGACCTCGAAAGATCTCTCACGGGCAGGCGATGGCCCCCAGGAGCGCCCTAGCCGCGGAGGCGAACATGCCGAGCCGGCGGTGCTGGAGTCGTTATCCCTCAACGGCATGCCCGATCAGCTCAATAAGAACCTCAATAAGCAGAAGGAGTTCATCCAAGGCTTGATGGAGTTGCTGAAGGAGAGCCTCGACGACATGCCCGCCGAGCTCAATAAGCAAGGGGAGTTGACCGCTGGCTTGGTGATGCTGCTGAAGAAGAGTATTACCTCGGAAAAGAAGGCGACCAGCTAAATCCTACGACTTCAGGAGGACAAGGCGAAGCTCTGCCATGAGATCGACCTGTTGAAGGAGAAGAAAGCCGGCTGGAAGAAGGTGCATGAGAATAGTAGTTCCTCGATGAAGATGCTGCAGGCCCTCGTCATGGAACAGAAGGAGGAGTTGGCGAAGCTCCACATGGAGT
Organism: Triticum dicoccoides; assembly: GCF_002162155.2. NCBI lineage: Eukaryota > Viridiplantae > Streptophyta > Magnoliopsida > Poales > Poaceae > Triticum > Triticum dicoccoides. The sequence goes on from NC_041393.1 coordinate 258,641,223, forward strand.
ACCTGGCTACTGTCAAGGTACATAATGCGGCCGTGGAACAAATGATAAAGGCTCGCGTCGAGAAATCCCGCGTCATGGACAGAACGAAGAAGATGGCGGAGGAGACGCACAAGGAGATGGAGGTCATGGAGGCGATGAAGAAGCAGTTACGACTCCGCGATGAATTAGATCATTTGGGGTGATAATCTTCCTTCTTCTTTTGCTCGTGTGTTTCGTCTTTTGCTTCGGGTGTTTCACCGCATGTGTCGCGTTCTCTGCGAGGCATTAATCGAACAATGCTTTTTTGAGGGAATGAATAGAACAATGCTAACAATGAGATGACTAGCAAATTACATCATTTTTATCGCCATATGGCACTGGGCTGTCTTGTTTCGTGCTCCTCCGTCGTAGTACTACTCCAGTGGAAAACTTGAGTGTACCGCACGGTTCTTTGCTCCTCCTCAGGTCGTCGGCGCATTTATACGAGCAGCCAAATCACAAGGCCCCGCCTTCCAACAGTAATGAGCCGTCAAATCACAAAGGCCCTTGCTTCTTGTGAAACCGAGCAAGCTAGACTGCCCCGCCCTCTAGCCTTTTAAAAAACATATACTTTTGTACAGTAGTAGTATCGATGGATTGCGCCATCGAGCAAAACTTGAAATTAAAAAAAGGTGGTACATATAGAGAGCGCTCGTCGCCAAATTATGCATATTACTATTAAAAAGGCTAGTCACAATAATGGTATCCAGCACAACCCACCCCTCAAATAAAACTAAGCATCCTAGAATTCTTTGACAAAACTAAGCACCCTGAAATTCTTTGACATCTAAACTGCTGGCTATATGATGTTGGCCATATATATTGTACATATATAGTGTGAAGAAACGAGTGGTGGTACTAGACTAACTAGAAGGTGAAATGTAAGAAATACTAGTATGTACGTAATGAAGAGTTAAAGTAACGAGAAGAAACATAACATAGTTCTGCTGGGGGCTCAACACAACACACCCCTCAAATTAAATTAAGCACACCTGAAATTAAACTTTGCAACTATTCCGGTAGACACTGCATTAGAACCACCATGAGCAACGACACTGCCACCTTATTCGGAGTCCTCGTCCATGTCCTCGACTTCTTCCTTGTCCCTCTTCCTCTTGGCCGATACTTCTTTGCTTGAACCGCATACTTGGCTATTGCTCTTCATCCAACCCTTGTAGATATTGAAACAAAGGTAGCCATCCATTGCAGCGTAGTGGATGTGGTCTAAATCTAGTGCATTCCGCTGCCATGCATAACGATGAAACGTGTATGGAGGTTTCTCCAGTTTACCGTACGATGGATGAACCATGGCTCCTGCCATGGTCAGCATTGAAGGCTGATGAGAGGACACCAGCCGATTCTTCTGGAGGTCGAAGTTGTTGCCTACAACGAGGCCTATCTGACCCAGGACTTCTTTGTCGTTACCAAAGTCTACAGTAATGAATTTGACTAGGTTGCTCTCGAGGAAGTCCTTAAAATCCAGGCATTCAACGTCGGCATGGCATATGTGGTAGACCAAGCATAAGTCATGCACGCAAACCTGGATCATGGCGGGCTTCTTCCTCTATTCTTCCTTTATATCCTTCTCTTGTCCTAGGACTGTGGTGTACTCAACATCTAGCCCAGCGACCCACTCATCATCTGAGTCTTCGAACATGCGTATGAAGCGAGAAAGGCATCCTTTCACCGTCGCGGAAGAATGGGTGTAGATGACGTCGAACTCATCGTCAGTGATGGTTCTAACCTTGTAATCACCGCCGATCTTGGAGATTTGGGATGCCATGGATTTCAGAGGAGGGTTAGGATTAGTGGAACTACCATAATGTGAAAGGACGGGACGACTAGGAGCGAACCGCTGTAGTATTGAAGGACGTGCAGGGACGAGTAGGAGCGAACTGCCAGCGTGCGAACGGAAGGGTAGTGGCTTTCCATTCTCCCATGATACGGGCTTCCGAGAGCCATTGGATCTGAGATCAAACGGTTGCATGGCGTGATTCTAGACCTATGGGTGAATATCCTATCCTAGAGGGTTATTCTGCAAATTTTCAGCAACTTAGCATGCGACCGTTTGATTTCAGATCCAAGGGCTGCCAGCAACCCGTATCATGGTCGCGCCTACCACGACCGTGGCGTCGCTCGCGCGGTCGCGCCCTTGGAGATTTAACATGGTGCATTAGGCTATATGATGTTGCCATGCCATACATAGTCATCACTTAGTCACTCATACCACAACAAGGTTGGCTATAAGGTTGGCTATAAGTGTATTTTTTTTACTTCTCTCTATCTCTTTGTACGGAGTATCTAACTGGTTGAAAAGGCATGCAAATTCCCAAACCGCTTCCTACACCCTGAATCGAATTTTTTCCTAACAAGTTGTGCCGTGCAATTGGAATTCCAACTTGAGTACTACTACTAGTAGGAGTACCAGGGGCCAGTTCTTTTAGGCTTCTAGATTAGTAATCCCATAACTACTACCTCCATCCTGGTTTATTGGTCCCCATTGTAACCTTTGTCAAATTTTGATCATAAATTTAACTAATGAAATGTTAGTGCATGTCACATGCACTAACATTTTATCAGTTAAATCTTTGGTCAAAATTTGGCACAAATTACAATGGTGAGGAATAAACCAGGACGGAGGTACTGTACTACTAGTACTAGTTTAGAAGCCCAAATAAATGAGTGAGGCGCCTTATTGTACAGGTCCTAAGGGTGCCACATAGGCAACAAAATGATGTGGTGAAGCAATTAAAGAAGAGAGAGAGCATTAGGGTGACCCTAGGAGGAAACGGTGCTAAGCGCGTGAACCTATGCAAAATAAATATCAACCAATGAATGATGGAGTTTAATTGTTAAACAATTCAATGAGGGAGGCTTAGCTACAAAAGCTAAGCACTAATGCACAAGGGAGACTAGTTGCTAAGGTTTTAAATGCACTTAGCACCTCACGTAAACACCAATGCATTGGAAGCATTACTCTCCACTGTGACTAGTCTTATGGGAAAAGCTGGGGAAGCCGCCAAAAGAACTTGCCCTAGGAGTAGTAGCTAGGGATCGAGTGTGCGAGATGAACCAGAAAAAGTAAATGCAGAGAGATGAAATGCAAAAAAGACGGAGGGATGTGATGGTTGCTTGTCCGTTTATTTTTCCAGGCCACTTATTACAGGGAGTGGTTGGGTTTTGTGATATGACAGCTTTACTGTCGTGCCACGAGCGGGGTAAGAGGTGAGACTTCCATGCAGCGCCGCCCTCTACACTAGTACTACTACATCGGTCGTGGTTTATCCCCCATTGAATTTGACTGAAGATTTAACTGACAAAATGTTAGTGCATGTCAACAGAAACAATATCATATTTGAACATAGTTTTCAATGATATAATTTTAGGTGACATGCATCATCATTTATCGTACTATATATAGTTTTCATTAGTAGTAAGGTGCCCGTGCGTTGCACGGAAGAGTGAAATGCATTGATCAGGTGTTGTTTATTTTGACAAAGGATGTGGGGGTCATCTCATGTGTAACAGGTATCGATAGGTTTCTTAGGATATTATTTCATCTCTAGAGCTCAGAAACAACCAGGTGAAATAGATAAAAAAGTATCTTTTGCAAACAAAAGCGTTCAACTGTTCAACTTGCATCCAAAACTTGTGAAGAAATAACTCTTATTGTGCTTTGCAGGAAATGGTTCATCATAAGTCTTTCACCAGTACTTTAGTAAAAATTCATACATGGAAGATTCTAGACTAAACCATAAATGGATACACTTTTTTTCATGCGCGATACTCCAATAGAGCAAAATCATGCATGGAAGTCTCCACATGCTTAGATAGCGGATTACATTGAGCGAAGACTAATGATCAACATTTAACTTAGTAATGCAGATGTCCAGGTGAACCTCCTTGGAGTCCCCATGCACATTGTTGGGGGTCAAATAATACCATGCGTCTTCCATGTCCATATCGGCGGGAAGGTCCCATCTCGGCAGAGTCCAAGTCAGCTTGACGTGGCCAGTGTCACCGTCCACGTACCTCATGGGGTAGTAATAGCGAGCACACACCGGTACATCGGCCTCGTGTCAGTGTCAGCGTCAGCGGCCTCGCCCGTGACGCACACTACAGAGATGTGGCGCGGCCTGCACGGGCCTCGCCGGTGGCCACGATAAAGAGGAAGACACTGCCGTCTTCCTTCGAGACTAGCAGGCGGTGCTGGTCCTCCAGCGACTCCGGCACGGTGAACGGGTAGCACGTCTCGTACTTGATGTTCTTCGCCAAGGTCCAGTAGTGATCGCCATGCCTGCGTCAGGTGATGCACGATGTCTGCCGGCGAGCCCCAAAACGGCACCGGGCACTTTGGGGAGGCATCGACCAGGCCATCCATGAAACGGGAGTGGCTGTAGGGGACATTCCGCCAGTTGAATATATGAGCAAGTTACTACGAGATTTACTACAAAATAAATCATGACGGCTATAAAAGAGATTAAACTAATCATGCGGACTAGCATAGTAGATGAACAAATCAAGTCAAGGACACAGAGTAGAAACATGAATTCTACCACGATTTCGAACAGGAAGGTCAGAAACACATACGGTACAACGGGAGCAGCACCATTGGCGTTGAGGTTGTCACCCATGTCGTTGAGGAAGAGGTTGTCGAGGTCGGGGAAGAATTCGTCGTCGGTGAAATCGTCGCTGCTAGCAGTCGTGAGAGTGCGCTCCCCAAATGTCAACAACGCCCGCCGAATGGAACGCAGGAGGGAGTGGCTGTAGGGGACGTTGCGGCCGCCGAATGGAGCGAAGGAATAGCCCACAAAGCACTAGATGGTGCTCCTCTCTAGTCTCTATTCTTATCTCTATCTCTACTACTCTTCTTTGTTTTTTATAATATACTAGTTGTAGTTGTCAAATTGAATAGTACTGCGCCGTCCACTGCACGCCCGGCTGAACACGCCTCCTCGCCTCCATCAAACCCCTCTGTTAAACCCGCATGCAAACCGAGAAACCTACTCCGGCGCGCAGGAGGAAATTTGCCGGTTGCCGCGGGAGGGTTATTCTGCAAATTTTCAGCAACTTAGCATGTGACCGTTTGATCTCAGATCCAAGGGCTGCCAGCAGCCCGTATCATGGTCGCGCCTACCACGACCGTCGCGTTAGGCTATGTGATGTTGGCATGTCATACATACTCATCACTTAGTCACTCATACTACAACAAGGTTGGCTATAAGGTTGGCTATAAGTGTATTTTTTACTTCTCTCTATCTCTTTCTTCGTACTCCCTCCGTCCCATAATATAAGAACTTTTTTGACACTAGTGTAGTGCAAAAAACGTTATTATATTATCGGACACAGGGAGTACTAGTATTTATTGCATTTACCAAGGAGTGACCTCTTCCAATGAAATGGTGTGCTTATTAGTTTTTTGTTGCTAAGTTTGCTTGATTTAATTAGCTATAGACTCAAAATTGCCTTTTCACCCAGGTACACGCGCTTAGCACTGTTTCTTCCTTGGGTCACCAAACTAGTTTCTCTCTTCTTGATTAACTTGCCATATCAGACTTTATGCCTATGTGGCAAGCTTAGCACCTGTAGGAGCAAGTAAGTACTACAATAGTGTTCTTTACATGGCACTTTTGCATATGTGGAGGAAACAGAGGCAATGAAAAAGTGGAGAAGTGAGCTCTCATGCAAGAGCCAGCCTCTACTACATGGTGGAGCATTGGGAGAGGCACCAGTATGGAGGTGGTCAGGAATCAGGAGACTCACGCCATTCATAGCACCGCAGTTAAAATGATAATGGCAAGTCAAATCATGGGGCCCCACCTGTCCACCAGTAACTCGCTGTCAAATCACACAGCCCTATGTTTGCAGTAGCCTACTCCCTCGTCTTCTCGCATCTCCGTCGAACCGACTAGGCGGAACTGCCCCGCCGCCTACCGCGCAGGAAAAGCCCCGCCCTCAACTTTTAAATAGGACCATATACTAATTTTGTATCCATGGATTGCGCCATGGAGCAAAGCCTCTAGAAAACGGCGGTACACATGTAAGGTGTATACAGCATGCCCGTCACGTTTGCGTCGCACCCCAGACGGTCGGTCGGTCTGGCACGCTGCTCTCCGAATGGAGCGCGCGTCATATTGCATTTGCACACACATGTGGGACCGCAATTGAGAATCGACCATAGGCACACTCCCCGGCCCCGCAAGTTGGGTGACTTAATAGAAGAGGGAGACGAGCGATAGTACTAGAGAAGTGTTGTACTACGTTGGTGCCTGGACGATCCCTGCAAGACACGGAAGTTCAGTTCGTCCATGCATGTGACCAGACTCCAGCAAACATGCCTGGATTGGCTATCGTCTACATATGATGCAGGCTGTGTTGTACTGGCTGTAGTTGTGGTGAGAAATCTAAAAAAAGGTTTCTTGTCATCTCGCAAAATTAGGTGTCATGTGCTTCGGATCACTGCGAGGGTTAAACAACGACAATTGAGTTGGGCTAGTCATTGGGGGCACATGCACGAAGACTACTTGGCTGCCATCTAGGTCAAGCCGACTATGTTAATTAGGACATCTATCGACGGACCCCTTTTCTACAAGTTTATCTTTAATTTGAGCTTTGTTCCTCGTCTAGTTTGTCCGTCGGGATTAATGTTGTCTCCTTTGGGCAGTGAGGTCATGATTTCTTGTCATGTGGCATTTTTTCGTGTTATATGTTATAATCCGGCGCTTCAGATCAAAATGATGACAACTGCGCCTCCGGGCCATGTGCACGAAGACTTCTCGGCAGTCATTGACGAGGTCTACCGGCTCCGGTAGACAAAAGAAAACTAGTACTACTCCACTATATAGGCAGGAGCCTCCGTGCTTGCTTGCTAGTGTTGCTCTCTTCACACTATCTCGGCCTCTCCAGATCTAAACATGACAGTGGTGGCCACTCTCTCTCTCTCTCTCTCTCTCTCTCTCTCTCTCTCTGTGCTCATCGCTGGTCACAGATCTAGCCGGATTCTCTCCACCGGGGAAGGTGAGAAGGTGCAACATTCACGTGGTCGTCCTCGGCGACGGCTCTTACCCACTGCTGGCGTGTCCTGATCAGCTTGCCTTGCCGTTCTCTCCCAAGCACCACTAGCGAGGGAGGGCCTCCGACCCCTTCTTCCTCGCTACCGTAGTGTGGGCAGATCCGGCTTCCCGCCGCCCACCTAGTGACATCCTGGCGACCATAAGGTATAACTTCCTTTGAAACCAGCCTTGCTCTACTTCTCGAGGTCCTGACGTCGCTGCATTTGTATCTTTTACTATTTCTCAGGCCCCCTCGTAGATAGGATCGATCGGTTGTTCGAAAACCACCTATTTTTTTACGTTTAAGAGGTAAAACTAGTTCATGCACTCGAATCTAGTACTACTTGGTTCAAAAAAGGAAGAAAGGGGGTGGGGGTGGGTAGGATTTGTTACCTGAATCTAGGACTTGCTCGAAAGAGGAAATAATGGGGCGAAAAGTAGCAGAGACTGGCTATCCAACTGGTCTCTAGGTCTAATAGGGAAATAAAGGGAAACGCAGTACAAACTCAATGTAAACCCGATCTATTGGTTGAGAAAGGAAAGAAAGTGGGGACTAGAGGACAAGTCAACAGAGTAAGTCCAGCACTAGATTTGCTAGCCTCACACAGTATAAGGTGGCTATACCGAAACATGGGACCAACCGAGATATCCTGTTCTGATGTTTGTTGCCCCGAGCCACTCTTATGTAATGCCCCTGGTAAAATGTAGTAGTCGCACTGTTAAAAGTAAGGACACGTTAAACCAATGTTGTTTTCAATGTAATGCCTCCAGTAATATGAATCAATGACACTTTTTTACATGTCCTGCTAAATTTCCCATTAAGATAGGTTGGTTCTTTTCGTTAGAAATGCAACTGTCCTGGTTCGCCTACTCTCCCGTGCCCAAAGTAATGTCATATTTAACGGTTGTCATAGTTAATCCTAATGCCCACACTAATATCTAGCAATGCAACTGCTTTAGAAATTGCTACTGTCCTTTTAGGATTGCCATTCAGATAAGGAACATGCTTCTTTTCATTTGATGCATGTTTCATCACTTGTTAGTCACCCTCCTTTCCACCTTTTTTGTGCAAACAGAGATATACATTTCACGCTTGATCTTAGTTGAACTGCACAAATGATATCCAAATTATAGTTGAGCATTCCAGGAGCTTCACAACCAACCTTGATGTTGCTCAATTTTATTGGAACTAATGAAGAAGAAGCTCTGTGGGTTTCGTTTTCTGATGGAAATGGAACCGGGGCTAGAGCCCTTTTCTTAAAAAAAATTGAAGAAGAAGCTCACGGGACATTGCTTCATTTTAGGTGAATTGCGCCAAAATGACCCATGAATTGAATCATCCATGTTGGTGACTGAAAGAGCCAGCTTCAGCATCCCAGTCTAAGCATCCCCGGCCTCCATCCTTGCGACGCACGGTACACCTCATTTGCCACCTGCTCAACCCTAGTGTCACTGATAAAATGAAGTAATAATACAATTAAAATAGAGCGAGTGTCATCTCTATCATTTCATTTCCAATGTAGATAAAGAAAGTGCTTTTCTTTGTTAATATATGTTTCATCAACTAGTCCCATTGTTAATGTTTAAGCGTTTCTGCAAACTGGGTTGCTTAATTTAGTTGATCTGTACAAAAATAGAGATTTGAATGTCTCAAGGCGCCTCCTTGTACTACCGATGTACATTGATGTTCATCACTGGCAGAAGGTGTATCTGGGAGACTTGGGAGGATGTCCAGTATGAGGCATACCGTATGAGGCGTCGCAGGGCCCATCTTGCCCTCGCAGCATGGCATACTATGATACTATTGCAATATTTTCTTCTATTTATTTTGCGTGTTTCATCAACTAGTGCCACTACAATGTAATCACGCTTTTTCATTATCTGTCCAAACAGGGTTATTCAACTGCATTTTGGTGGAGCTGCACAAATGTACGTATGGAACCGGCATATATGCAGAGTGCGAGGTGTGCCAAGTAAAAATTACCAACACCAACCATGATGCATGCACGCGTTGGCATCCATAACCACCAGTGGGATGTGTGGCGCTCTCTGTGGACGGATCTTTCTCGGCAGCAAATCCTCTAACCGAATACTAGTAGCTTATATTGGAAGTTTTCTAGGGAGTACTCTTTTCTGAAAGAAGCACCAATCTATTTTTCTTTATTTGTACACTGTGTCACAACTTTGACCCAAAGGTCTAGGGCTATTTTAGGGTGATTGGCGTAGTACTTGGAGATTGATTGTAAGCATGATTTTCATTAGCTATCACACTAATTGTAAGCATGAGCAGGTGGAAGATTAGGTTAGTGCGAAGCTTACCTTAAACCCTACCGCCGCCGTTGAAACGAGAAGAGCGCCGAGGGAACCGTGGAGAATGGCGGGGAAGCAACATCGCGCCATCCGGCCTCCTCTTGCGGTGGGAGAACGAATACACCTGTGCCTCCGGCTGGCTTTGCACCCTCATGAACGGCACACCATACTCGATCGATTCGTTATCCTCTGGGTGCTCGACCTTCGACCTGTACGCCCACCACCTCCGCGTGACTGTCGCCTCCGGCGAATCTGGCTGCTCCATCGCCCAGAGGAGATACTCGATGAACTCGGAGGACTGCGGCGTGACTGCCACCGAGGAGTACATGTACATCGCTGCCTTCATCGCCGCCGTCTTGCTCTTTCGCATACATTGCCACATGCCCTGCACCGTCCTTGAAATCTCCCACTCATTGTCAACCCAAGTAAGGATATCCTTTAACCTGGCGAACTTTGCCTGGTCGCCGCCGGCGATCTTCCTAATTCGCTACTACATCCTCTCCATTGATGTCCTTCTGAGTGGTCCGGTGCTAGCTTTGGAAGATGGGAGGAGAGACGGTGGTCTTACAATAGAGAAGAGGGAGAGGCGAGATGGTGGTTTTGGAATGTGGATGATGGAGAGGAGAGGAGGTGGTTTTGCAATGGAGAAGATCAGAAGAGGGAGAGGCGAGATGGTGGTTTTGGAATGAAGATGATGGAGAGGAGAGGAGGTGGTTTTGCAATGGAGAAGATCAGAAGATGGAGAGGCGAGACGGTGGTTTTGTTTCGGGGGTTGGGTGCGACATATGCCAACGGATGGCTTATCATGGTGGGGGCGAGTAGAACGTCGCCGGTGCCTGGAAGCGAGATAAGGCGTAGACACGAACGCTTGCGCACCTTACCCAGGTTCGGGGCTCTCCTAGGAGATAACACCCCTAGTCCTACTCTGCGGGGTCTCCGCATGATCACTAAGGCACACGTGATACAATGGTGCTCCTTGAGCTGTATGCTAGAGGCAGTAGGAGGCAAGGCTCAGCTCTCTTCCTGCTCTAATGGTGGCTAGTTCTAATGGGGCCGAACCCTCTGCATGGCTGGCCTGGGGGGTTTATATAGGCCTACCCCCCAGGGGTACAATGGTAATCTGGCCGGCTTCTAGGCCCGGCTGTCAGCGTCTCCAGCCTTCGGCTTCTCCGCCGACTGCTGGGGCCCTCTGCCTGGCGGGCCCCGCCGACTAGTTTGTGGCTGCTTAATGTAGCCGTGTCGTTGGTGACGAGAGCTTGGTCATTTATGCGTGGCTACAGTCCCGCCGCCTGGCGGGAGATCACTGTAGCCACACCTGGTCTCATCAGCTTAATGGCATGCATGTCTTGGGATAAGGGACGGCCGCCTGCTGGAGGTCGGCCCCTCTTGTATCCACTTGGTCGGGTTTCCACCGTCTTCCTTGGGGTCGCTGCCAGGTAGGGCCTGCCTCCTCCGGGCCGTACCTACAGGCCATCGTGGGGAATAGGACTCCACCTGCCCGGAGCAACGTCAGGGTAGATACGACACAGTGCCCCATCGTGCGGGGATCTCCGTCTGTATGAAGCACTGTAGCCATGCCCGTCTCGAGCGTGGGGGGCGACGTGCTTCACTGTAGCCATACCTTGCCTTGTACTCTTGAAGGGAGCTCGGCCGCCCGTAGTTATGAGGTGGCCGCTTGCCCATTGCTGCCCTCTCTGTAAGGTGGCCGTCAGGAGCCAGCCACTCGGCGCACCGTTGTTTGGGTCACCCGCCCTCTGGAAGCCGGCCGCTGAGCCAGCGGGCCCCAGAGGGCGGAGTTTCGGCTTGGGGCTCAGCTAGGCGGAGCTGGACCAAAGTGTTGATAAATCTAGGGACACGGGTGAGCCTACCCATGGCCCATTACTCCGACAGTAGTCCCCGAAGCCGGTGAGGCATCGTGGCTGAGGGGCCGCGAGGTTTCAGCGGCTTCCCCCCCTCACTGAGCTCTGGGAGAATGTCGACCCGCAATCCGTCTTGCGGCTAGCCGACCGCTCAAGCCGGCCTTTGTCGGTGTGAAAACCCTACTCCTTTGTCGGTGTAGCTATATGGTTGATTTACGTCTCCCAAGCAGCGGCTAGCCTGTCAAAACCATTCTCCGAGGCGGAGCTATATGGTTGATTCTGAACTTCAAGGCGGGAAACAGATGGCGTGCCTGTTAAGCTTCCCCAAGCAGCCGCCCGCCATGGATGCGCCACGCGGCGCACGTCAGCCTGACAAGCTTGCCATCCCACGCTCTGGATGGGACATGACTCCGAACCGGGCCTGCCACTACCGTGCCTCGGCAACCGGGCGGATTTACTGTGCCGGAGGGGACGGTTGCCATCCCTGCGACTCACAATGGGGTGAATGTGCGCGGGAGATGGGGGATCATGGGGACGTGGGTGCAGTTAATCCCACAACCCCACGTCCTGCCCCCTCGACTACATAACCCAGGCGCTATAAGTAGGGAGGGGGAGAGGCGTGGCAAAGTGCCTGCGCCCCCTCCCACTCTTCTTCTTCTCCTCTCAGCCTCTGCTGCTGCTGCTGCCGTAGCGCCGCCGCCGTTGCTCGACGCCGACGCGCCTCTTCTCTCTGTGCCGCCAGCCGGAGCCATGGGCGACTGGGATGGATCAACGGTGATCGAGGATCACATTGCTTTCCTCTGTGATACGCGCCGGATGCCCAGCGCGGCCTTCGTCAAGGCGTGGGTGCCGCCAGAGACGGAGATCTCGTCGGCGCCGCAGGAAGGCGAGCGGGTCGTCTTCTGCTCGCATTTCCTGCAGGGCTTTGGCCTTTGTCAGTGTCAAAACCGGTAGATCTCGGGTAGGGGGTCCCGAACTGTGCGCTTAGGCGGATGGTAACAGGAGACAAGGGACACGATGTTTTTACCCAGGTTCGGGCCCTCTCGATGGAGGTAAAACCCTACTCCTGCTTGATTAATATTGATGATATGGGTAGTACAAGAGTTGATCTACCACGAGATCAGAGAGGCTAAACCCTAGAAGCTAGCCTATGGTATGATTGTTGTTCGTCCTACGGACTAAAACTCTCTGGTTTATATAGACACCCGAGAGGGCTAGGGTTACACAGAGTCGGTTACAATGGGAGGAGATCTTCATATCGTATCGCCAAGCTTGCCTTCCACGCCAAGGAAAGTCCCATCCGGACCAGGACGAAGTCTTCAATCTTGTATCTTCATAGTCTGGGAGTCCGACCAAAGGTCATAGTCCGGCCATCCGGACACCCCCTAATCTAGGACTCCCTCAGTAGCCCCTGAACCAGGCTTCAATGACAACGAGTCCGGCGTGCAAATTGTCTTCGACATTGCAAGGCGGCTTCCTCCTCCGAATACTTCATAGAAGATGTCGAACACAAGGATACTATCCATCTCTGCAAAATAAGTTCCACATCCCACTGTAGAGAGAATAATACTTGTACCAATCTAATCCGCTGATGTATTCTACGGCGTGACATCACGCCACGGCCAAGCCTTTGTTCATTTTACCGTTCCACCTCAGCGCGTTTAGCGAGGCGGTTTCCTTGGCATGTCTTGTCAAAGCAGAGATCGTGTCCCCTTATTCCGGTATTATCATCAATACGGGCATGGGTAAACCCAACCGCGCCATTAACCGCGGCGGTTGGGAGATAAGCGAGTTTTATTAGGTCGGTGGGGGCTCGTAGTTTCGGCCGCCCATATAAGGGGATAAGGATCTACCCTTTCCATTTATGCCTTCTTCCTCCTTTGCTTATCCGTCCCTGTGCGCTCGAGCTCCAACGCCCAAGCCCGCACTTCCCACCTCAACCTACACCAATCATGTCCGGAGCGGGAGGTAGATGGATGGCCTCCTCTGTCACGGAGGGGCAAATCAAAAAGTTGAGGAAGGCCGGATACTTGTCTGACGACATCGCGCACCGGCTTCCAGATGAGGGGCAACTCATCCCCACCCCTAGGCCCCATGAGAGGGTTGTATTTCTCCCCCATTTCCTCCGCGGACTGGGCTTTCCTCTCCACCCATTCATCCGGGGGCTCATGTTCTACTACGGCCAAGATTTCCACGATCTGGCCCCGAACTTCATGCTCAACATCTCGGCGTTCATCGTCGTGTGCGAGGCCTTCCTCCGCATCCAGCATCACTTTGGCCTATGGCTGAAGATCTTCAGCGTCAAGCCGAAGGTCGTGGGCGGCCGCCAAGCGGAGTGCGGAGGCGCCATGGTGGGCAAGATAGCCAATGTTACATGGCTCGAGGGCGCCTTCGTAGAGACCATCAAAGGGTGGCAATCGGGGTGGTTCTATATCACCGAGCCGCGTGACCCTGAATGGGCAGCGGCCCCTGAATTCCGATCTGGCATCCCCACACGGCTCACATCTTGGAAAGAGACGTGCCTGTTGTGGGGTAATTCGGCAGAAGTGGCCGGACTTCAAACCTGCATCAAAGACTTGATCGGCAGGAAGGTTAAACTTGTCACCGTAGTCCAGGTCATGATCTTCCACCGGATTCTCCCGTGTCAATGACGGGCTTTCAACTTGTGGGAGTTCGACCCGGCCCAGCACCAGACTCTGTCCCGGCTCTTCGACACAAAGCACGAGGATGCCTGGAAGGTGCTATTCAAGAGCTCCGAGGTCTCCCCTCCCGTCACCGAGGATCGCGGATTCTGCACCAAGCGCCAAGCCAGCGCGGTGAGCTTAATTTTCCCATTACGGGGTATTTGTTTTCCATAGATCTGATTCTATGCGGGATCTAAACCCCGATCCCTCTAATAGGACTTGCAGAAGAAGGCCGGACAGATCAACTGTCCGGCTCCCTTACCCGAAGACCCAGTGGACGCTCGCTTGATGAAGCTGCTAGTTCCGGCACCTCACGTGGTGCCGGAGAAGAAGGCCAAGAAGAAGGCCACGGGGACTCGAAAGAGTTCCCGGCGCCTGGTCGTGTCGGATTCATCGCCTAACAACCCTGAAGCACCCTCCGCCTCTGAGGACAAGGAGGAGGAAGAAGAAGAAGCCTCTCCCACTCCAATGGGGGGAGGCAAGAAAAGGAAGGTCGCCCCAACTGGGGAGGCCGGATTATCCAAGAAGGGGAGAACCCTCCTGCCGAACTACTCCTCCGATGCCGAAGACGGCGGGGAGGAATGGCCATCCAGGGTCAAGCCCCTGGCAAAATCGTAAGTATCTGGATATCCGAATAACTTATGGTGCTCCTCTATTATTTGATATTTTGTGACGCCGAATTTGATCATGCAGTCCACCCAAGGCTCAGCTCGACGATTCGACGAGCGGCTCCTTGGATTTGTCGGATGTGAATAGCGCTTCACTTCGGACGGCCTCCTCCCCTCTCCCTACGGACGATGCCGAGGTGGGGTCCCAAAAGGGACTAGACCAGCAGGAGGTGGTCCTGGAGGCGCCGCAAGGAGAGCTCCCGGACTCCAGGCCCAAAGGGGGTAAAGCCCCGGAGGGATCCAAGTCCGGCTCTGGGCCGGACACTGCTCCGGAACCATAGACGGTTCCAGAGACCGGTAGGCAGCGCCTTCGCAAGAAGGGCACACCTACTACACCGGCGGCCTCCATCCAACTGGAGGCACCAGACGTTTTGCTAGAGGCGCTTAACGGCGCCTCCATCGATGAGGAACACCGCACTGTTATAAGTGTGATGATTCAGAAGGTTCAGTCCGCCAAGAGTGGGCTGACAGAAGCCTATACAAGCCTGTTAACAGGCTTTGAGGTATGTATTCAAAACATATAAAAATGTTACTGCATAGACAGTAGCCCCTGATGCTTAGTTTGGTGTTTGGAAAGAGAAGTCGAGCTGAGGATCTCAAAAAGATATACATAGGAGTCTAATGTAAATATGTCAATATGGGAATGCAGGCTGCGCTGCTGACCTCTGCCGCACTGACTGCGGAGGTCAATGTATTGAACGAAAGCCTCGAGCGGTCCGAGAACGAGATCGGCCATGCCAAGAAGCAGCTCGAGGACAAGAAGGGTATGTAATACCGCATGTATATAAATAAATACTTGGTTGCAAATAATGACAGGACCAACGTAAATGTTGCAGGGGCCACGACCGAGGTGGCGACCCTAAAGGAAGCGGGGTCCAAGGCCGAAAATAGTGCGGCCTTGGAGTGCACCGAGCGAGAGAAGCAGGAGGCGCGGGTGGCAGAGGTGCGGCAAGAGCTCCAGGCTCTCGTGGAGAAACACGAGAGTTTGGAGCGTGAATCAAAGACTCGAGAGTCCGAGCTCGCCTTGGCTCTTGATAGTGCCAAAACCGCTAAGGCTGAAGCCCAGAAGGCCCTCCAGAAGATCGAGGCGGTGAAGAAGATAGCAACGGGTAAGGCATTCTTTATGCAAAGCAAGAATATAAAAGTAAATTATCTGTTACTTACCCGAATCCGGAGCTCTCCAGGAGCGTTCGCCGATCTGCCCCGTAGTGTGTCTGATGCTGCCGCATTCTACCGAGCCGAGGATGGGAGCTCGACGGAAAAGGTGTTCTGGTCTCAATATGCTGAGGCCGGACATCCGGTGCCCCTGAGCGACCAGCTGAAGCAGCTGGTCGAACTCCACAAGGTGGCCAAACAGGCCATGAAGGGCCTCATAGTTCGGCTGTGGCCTAGAGAAGCCATGCCTAGGAGTTACTTTGGTTTGGTGTGGCGGGTGGTGGATGCTTGTCCATGGAATGAAGTCGTCAAGCGCTCCGTCTGTATTGAAGGTGCCCATCAGGCCCTCGCCCGTGCTAAAGTGCACTGGGGCAAGCTGGACGCTGAGAAGCTATTGACGGACACGCCACCGCCGGGCAAGGAGTATCGCACGCCCGAGATGTATTATAAGGGCGTCCTGAAGGGTGCCCGCCTTATAGCGGGTGAATGCTCCAAAGATGTAATTTTTGAGTAGACTCGCATCTGTTATCCTGTACGCTGAAAACTTTTGTTCATATGCTTTAAGCAACGCTTGTTAATTTAAAATATTACCTTCGGTGCGGCCGTTTATCAAATCTGAGAGATGCAAGTCGTCGGCTTCTACCCCCATGCCACGAGTGCTGGGTTGTTCGGGATAACTCTGAGCGCTCTTGTTCCCATTCTTGGGTCCATCTAGGGAGGCGCTCAGCACAACGAACCAGGTCATCGGACTTATAATGCTTTATCACTCTCACTTAGCCATAGAATTCTATAATTTTAAATATCGACGAAGCCTCTAGTATTCGGAAGACCGAGTTCGGGGCGCTATCCACGCCTAGGCTGGATAAGTCCGGTTCCTCGCTCTAAGCGGCATAAGTCTTTAAGGACTCGAAAAACCTCGCGAACAGTGACCAGTCTCTCGCACTATCATGATGGTCAGTTTTAGCTTTCTCTACTGAGGTGTTAACCCAGCTCAACTGGGGCACAATCGCAGTAGTTCTCCTAGCGCTACCTTAGCCAACATTGCGGAACGTAAGGTAGCAAAACATGGGAGCCGGGCAAACCCAACTATTGACCCAAGACATGATTCGGAGCCGATGCATATAGTGCTAGAAGTTCGGGGTGCCGCACTCATGAGAGTGTTCGGTCTTCTCACACCATGTTATGGGGTGCTTAAGCCCCTGGTGTATTGGCCGTACCAAAGTGTACGGTTGCATAATTTCATCACTGAACACATTTGTATAAAAATAGATGAATACAATAACAGATAAAAGCTACGTATTGTTTATTATTAAAAAAGGGGCTGCTATGCAAGCAGAACGATACAAATAGTGTGATAAGCAAGAGATGGGATTATTTGACATGTCCCCCTCCAGGGGCAAGCTGCGGGACTTTAAGTAAAACAGGTATTAAGCTCGTTATAGAGACCACCTGGACATTTGATGCGGCCTATTCTCTCCCTGGCTGTTGCATTGTGTGTTCGGCAAGTGTAGTGCCGGACAGGCCTTCCGAATAGTTGGGTCCTGAAAGTATATAAAAAAAGAAACGGCAGAATAGGGGGCCCCTAGGTGCGGTTGAGCCGCATTCTGGGCATGCCGTGGTTGTGCCCCTCCCTCAGCCTCCCTGCGAGCAATTTCTTCCGCGCCTTCCTCAATTTTTACAACCTTCAGCCCCATCACCTCACGCCCAACGCCGTGACCTGCTCTCCGCCTTCGTCACGGCGTGTGAGGGTTACCTCGGCATCCTCCCAACAATCGAGCTGTGGGGAGCATTCTTCTATGGAAAGCTCGGCACCTCCGCCAAGGAGACAGTGCCCAAGTGCGGGGGCTTCATCGCCGTGCGCCGGCCGGTGAAACGGAATGCCTTTCCCGTCATCAAGCTGGCGCAGTCGGTGAAGATGTGGCAGCAGTCCTATTTCTGCGTCGAGAACGTGGATCCTGCTGCCGACTTCCTCAACCTGCCGGCCTACGAGGCGGGCCCCCCCACCAGAGCCCGTGTCTCCTGGAAGTACAAGCCAAAGCCGGTGTCGGCGGACGCGGCGACCGCCATTAGCCGACTCCGACTGCTCCAAGAGTCGGAGGGCCTCGTGCCCTCCGACCTCC
The DNA here is from genome assembly GCF_002162155.2 of Triticum dicoccoides. Taxonomy (NCBI): domain Eukaryota; kingdom Viridiplantae; phylum Streptophyta; class Magnoliopsida; order Poales; family Poaceae; genus Triticum; species Triticum dicoccoides. The sequence goes on from NC_041393.1 coordinate 258,659,089, forward strand.
TCGTCGCGTTCGTCGAGCGCCGGATCCTCCCGCTCCAGAGCCGCCCTCACCCGATCTTCCGGATGGGCGGACACCGCCATCCATGCCAGCTGTGCACGAAGGGAATGCCGCCCGCCGAAGTCTCGCGGATGGTGAACGAGATTTCCAACCTCAAGATGTCAGAGAAGGAGTGGCGGTACGGGAAGCGGCCGTACTCTCGCCACAACCCGCCTCCTGTGGTAAGTTTCTTGTCTTTGTCCTTTGAACTGGTTTCTTTGCTTTGTTTCTCTTTATGGCGCCGCCCTTCAAGACTTGATTCCTTCTTGGTTGCAGATTTATATGTCCGAGGCAACGGTCGCCCTCCTGGGGGCCGGGTGATAACCTCCAGGCGGACAGGGCGGAGAGTGACTTGGATGAATCCGACTTGGGGGCGGCCGCCCTGGTCGACGACGCGACAGGTGGCGGTGGCAGAGCAGACTGCAGCAGCGGAGGAGGCGGCTCCGAGGGAGGCGGCGGCGTGGAGGCCTGGCCTGACGACGACGAAGACGAATACGAGTCGTGCCCTGCCCGGAGCTCCGCCACCACCGGCGCCGGCCCCTCCTCTAGGCCGCCCGCCCCAGGCGGCAAGCGCAAGCGGAAACAGGGCTCGAACCTGTTTGGCGGTGCCCCAAAGAAGCCCAAGAAGCCGGCCGTGGCGACCAGGCGGAAAGAGACCGCGACCTGGGCGACCCAATATTAAAGGCAGCCGAAGGTGCCAGTTATGGAGTCGGCGTAAGCATCATTTCCTTACTCCTTGCTTTTTCATCAATCTGTCGTGAAAATCCTTTGACTTATCTTCTTATTTCAGGGCCCCTCTGACCCTTGAGAGGTCGGGTGCCGGCTCGGTCCTCAGGTCGGCAGCGACCTCCTTGACCAGCCGGCGCATCGACCCGGCCGCCGACCTCCGGGAGGCGACAGAGCGGAACGCGCGGGAGGCACGCGATGAGTCAGAGGCCGACCACCTGGCCAAGGAGCAGGCGGACCTATCTGCCGTGCGGGCGCTAGCGCAGGCGGAAGCTCAGGCCGCAGAGAAGGAACGGCTCGCGGAGGTTGCCCGCCGCCAAGAGCCACTACTTGTGGCCCCCCTGAACACTGTGCCGCCGCCGCCTGATTTCGAAGCGACAGCCGGAGGAGCCGGCGGCGACTACCCAATCCGAGAGTAGGGGGGCGGTGACGTATCCATGCCGGATGTCTTCGTGCCGCCGCCCCCGCCGCCGCCTCCGCCAGCCAGCGAGCCGCGGGACGAACAGCCAGTGGCGCCGCCGGTGCCACCTGTCAAGACTATAGTGGCAACGGTCCTGGTTCCCGCGGTTTGCATTCCCACACGCCGCTATCTGGAGAAGGCGGCCTCGGCGCCGCGGCCGCAGGAGATTGGCGCCTCGAGCTCGTCGGCCCCTGACACCGAGGCGACCAGTTCCGCGCCCGTGGGTTGGGTACGCGGGCGTGGAACTGGCGCCCTGAACGAGGCGTCCCTTGTCGTCCAGGCCAAGCTCCAGGCGGAGGCAGAGGCACTCAAGCGCTCCAACGAGGCCTACTTGGAGTTGCGCACCGCCATCCGGGTAAGCCGTCTTTTGGTTTTCTCTCTGAATGTTCTTCGTTGCTTCTTTCGTGGGGGCGCGCAAGCGCACCCACTGGGTGTAGTCCCCAAGTTCCGGGCCGGATGCGGAGTAGGCGAGTCAGAACTTTAACTTGTACTCCCTCTGTAAACTAATATAAGAGCGTTTAGATCACAAAACTAGTGATCTAAACGCTCTTATATTAGTTTACAGAGGGAGTAGTTGCCGATTGCTGATTTCGTTTGGTTGTTTCTTCTGCAGGATTATCACAACCTCCGCGCGACTGCCTACAACTCCAAGGTTCGGGAGCTGGAGGCGCAGACGACCCATCTCGCCGAAAGCCGACGTAAGTCTCTTTCTTCTTTCTTCGCAGGGGCGCGCTGGCGCACCCGCGGGATGTAGTCCCCGAGGTTCGGGCCGACTGCTGAGCAGTCGGTCCGAATCTCCTCAGTTGTTCTTTTTCCCTTGTTGACTTATTTCCTTTGCGCAGGGGCGCGCTGGCGTGCCCGCGGGCTGTAGTCCCCGAGGTTCAGGCCGACTGCTGAGCAGTCGGGCCGAATCTCCTCAGTTGTTCTTTTCTTTGTCTTTTCTGCTTGACTGATGTCTTCTTCTTTTCTTTCTTTCCTCAGAGGCTAATGCCGACCTGCAGCAGCAGCTGGGCGAAGCCAAGACCACTCTGCGCGGCAAGGAGGCGGAGTGCAGCAAGCTGGGGGAGGAGCGGGACCGCCTGGTCGCCCGACTTGCCTAGCAGGCTGAAAATCTCAAGGCGGCCCAGCTGAAGGCGGAGACGGCGGAGACCAGCCTTCTTGCCGAGTTTGAGCTGGAGTGCTCTGCCTGGGCTGACAAGGAGGCCCAGGTGACATCATGCTTCAGCAGCATTGAAGACTTGGTCGACGGTGAGCCCTACTCTCTTAGTTTCTATCTTTGAGTTATCAGCCCTTGCTTACAGCCTTGGCCTTTTTCTTCTTCTTCCTGGAGAGACTTCTTCCCGGGCCATTCTGTAGCCGCTACCCAGATGATTGAGGCCCAGCGCGAGGAGCGAAGGGCGAAGGGCGCGCAGATCGCCGTTGATGCCCCCCGGACCCTTGGTAAATAGGTCCCCAGCATTCAGGCGCGGCTTCGGCCTGCTCACTGCTTGCTGCACTGCCTGCAGTGCATCGAAGCCCAGGCGGTCTTCGCCCATTGGCTAGGCTTGATGGTCCCACGCACCCCAAGTCAGACTGCCGACTGGCTAGGGGTGGCGGCCGGCTGCCTGGAGGCCTGGAAGGGCTCAGCAGCCCGGGCAGGAGCGCGCCGGGCCTTGGAATTCGTCAAGGCATGGTACCCTGGGCTAGATCTAGCCCAGTTAGCCACGTTCTGACTGGAAGCGCAGGAGGAACTAGCGGCGGTGGAGGCTGAGCTTGTCCGGAGGGCAGCGGTGATCGCCGACTTCACCGACACTAGTGTCTTTGTGCCGGAGGTGGTCGAGGAAGGCGGCGAGGCTCCGCACGAGTGGATCGGGCTGAACCCGGAGGACAGCGAAGACTCCGTTGAGGTCATCGACTCTAGCGACTAGGGGGAGGACGGGGAGGAAGAAGAGGAGGAGGAGGAGGAGGAAGACGAGAGTGACGTCGACATTCCGTAGGTCGAGGCGGGCGGTCAGCCCCAACCTGACCGGGCCCCAAGCAACGAGCCACGCATCGAGGTGCTGCCCGCCACTGAAGGCGTTCAAGTGGGGGTAGACCCGCCACCCGTTCCTCCGACGGATGCTACCGACTCCGTCCTCCAGCACTCCAACGGTCCGCCTCCTGCCGGCGATCCCTCCGCCCAGACGGAGCCGCCTCCCGCGCCAGGTGGCGCGGCCGACTCCAACGTCCAGCCGGAGCCCTTGGCCACGTCATCTGGTACCGGCCAGCCGGAGCTTTCTGTTGCGCCAACCGGCACCGCCCAGCCAGAGCCCTCTGCTGCGCCTTAGGATTTTATTTGTTTTCTGCTTGCTACTCTGGACATTTTGGTTAAATTCGCTGAATTCCACCCTCGGGGTGTATATTGAACTCTGTTTGAATGCTGGCCGGAGGCCTTTACCCATGTAAAAATATTTTATCATTGCTTATGCTTGTTGTGCCGACCTCCACTCTTCTTCCCTTTTTCTCCTTGGTTTTTTCCCTTGCCGCCAACACTTTGGTTTTGCTTTTACCGGCCAGGCGGCCGCTCTGCAGACCGTGGCTGGTTTGAGAACTCTAGCCGTTCGTGAGGGAGGCTAGGTTTTAACCATTCGGAGCTTTGGGTGATAAGGTGGAGGCCGTCCATCTGGCCGCCAGGCGGCCAGACGACTAGGCGCGATGCCGCCTTCTACTATATGCGCCTTCTTCCTTAGTTGTTTTTTCGTGTGGGGCACTTCTTTGCCACCTTTGCCCACCATGCAGTCGCTCTGCGAGCTGTGGCTTCTGACAAAGGAGGCTTTGGTGCAGGCACACTACTTGTCCGGCTGCAGGAGGCGGCATATTGTAGAAGGCGGCGAGGCCTCGGGCCGACTGGTCGAACCCGGTGCCAAGCGGAAGGAAAATAGAGTACACATTCTCATAGGCATGATATTTATCATATAGATAAAAAGAGGGCAGTCCTGGATCTCTTCTCAGGGGACCCGGAGTCTTTATACATAGTACAAAAGGTAGCGTGATACATACTGCTTTCAACTGTAAAACCTTCAGAGGAGGTTTGCGTTCCACGACCTCTCCGTTTCTTTGCCTGAATCATCTCTCTTGCACGCTCTGGGCTTCTGGGCATCGATCAGATAGTAGGCATCGTTGCACAATACTTTACTGATGATGAAAGGGCCTTCCCAAGGTGCCGAGAGCTTGTGCTGTCTAGCTGTTCGCTGGATCAGCCGGAGCACAAGGTCTCCCTCCAGGAAGGACCTTGGCTTCACCTTGCGGTTTTAGTATCGGCGCAGACTTTGCTGGTAGATGGCCGACCTGCTGAGAGCCAACAGCCGACCCTCTTCTAGCAAGTTGACACCGTCTTCTCGTGCCTCCTTGGCGTCCGCCTCGGTGTACATGGTGACTCTTGGGGAGTCAAATTCAATATCCGTAGGGGATGACGGCTTCGGCACCGTAGACGAGGAAGAAAGGCGTAAAGGCTGTTGATTTGTTTGGAGTTGTGCGCAAGCTCCAGAGGACGGCCTGCAGCTCGTCGAGCCAGTAGCCGGCTGAACGTTCTAGAGGCTCGACTAGTCGGGGCTTGAGGCCGGACAAAATGAGGCCATTTGCGCATTCCACCTGGCCGTCATGGTCAGGTAGCAAAAGGCTCCAAACAGCATGATGAAGGCGGTCTTCAACCTATCGGCCGGGTTCAGCTTTATCTGGTGAAGACCTGAGTATGCATCCAAGAAACTCAACAGCTCGCATCCGGCTGTGGAGTCTATCACTTGATCAATCCTCGGCAGAGCAAAGGGATCCTTGGGGCAAGCCTTGTTGAGGCTGGTGTAGTCGATGCACATGCGCCACTGCTTGTTCTTCTTCAATACTAAAACTGTATTTTTTTTGAAACTGCATGACAGTGGGAGAGGCTCTCACTGACTTTTGTATTACTCACAAGGGATCAATTACAGCATTGTTACAATGGTGGGGTGTGAGGCCCCCCGGCCATGTGTTTTAGGCTACTACCACAATACCTACAAACTTTGTATGTAGTTCTCTAGGGAGGGACGCAGGGACGCAGGGATGTGGCTACAAACTTTGTTGTAGGCTACTACCACAATACCTACAAACTTTGTGCAATAATAAAGCCAAGAGCTCCTTAAATCTAGCTAGCCACGACTGAAAGGAATGTGGGATCCCCCTGAAATAAAGGTTGTTTCTCTCCTTCCATAAACTCCAAGCCGCCAGCAGGAAAATGTCCATGAACAACGGCCGGCGCCAGCCCTCTTTGCCAGCGTGTATGAGGGTTAGTCTATCACCAGAGCTTAGCCAAAGTATGCCAACTTTGCCACAACAATGTTGGCTGAACGGGCAACTAAAGAATAGATGCTCGATAGGTTCCTCAGGGGGGCTTGGGCAGAGCATGCACGTATATACGTTCCCAGCCACATTAAAATGACGATGTTTCAGCATATTTCTAGTGTTCAGTCGATCAACCATCAATAACCAGCCAAACATTTTGAATTTGATTGGACTCTTGGCCTTCCACAACCACCCAAAAGCTTTGTCAGCAACCGTGTTCCTGAAACAGTGATCATGGTATCTCTTGGAGGAGAAAGATCCGCCAAGGTTGCAAACCCAAGAATCATTGCAGGCCCTGTCAAGCACAACATGCATGGATCCCTGCTGAATATCTCTGATTTCCTGCCTGGCTTGCGGTGAGAGAGGTAGGTGGAAGATCAAGCTGGGGTCAGAGGCAGTCAGGATATTAGCCACGGGTTCATCTTCATTCTTGCAAGAAGAGAAGGCTCTGGGGTAGAGCTCTATAAGAGGGGTGTCACGGTCATCGAACCATGCATCTTTCCAGAACAGGGAGGATGAACCATTGCCCAGAACAACCTTGGTGAACCCGCGGAAAACAGCACTGAACTGCATCACGTCACGCCACCAGAAAGAACCCAACTGATCCACAACATACTTCCATGATACTAAAACTAGATTGGCCAGCCACTCTGGAAAGAATACTTCCATGATAAATCCGGCTGCCAGGAGTCGGGCTATCTCTTCCCCAACAACTCTTCTCTTCTCTTCTGACAAACGGCACAAGGGTTGCCTGACCGGCTTGACGTCAGGTCGGACGTGTAATTTGTGCTCGGCGAAATCTGTCGGAACACCTGGCATGTCCTTGGGGGACCATGCGAAGATGTCCCGATTCTCACGAAGGAAATCGACGAGCTCGCCTTCCTATTTGCTGTCAAGGCATGTGCCTATGACAGCGTGCCTCTCCGGGTGCTCTGGGTCTAAGGGTATTTTCTTTGTTTCTTTGGCCGGCTTGAACGAGCCCTCAGCTTCCGACTCCTGGGGTGTGGATGGCATTTCGGGCTTCTTGCCCGCCAACGCCACCACTCGGTCAAGGAGCTGCTTTTCGGCTGCAATCACGAGGGACTCGGCCAGCCGGCTGCTATCTGCGGTGAAAGCGATTGACTTCTTGTAGTCTCCGACTACCGTCATGATTCCCTTGGTACTCGGCATCTTCATCTTGAGGTAGGCGTAGTGGGGGACTGCCATGAATTTGGCTAGAGCAGGCCGGCCTAGCAATGCATGGTAGGGGCTCTGGAGGTCACCACTTCAAACCAAACTGGCTCTCAGCGAAAGTGATTCTTGTCCCCGAAGAGGACATCAATCTGGGTCTTGCCGATTGGTGAGCAGGAAAGGCCAGGGACTATGCCATGGAATACAGTCCGACTGGGGACGAGCTGCTTCTGCTTGATTCCCAACTTTTCCATCGTATCACGATACAGGATGTTGATGCTGTTGCCGCCATCTATCAAAATTCTGGAGAAACGGGCTGCTCGCCTCTCGATTGCAAGGGTCGCTTCTAGGACCAGGGCGTACGAACCAGGGGAAGGCATCACTTCTGGGTGGTCGGCCTTGCTCCAACTGATAGGTATTTCGGACCAATGCATGAACTCTGGGGTACTGGAGGCCACTGCTTGCACTTCTTCTTGTTGTTGCCGTCTGCTGCGTCTGTCGTCAGCCATGCTGGTGAACACAACATAAGCTCCATGTTCCTCTGGATAGTCATCTTGGATGGCGCCGACTGGCCGGGCCGCCGGCTGCTGGGGTTGAGGAGGCGGCGGTCCGGCAGGCGGAGGAGGCAGGAGTCCGTCTCCCTTGGCGATTCTGGTGAGCCAGTGACACTTCCGAGTGGTGTGGTTGGAGGGCATTGCGCCGCTATGGAATTTGCAGGGCGCGTCTAGGGTCTGCTTGTAAGAGAAAGCGGGCAACCAATTGGACTTGCCGCCCTTCTGCCGCTTGGGGGCTGGCTGCCCTTCTGGCTGCTGATCCTCGACCGTCACCACCTACTGGCTAGTGGAAGCCGGCTAAGTGGCCTTTCGCTCTTTATCTCCTGGCTGATGTCACCGACTGGTGTCACCAGCCGGAGTAGAAGGTGCCAGGGGAGCCACCTTTCCGGACGCGTCAAACAGGATTTCCGCCTTCATGGAGGAGTCGGCCGTGGCGTGTTTGTCGGTGATGACCAGCAGCTGGGTCTTGGGCTCGTCGCAGAGGAGTCGTTGCTTGAGGAGGGTGCCCTCTCGGCACCCGGCAATAAAGTACTCGATTGCCTGCACCTCGTGCACGCCCTCGCAGGAATTGCGCAGCTCAGTCCAGCGTGTGAGGTAGTCACGTGTTGACTCCGTGGGCCCTTGGACGCATAAGAAGAGCTGTCGGGGCATGGGGGCCCACTTGTAAGTGTTGGTGAAGTTGCGGATGAAGACCTAAGTGAAACCAACCCAGCTGTTGATGCTGCGGGGCTTCAGGCTGTTTAGCCACGTCCGAGCAGTGCCTTGAAGCATGAGCGGGACGTATTTGACGAAAACGCGCTTGTTGCCGTTCGCTATGTTGACGGCGGTGGATTAGTCGACTAGCCAGTCCTCCGGCTTCATGGAGCCGGTGTATTTGGGCGTGTCGCGTGGGAGGGTGAACCCTTTGGGGAAGGGCTCATCACGGATTCGGGGGCCGAAGCAAGGCGGGCCCAGTGCATCTTCTTCTTCGAGTGCCAGGGATCGGTTGAGGCGGTCGATCCGGTGGCGAGCATCGTTCTCCCCGACTCCCTCCCGGCGGCCAAGGCGGTCGCCGAGAGTCGGGTGCGTGACAGGAGGCGGAGTGGTGTATCTCGCTCCACGAGGCGGGGAGGCAGCAGGTCGCCTCGCTGCTCTACTGCACGAGGACGGCCTTCCTCGTCACGCTCAATGGAGATGCGCGTCCGACTGCGGCTAGCAGCCGGCTCATTGCCCTTTCCTCCGCGGGCGCCGCCAGTCGGCGTCCGGGAGGTCGCCCCATGGTCTCGGCGTGGGGGCGGCTCGTTGTTTCGCCTAGCTGGGTCTTCAGCTCGGCAGGCGGCCTTGTGCTGTGCGGCCGCCGCGTCCAGGAGCTGCTGGACTCGTTTCCTCATGTGGCGGAGTTCGTCGCCGTTGTCCATGTTCAGCTCATTTGTCACCGCCTGGGCGGCCCGGATATTTTCTGCAGGCGTGGCGTAGACGGGGCGCTCCGCCCCGAACATGGTGGCGATGGTCGCGCCACGTTGCCGAATGGTACCGAGGCGGCTGGGCCCGCCAGGAGCCGGCGTGCCGCCTACGGCCTGGTCCATCTCGCGCCGATAGGCGTCTGATAGCCGGCGCATGCTGGCCAAGCGGCCAGCGCTCTCGACGAGCTGAAGGTGGCTTGCCTCCAGCACCTCAGCATCCGCGTCCTCAGGAATGGGCGCCGTGAGGTCGCGCAGGGTGTCCTCGAGGGGATCTTGAGCATGCCCGTTCGAGTGCTCCTCGCTGTTGATGACGAGCACCTCTGTGATGGTGCTCCCGCCGCTGTACTCGCGAGGAGGCGGCTCATCATAGACCACCACGTCAGTGGGAAATGCGTCGAGCGACGCCGTGTCGGAGTCGACGATCATCGGATTGGTCGAGCCGACAGATTCCAGGTCCATAGCGGGCTCGCTGGTGACATGGAGCTGGTCGAGGAGGCTGACGAGGCGACTCTCGGGGCAGCCTGTGCCCGCTTCGGAGGCCGGCTCGTCAGAGAGGTCGATCTCGCCGATGAGGTCAGCGAGGCAACTCGTCGCACAGGCAATCTCCGCGCCATGCAGCGCATCGGGGCTGACGTTGTCGGGCGTGCTGGGCTGGCTTCGCTCGCCAGGAAGGAACAGGGTTCCTGTCCAGAGCAGATCTCCGGAAAACGGTGCACCTCGCCCCATGGTGGGCGCCAAATGTCAGGGGTTGGGTGCGACATATGGCAACGGATGGCTTATCATGGTGGGGGCGACGCCGGTGCCTCGAAGCGGGATAAGGCATAGACACGAACGCTGGCGTACCTTACCCAGGTCTGGGGCTCTCCTAGGAGATAACACCCCTAGTCCGGCTCTGTGGGGTCTCCGCATGATCACTAAGGCACAAGTGATACAATGGTGCTCCTTGAGCTGTATGCTAGAGGTAGTAGGAGGCAAGGCTCAGCTCTCTTCCTGCTCTAATGGTGGCTAGTTCTAATGGGGCCGAACCCTTTGCATGGGTGGCCTGGGGGGTTTATATAGGCCTACCCCCCAGGGGTACAATGGTAATCTGGCTGGCTGTTGGGCCCGGCTGTCAGCTTCTCCAGCCTCCGGCTTCTCCGCCGAACGCTGGGGCCCGCTGCCTGGCGGGCCCTGCCGACTGGTTGGTGGCTACTTACTGTAGCCGAGTCGTTGGTGACGAGAGCTTGGTCATTTATGCGTGGCTACAGTCCTGCCGCCTGGTGGGAGATCACTGTAGCCACACCTGGTCTCATCAACTTAATGGCATGCATGTCTCGGGATAAGGGACGACCGCCTGCTGGAGGCCGGCCCCTCTTGTATCCGCTTGGTCGGGCTTCCGCCTTCTTCCTTGGGGTCGCTCCCAGGTAGGGCCCGCCTCCTGTGGGCCGTACCGACAGGCCATCGTGGGGAACAGGACTCCGCCTGCTAGGAGCAACGTCAGGGTAGATACGGCATAGTGCCCCGTCGTGCGGGGATCTCCGTCTGTACGGAGCACTGTAGCCATGCCTGTCTTGAGCGTGGGGGGTGACGTGCTTCACTGTAGCCATACCTTGCCTTGTACCCTTGAAGGGAGCTCGGCCGCCCGTAGTTATGAGGTGGTCGCCTGCCCGTTGCCGCCCTCTCTGGAAGGCGGCCGTGAGGAGCCGGCCACTCGGAGCACCGTTGTCTTGGGTCACCCGCCCTCTGGAAGCTGGCCGCTAAGCCAGCCAGTCCTAGAGGGCGGAGTTGCGGCTTGGGGCTCAGCTAGGTGGAGCTGGCCCAAAGTCTTGATAAATCTAGGGACACGGGTGAGCCTATCCGTGGCCCATTACTCCGACATTTTGGAATGGAGATGATGGATAGGAGAGGAGGTGGTTTTGCAATGGAGAAGAGGGAGAGGAGCGTGCGGTGGCAATTTAAGGTTGGACGAGAGGGCCGGCGCGCTGTGACTGGATCAAAATCAAAATCAATTTACCCTTCAATTAAGAAAGCAACCCCACATTAACTAGTCTCCCTTTTATTCTGGGTCATAATTGACCATGATTTTCGCACATAAAATATATGTTATACGTGGCAAAAACAATATAATTTGAAAGTACATTCAGATACGAACCAAAAGATACAATTTTTGGTGACATGCACTCACATTTTGCTTGTCAAATACAGTACGTGGTCAAACTTTGACCCAAAATACGCAAAACAAGAAAATACTTCCAAGACCAGCGCCGCTCTTCGGCTCTTCTCCTCTTAAACCACCGCCGCTCCTCTCCTGTTCCAATCTCAATCCAGCACCACTCCTCTCCTCTTCCATTTCAAAACCACTGCCCCTCCTCTCCTGTTCCAGTCCAAAACCTGCGTCCCTTCTCTCCCGTTCTAATCCAAAACCAGCGTTGTTCCTCTCCTCTTCCATTCAAAAACCACCTCCGGCGAGTGAAGGTGCTGTGGAGAAGTAGATCGATGGAGGAGTACAACCGATACATGAGGATCACAGACGGCGACCTTGTGAAGCTAGCTAGGATGTTGGAGATACAGTCTTGGTTTGACAACAAGGACCAACTAGCGGCGACGGCGACATCCATGACCAAATATCTGCAACAGAGCGAAAAGGCGGCGATACTCCCAGAGGGAGTCGCGCTAGAGTACATAGAGCTGCTCCTCTAGGCCATGGAGCAAACAGATTCACCAAATCCGATCGTGAGGGAGCGGTGGTGGGAGTATCGATCCCAGATGGAGCATCCACCAGACATTGAAGGATCGAGCATCTATAGGGTGCCGTTTGTGAGGGTGTCCTGCCAAAGCGAGCCGATGGAGTCTTCGTTGACCAAACCCAACTGCGAGTGGAGAAAAGCAGTTGGCCCAACGACGCTTCCCCGCCATCCTCTCCCTCACCATTCACATCGTCTCACGGGGTGTCTGTCTGCCACCGAGGAATAGGAGGGGACTACCGCCCTCCCCCCGCCCCCAGCCCAGTAGTCGGCAGGTTGTGAATTGTCAGGAGGAGCTTAGGGTTGTCAGTATTTGCAGGTTGTGAATTGTGTTTTGTGTTGTGTATTTTGAGAGTTTTTCAGATATGAATGTCTTTTGAATTTCAGATTTGCAGTATTGAGCATATGAAGTATTTTATGAATTCTAGAGATCTACTTTTAGCACTTAAAAAATGTAGTTTCATAGGAGTATAGAAGTGCAGACAATGTGATTCTTAGAGAAGAAACTGCAAGTTCAGTTTCAGATAAGAAACTACAACTTTCAGAGGTAGAGCATTTATATTAACATGGCCTTTTCAAACAGGGTTAACATCATGTTGGAAGTTTTATTCATTGTCGAAAATGGAACTACCAGCCAGTTAACATCATGCTGATCAACATTCACGCATAGCACATCTTCATATGATGCACAGTCAAAATTCCCACACAATGTTGACTGTGCCAAACATAGAGAAAACGAGGCACGAAGTTTTGGCAAGTGTTGGACGTGGTGTGCGTAGATGACAATGGGGACCCACATGTCAATAAAGGCATTGGTCCTCTCCTCCTAATGCTATACTGACATTGGGGCCCACGGGTTTGTCAACATAGTTACATTTTTTAGGTGCTTCGACGTAGTTACTATACGAGATAAATTCACAACGAAGCCGGGGAGCTGGCAGGTATCATTTATTATCACTAGGCCAGCAAGTATCAGCTGGGTTTTGGGCTGCCCCATCTAGGCTTTCATTTTTAACATGCGCAGCCCACGACCTCGGATGGGAGGTCCATAGGCCTATTTGTATTTTCTTGAGGGCCGTCATGTATCGACTGGCCTATGGACCTCCCATCCGAGGTTTTATTTTTCCTGAATATCGGCAGCCCAATTTATGTATTTTTTGAAGAAAACGCAGAGGTCTGTTCTATTTTTCTATATAAGAATAGAAACGGCACGTCCAACTTATGTTTCCCTTTTAACTATATTATATATTTAAATTATTTTATATGTTATTATATATTATTTTTATTATCATCATATATTTAACAGATACTTACATATGTAAGAAAACAATATCCCACATCTTATTAACTTATAAAAATAATTTCTTAACAATAATCCTGGATTGTTTTGGCACGAAAATCATAGTGATTGTGTACAAAAGCTTGGTAAGATTTAAGGACGAATGTAATAATATCACTTATTATTTAAATATATTTATAATAAAATGCTCGGCAACTTTTTATTTTTTGATAACATTGCTGGCCCAACCCAACATTATAATTAGAATCAGCCCAGCAAAATCTTGTATTTCGAGAAAGTGCAAATGGCCTGTAATTTTTTAGGAAATAAAATAAATGGGCCGCATGGACTCTACATTATTTCTTCACCCAGTCCAGCTAATGGCTGTAATTCAAAAAATGAAGATCAAATTGACTGTAAATTCTACCGCGCAAAAAAAGACTGTAAATTCTGAAAAAATGGGTTGAATACGTTCCACATTTTTGGGGGCTGAAATGTGGGCCAATAGATCGAAGCCAACGCAAGTTGTTGTCAATTTAGTCAACAAATAATTCTGACATGTTAGCCGTTGGATTTACATCCAACGACTAGCATCCATCTGCAATCTCTCATCTTCTTCCTCCAGCGCCGATGGGACCACCTCCCGCCTCCTGCTGCTAGCAGCTCTGCTTAGCACGCTTCGCTATGAAGCGCTACTCCACCGTTGACCAGGCCATCCCTCCACCCCTCCACACCTCCTGTTCTTCTCCATCGACTGCCGAACCACACCCACTAGAACCAATTAACCCTCGTACACCTCTCCGTCTGCGACTCTACTCCCACGTCTTCCCATCTCCGGCTCGTTACTGTCCAGGGCCTCACCGTCGTCCACCACCTTGGACGCGCTCGGCGCGGCGTGGTCAACATGGTCAACGAACGACACCATCGGAAGTAGACTGTGCATGGAGAGGCTGACAGCTGGGTCCATGGTCGCACACAAGGAAATGCCTCCTTGTTACGCGCAAAATAATGATTCCTCCACCTGACATCTGGGACCCACTGGAAGGGCCTCTGTATTTCGCGAAAAAACGTGCCCCCCGCTGACAGGTCGGACCCACCAGCTATCTTCGCATGCAATGAAGTGCCTCCTTATTACGCACAAAAAAATAAATACCCCCACTGCCAGCTGGAACCTAGCATACTGGGAGGCTGACTTGTGGGCCTACCAAGTTGACGGGGACGAAGGGCTTTGTCAACTTAGTCAATATGAACGATTCTAGCTCCTGTTACCGTACGATGTTCATCCAACGGCCGTAGTGCTTCTTCAGCCTCTAGTCTTCTTGCTCCAGCCGCCCAAACCTGCACTGGTCGTGCCGCGTGCTCCTGCCTCCCGTGGCCATCTGTGATGTCGCGGAGGCCTCACCGCCCCCTACTACTCCCACCGCTGGCCAAGGCCATCCCTCTACTCACCCATACCCCCTGTTATTCTGCGGCGACAGCAGCCTCACACCACAGCCGAATCCAGTGAACCCTCGTACTCCTCTTCGTGTGGGCATCCACTGGTGCATCTTCCCCGGCTCCGCGTCATCCCCTTCCTAGGCCTGGCCGTCATCCACCGCCGTGGTGCTCTCGGTGTGGCGTGGTCAATGTGGCCAACGACCGAATTCCATTGGAAGAGTACTGTACGTGGAGAGGCTGACAGCTGGGTCCACATCAGCCGGAAGGAAGTGCCTCCTTATTGCGGAAAATAATTATTCCTCCACCTGACAGCAGGGAGCCACCGGATGGGCCATCGTATTTCGTGAAAAAAACGTTTCCCCCTGACTGCTGGGACCTACCAGCTACATCTTCGCACGCAAGGAAGTGCGTCCATATTACGGGAAAAAAATGATTTGCCCCCTGCTTGCTGGGACCCACCAGCTACATCTTCGCATGCAAGGAAGTGCGTCCGGGCAAAAAAACAATTCGCCCCCCTGACTATTGGGACCCACCAGCTACATCTTCGTACGCAACGAATTTCCTGACAGTCGGGACCCACCTGGTCGAAGTGTATGTAGCGTTGTCATTCTAGTCGCGGGCGTGTATGTACATACTGGTCGATGTAGAGGCGCACACGTATCATAGTAGAGGCGTGCACGTGTCGTAGTAGAGGCGCGCACGTAGCATGTACACGTACGTACAACAACCAGGGTGCAAGAAAGAAAATATGGCCATGTACGTACATACGGGCTGGGTCTCGAATGCCTACTCGCGCATACGTACGGCCAGGCGTCGTGTACATGGCTGGGTCAGAACGGAGAAACCATGTCATCGTCGTGTTCATGGGGAGGCAACGAAATGCATCATGTTCATGGGGAGGCAACGGAATGCGTTGTGTTCATCGGGAGGCAACGGAACGCGTGCGAGCCAACCGGCTTGGACGGAACAGGCGATGGAAACGAGGCTGGCATACCGCAGAACGGAGGAAACGGCCTTGTGTTCGACCAGCCGCGTTCGAAACGAGATCCTGTTCATCGGGAGGGGTCTCGCATACCGCAAAACGAAGGAAACGGACCTTCTACGGTCGAAACGGGGGTCCTATTGATCGGGAGGGCTGTGGCGTACCACAAAATGGACGAAACAGACCTCCTACGGTTGAAATGGGGGTCCTGTTGATCGGGAGGGGTGTGGCGTACCGCAAAACGGACGAAACGGACTTGTGTTGGAGCCCTACGGTTGAAACGGGGGTCCTGTTCATCGGGAGGGGTGTGGCGTACCGCAAAACGGGACTCCACGGGATACTGTTCATCTCCACCGTCGACTTCCTCCAGCCTCCACGGGCTCCTGTTCATCCAGCCTCCACTACGCGCTACTCCACCGGCTACTATTCAACCACCCCTCCACGGGCACCCCTCCACCGTCTACTGTTCATCCAGCCCTCCACGGGGTCGTCCTGTTCATCCAACCCTCCACACCACGGGGTCCTGTTCATCCAGAGGCAACACCATCGATCACTATTCA
>NC_041393.1:258675255-258680891 GCF_002162155.2 Triticum dicoccoides
CCCCCCTGCAACGCTCACTGTCCATTCAGAGAGGCAGCATCGTCGACTTCAGTTAGCAGCAGTAGCGAAGGAATCGCTTGATCGGGTACAGTTAACAGCCATCGATCGATCACTCGGATTCAGTAACGCGTAGCCTGCAGTGCAATCGCTCGGGTTCAGTTAGAGCCCAACGCCTCGGTCAGGTTCAGTTAGAGCCAACACCTCACACACAAACACGTACGTGTATGAGAGAAACGCACATCGCTCGGCCCCCGACCGCCCACCTTAACCAGGAACTCCCCAAAATTTTCCTCTCCCTTGCTTCTACCATAGTTTTTTCTATCATGGACGGCCCAAAGAATGTCATGCAGCTGCGTCTCCGGCCCGCCCAAGACGAAAAGCCCATTTTCTATCATGATTTTTTTGTCATAGAAGTAGGAGCCCACCACATCTATGATCATACCGGGTTTTGTCACAATTATCGCCATAGAAGTGTCATATGTATGACAAAAAAAAGTTTCATTCGGCCCAAAATGTCACGAATGTGTCTTTTTTTGGTAGTGATGCTTCCTGGCAGGGAGGCAGATGGCCACAAGGCCTTGGCAACACCCTGCATCACCTGCCGAACTTGTTCGTGCAGTTGCGAAAGCTCTAGCTGAAGATCGCCTGAGGATCCGGGCATCTCTTCTTCGGGACGACCAGTCAGTATACCTACAGACATAAATCTTTTAGCCCGTTTCTTCGCCGAACTATATAAAGGTTCGTTTGAGCATGCACTAAAAATGCCGCGTTGAAGCCTTCTATTCTCCTTCATGGAGTCAGCTAGCCGGGCCCGAACATCTTTCAATTCTATGCCCAGCCGGGTATTGGCATCCTAGAGATCGTTCTTCTCTCGCCGGACCCGTGTAAGCACACGCTCGCCAGCCTCTAGTTGTCATTGAGCTCTTTGTTCATCCTCTTGTTAGAACATGCCGAACACTAAATGGAACACGATATCACGTTCTTTATCGATCGAGAGAAATATTACCAGATCAGGCCTTCTAGGATTCCTCCATTTCGGCAGCTGACGGTGTCCTGGACTAGGGGGAACTCACCATGTCGCCTCCCGATCAGTTGGATTGGGCCGAGGACCCCCATGCCCGTATACTCTTGGGCCAGTTCGGACAACCCCTGCCACATACAAGCAAGACTCCACAAGACTTGGCGCCCAAGACAAGGACTCTCCTGAACCCTAGGCCTTTGGTGTCTTATAGAAACCGAGGCCAGGCTAGTCAATGGACAATCTCATATTCATCACTATCATCTCGTGGTAGATACATGTACTCTGTACTACACCCCATATGAATACAATCAAAAGCAGGACGTAGGGTTTTACTTCCATTAAGAGGGCCCGAACCTGGGTAAAATCCCGTGTCCATGTTACCATCACTCTAAGACGCCCAGCTTAGGACCCCTACTATGAGATACGCCGTGTATTGAACCGACAGCAGCTGTGGCCCTTAGCTGGGCTTTACACTTCTCCCGCTCTTGAGACAAATGGGTATTCTTCTCTGTAAGAAACTATTAATACAATGATCCTTATATCAGTTGTACCAACTGTTTCAAGTCTCAGGGGCTACTGATATACATAATTATCAGATTTAGCTTACCTGTATATCTTTTAAATACCGGTCTGTGTCTCTAGCAAGCCCATCTTGCGCAGCTTTGGATGTACGCGTCCCCCGAGTTGAATGCATTGAAAGCCTCCTCAGAAAAACTAGGGTCATGGAGTGTGGACCGCCGACGCCGATGATTCATAGCGCTCTCCACCTCGGAATTTGTAGCGGATATTCTGTCCGAATCCTCCGTAGGAGGACCTTCCGGTGTCGTCCCTGTCGATGTCAAAACCAACGGATCTCGGTAAGCTAGCCTATGATTATGATTGTTGTTGTCCTACGGACTAAACCCTCCGGTTTATATAGACACCGGAGGGGGCTAGGATTACACAGAGTCGGTTACAGAGAAGGAGATCTTTATATCCGAATTGCCAAGCTTGCCTTCCATGCAAAGGAGAGTCCCATATGGACACGGGATGAAGTCTTCAATCTTGTATCTTCATAGTACAACAGTCCAGCCAAAGTATATAGTCCGGCTGTCCGAGGACCCCTAATCTAGGACTCCCTCAGTAGCCCCTGAACCAGGCTTCAATGACGATGATTCCGGCGTGCAGATTGTCTTCGGCATTGCAAGGCGGGTTCTTCTCCAAATCCAGAGTACCTGTTATAACGAGTAGTGTCCGGCTTCCCATTAATGTTGCACTCCTTGGCTTCTGTGCTTTAATAATGGCTACCTCCACGTGTCGAGCGAATGTGAGAAGTTAGGGAATTTTTACATTTGCCACCCTGACCATGTAAGTAAATCGTCTATTTGAAGAGACGGGATCCTCAGATCCAAATCACACCATCCTCCCCCAGCAAGTATCCATTAGAGCACGCCCGGAAAAAACTATCCCATCATGGCCGGCCGGCACAGCTCCTCCTCTCGCTCCCTTAGCACTAAGCCAGGCGATTGGGAGAAGTCTTCCGTCCCCCACAGCCGATTGGTAGTGCAGACCCATGGGTTTCTCCCGCCTACGTATATTGTCCAATTCTGAGCCGGACTAGCCGCTTACAATGGCAGGGAGCAAGAGGAGAGTTTTCCCATCCCATCCAGGGGGAGCGGGTATGCCTTGTCTCTTGCTGAGGGGACTCGGATTTCCAATCCATCTGTTCCTCCGCGGGCTCCTGGAGTTCTGTGGCCTCCAGCTGCATAACTTCTCTCCTGCCTCCATGTTACACATCACCGGCCTTTTGCGAGCTGTTTCTGGGCTGTGAAGCTCATTTCGAGCCATGGAAGAGGCTATTCTCCTCGTACCCCGCACTCAGGAGGGGTCAATATATCAAGTGGGCGGAGCCGAAATATAGCGCATCACCGGGACCGGATACCTGTCCGGTACTCTAAAGAAAACATCTGAAGACTGGCCTTCGGAGTGGTTTTATATGGAGGACGTACCCCTTTGGGACCCTACTCGGATGGGCCTTCCTGAGTTTGCTAATGCCCCGTTGAAGAAACGCCACAGCTGGCACCCCCGGAGCCCCGAGGAGGAAGATAAAAGAGAGGTCCTTTACCTGATGGGCAGGATAAAAACACTAGCCAAATCAAGAGTGACAATAATCGAGGTTATGTCAATATGTATAATGCGGGGGGTGTAGCCACTTCAGTATTGGGGGAAACCCATGTGGCACTTCAATGGAGAAGACGATGCCACCCGCTGCAGTCGTAATGGTCCGGACTCCACCAACGCTCTGGCGAAAATACTGTACGATTTGTACAAAGGAGAAGAAGAGGAGTTCCTCCGTATTAAGCCACGTGATGGATTTTCCATGTACAACCCCCCAAGCTGGGTGAGCCACTATCTTTTACTCAACTCCATTCACTCCCGCAATCTTCATCACCAATATTTACCTTGCCAATTCATAGCAGGATCTGTGAAAAGCTTTGAGGGAGGCCCACAGCCCGGCTCCACAACCAAAGGACCCTGACCGGGCCCTCGACCCCGGACGATCCGGATGTATTTGTGGAGCTCGTCGACATGACGTTCTATCAGTTAAGCTATGACGGTGCCTTGGTGGCCATCATAGCTGCTTATCCTGATCTACTCCCTGCATCACTTGTAAGTAAAATCGGAGTCCCAACTTCCGAGAAGGATCCTTTCTTTGAGCTTTACCCACCACACATGCATTGCATTTTCATAGGGAAGGCCATCAGGGCGCCATGCCGAACCCGCGGTGGCTCATCAACAAGGGACGCCGAAGCCGGGTAGGCTCAAAAGGAAGGCAGTCAGGACTGAGACGCCGCTGCAGTGGTATGATTAAAAACCTGCTCTGTGATTATTGTCTTTAAAATATAAATATGTCCGTGGTCTCTGGCAGAAAAAACACTCACCCGACAGTGTCTGGAGAGCCTGCCGTGCACGCCTCCACCATCCGGACTCCGGGGCCAAACTCAGGGGCGGAGGTCGACGCGGGACAACGTCGGACGGTCCTGCTATAGAGGATGCAGATAGAATATCCGCTACAAACTCCGAAGTGGAGAGCGCCGTGAATCACAGGCGTCGACGAGCCGCACTATGCGACCCTAATTTCTCTGAAGAGGCGTCCAATGCCTTCAACTCAGGAGACGCGTACATCCGAGCTGCTTGAGGTGGTCTTTCTAGTGCCACGAAACAATATTTAAAGGATATACGAGTAAGTAAATCTGATAGTTATGTATATCAGTAGCCCCTGTGACATGAAAGAGTTGGCACAACTGATTTAAGGATCATTGTATGCATAGGTTCTTATAGAGAAGAACACCAATTTGTCCCAAGAGCTGGAGGAGTGCAAAGCCCAGCTACGGGCCACAGTTGCCGGAATGGAGGAGTCCATGAAGGCCTCATCTGGAAATACTTGTCTTGATCGAAATGAATGTAATGACGTGTACAAGTTAGTATTCGGCATGAATGCAAGTCTAACAATAGATTCTGCAGACAATCACGAAGGTAATCCGGAGATCGTACCGGGGGATGAGCAACATGCTCAACGACAGCTAGAGGCTGGCGATCGCGTGCTTACACGGGTTATTCGAGAGAAAAATGATCTCCAGGATGCCCATACCCGGCTGGGCGTTGCACTAAAAGATGTTCGAGCTCAACTTGCTGACTCCGTGAAGGAGAATAAGAGGCTTTGACGCGGCATTTTTAGTAAGTGCTCGAATGAACCTTTATAAAGTTCAACGAAGAAACAGGCTAACAGAATTATGTCTGTAGGTATGCTGACAGGTCGTCCTCAAGAGGAGATGCCCGGATCTGCAGGCGATCTTCTACAAGAGCTCTCACAACTGCACGAACAAGTTCGGCAGGCGATGCAGGGTATTGCCCAGGCCTTGTGGCCATCTGCCTCCCTACCAGGAGGCATGGGGGAGCTTGTAGAGATGCTCAAGGGAGCGCGGCGGCGCTTCCGATTATGGAAGATATCGGCCTATCGACAAGGCGCAGGGGAAGCCTAGGCCATGGTGAAGACGCGATACACCAAGGCTGACCCGAACAACATGGACGAGGTCAGACCTGTAGGGTCGGATGGGAACACTACAAAAAAAAGACACATCCATGACATTTTGGGCCGAACAAATTTTTTTTCTGTCATACATATGACACTTCTATGATGATAATTGTGACAAAACCCGGTATCATCATAGCTGTGATGGGCTCCTACTTCTATGACAAAAAATCATGATAGAAAATGGACTTTTCGTCCTGGGCGGGCCGGAGACGCAGCTGCATGACTTTCTTTGGGCCATCCATGACGGAAAAACCCATGGTAGAAGCGAGGGGGAGGAAAATTTTGGGGAGTTGCTGGTTATGGTGGAAGGTCGGGGGCCGAGCGATGCGAGTTTCTCTTGTACATGTGCGAGGCGTTGGCTCTAACTGAACCTGAGCGAGGCGTTGGGCTCTAACTGAACCCGAGCGATTGCACTATAGGCTACACGTTACCGAACCCGAGCTATCGGTCGATGGCTGTTAACTGAACCCGATGGAGAAATTCCTTCGGTATTGCTGCTAACTGAAGCCGATCGATTGGGTGAACAGTGAGCGTTGCGGG
>NC_041393.1:258681225-258716741 GCF_002162155.2 Triticum dicoccoides
TGGAGGGCTGGATGAACATTAGACGGTGGTGGGGTGGCTGTGGAGGGGTGGTTGAACAGGACCCTGTGGTGTGGAGGGCTGGATGAAAAGTAGACGGTGGAGGGCTGGATGAACAGTAGACGGTGGAGGGGTGGTTGAACAGTAGCCGATGGAGTAGCGCGCGGTGGAGGCTGGATGAACAGGAGCCCTTGGAGGCTGGAGGAGGTCGACGGTAGCCCGTGGAGGCTGGAGGAGGTCGACGGTGGAGATGAACAGTAGCCCGTGGAGTCCCGTTTTGTGGTACGCCACACCCCTCCCAATGAACAGGACCCCCGTTTCGACCGTAGGAGGTCCGTTTCGTCTGTTTTGCAGTACGCCACACCCCTCCCGATCAACAGGACCCCCGTTTCGACCGTAGGGGGTCCGTTTCCTCCGTTTTGCGGTACGCCACACCCCTCCCAATCAATAGGACCCCTGTTTCGACTGTAGAAGGTCCGTTTCCTATGTTTTGTGGTACGCCACACCCCTCCCGATCAATAGGACCCCCGCTTCGACCATAGGAGGTCCCTTTCCTCTGTTTTGTCGTACACCAGGCCCCTCCCGATCAACAGGATCCCGTTTCAAACGTGGCCACTCGAACACAAGGCCGTTTCCTCCGTTGTGCGGTATGCCAGACCTCGTTTCTATTGCCTGTTCCGTCCAAGCACTCCCGACGAACATGACCATGCATTCCGTTCCGACCCAGCCGGTTGGCTCCCCATGAACACGACGACGATGTTGTTTCTCCGTTCCGACCCAGCCATGTACGTATGCGCGAGTAGGCGTTCGAGACCCTGCCCGTATGTATGTACGTGGACGTATTTTCTTTCTTGCACACTCGCCGCTATACGTACATGTACATGCTACGTGCGCGCCTCTACTACGACATGTGCGCGCCTCTACTACGACACGTGCGCGCCTCTACATCGACTAGTATGTACATACACGTTCGCGACCAGAATGACAATGCTACGTACGCTTTGACCAGGTGGGTCCCGACTGTCAGGCACTTCCTTGCCTGCGAAGATGTAGCTGGTGGGTCCCAGCAGTCAGGGGGGCGAATCATTTTGTTTTTTTGCCCGGACGCACTTCCTTGCGTGCGAAGATGTAGCTGGTGGGTCCCAGCAGTCAGGGGGGTGAATCATTTTTTTTGCCCGGACGCACTTCCTTGCGTGCGAAGATGTAGCTGGTGGGTCCCGACAGTCAGGGGGGCAAATCGTTTTTTTTTCGGACGCACTTCCTTGCGTGCGAAGGTGTAGCTGGTGGGTCCCAGCAGTTAGGGGGGAAACGTTTTTTCGCGAAGACCATGTTGGCCACGCCGCACCGAGAGCACCAGGGCGGTGGACGATGGCGAGGCATAGGAAGGGGACGACGCGGAGCCGGGGAAGGCGCGGCAGTGGATGCCCAAGCGTAGAGTAGTACGAGGGTTCACTGGTTCGCTGCAGTGTGAGGCTGCCATCGCCGCAGAATAACAGGGTGTGTGGGTGAGTAGAGGGATGTCCTGGCCAGCGGTGGGAGTAGTAGGGGGCGGTGAGGCCTCCGCCGCATCGCAGCCGGCCACGGGAGGCAGGAGCACGAGGCACGACCGGCGCTGGTTTGGGCGGCTGGAGCAAGAATAGCAGAGCTTGAAGAAGCACTACGACCGTTGGATGCACATCGTACGGTCACTGTAGCTAGAACCGTGCAGATTGACTAAGTTGACAAAGCCCTCCATCCCCATCAACTTAGTAGGCCCACAAGTCAGCCTGCCACTATACTGGGTCCCAGTTAACAGGGGGAGTATTCATTTTTTTGTGCGTAATAAGGAGGCACTTCCTTGCGTACAAAGATATAGCTGGTGGGTCCGAGCTGTCAGAACCGGTCGCGGGGAGGAGGCAGCAGGCAGTCCCGGCGGCGCTTGTTTGAGCGGCTGGAGCAGGAAGAGCATAGATTGAAGAAGCACGATGGCCGTTGGATAGCCATCCAATAGTCACTGCTTCTACGTCAACCTTTTTTTAAGAAAGCCTCAAATCTGTGGAAAACAACATACATCCCATCTGCCATTATTTTTAATAATTTACAGCCCATTTGCTAATTCTTAAGGTTTTGTTGGAGCCCATATTCTTTTTGTTAGCATTACAACCCATATTGTGGCCACGGTTAAAAAATTATACGAAATTTTTCATATTTCGGTGCGGTCCGAACTGATTTTAATCCCGAAATTTCGACTCACATTCAACCTGATTTTAAAAATAAATGTATATCAATATAAAATCCAACAAATTCTCCATGCATAAAAATTAATGTAATTTAAAATCTCAAAATGAAAAAAAAAGATATAACTAATTGCCGGTTTGATGTGTTTTAAAAATGTACAACCCATTTCTCATTACTGATGGGCCATTTTCTCGGCCAGCCGAATGAAAGCTCTCCTCGTCTTGAAAGATTTGCAGCCCAACAGGCCTGACAAAGCGGCTTACTTGGCAAATCACAAAAAAACCGGGCTGTGGCCGTGGACCCAGCTGTCAGCCTCTCCACGTACAGTACTCTTCTGATGGAATGTCGTTGACCACATTGACCACGCCGCGCCGAGAGCACCAAGGCAGTGGATGACGGCGAGGCATAGGAAGGGGACGACGCGGAGCCAGGGAAGACGCGCCAGTGGATGCCCACGCGTAGAGTAGTACGAGGGTTCACTGGTTCGCTGCAGTGTGAGGCTATCGTCGCAGCAGAATAACAGGGGGTGTGGGTTAGTAGAGGGATGGCCTGGCCAGCGGTGGGAGTAGTAGGGGTGGTGAGGCCTCCGCCGCATCGCAGCCGCGCACAGGAGGCAGGAGCACGAGGCACGACCGGCGCTAGTTTGGGCGGCTGGAGCACGAATACCAGAGTTTGAAGAAGCACTACGACCGTTGGATGCACATCATACAATCACTGTAGCTAGAATCGTGCATATTGACTAAGTTGACAAAGCCCTCCGTCCCCGTCAACTTAGTAGGCCCACAAGTCAGCCTGCCACTATACTGGGTCCCAGTTAACAGGGGGGTATTCCTTTTTTGTGTGGGTAATAAGGAGGCACTTCCTTGCATATGAAGATATAGCTGGTGGGTCCGAGCTGTCAGAGCCGGCCACGGGGAGGAGGGAGCACGCAGTCCCGCCGGCGCTTGTTTGAGCGGCTGGAGCAGGAATAGCAAAGATTGAAGAAGCACGAGGCCGTTGGATGGCCATCCAACAGTCACTGCTTGTGCGTCAACTTTTTTTAGGAAAGCCTCAAATTTGTGGAAAACAGCATACAGTCCATTTGCTAATTCTTAAGGTTTTTTTGGAGCCCATATTCTTTTTGTTAGCATTACCGCCCATATTGTGGCCACGGTTAAAAAATTATACGAAATTTTGCATATTTCGGTGCGGTCCGAACTGTTTTTAATCCCGAAATTTCGACTCACATTCAAGCTGATTTTAAAAATAAATGTATATCAATATAAAATCCAACAAATTCTCCACGCATAAAAATTAATGTAATTTAAAATCTCGAAATGAAAAAAAAGATATTTGAAACTAATTGCCGGTTTGATGTGTTTTAAAAATGTATAGCCCATTTCTCATTACTGATGGGCCATTTTCTCGGCCAGCCGAATGAAAGCTCTCCTCGTCTTGAAAGATTTGCAGCTCAACAGGCCTGACAAAGCGACTTACTTGGCAAATCACAAAAAAACTGGGTTGTGGCCGTGGACCCAGCTGTCAGCCTCTCCACATACAGTACTCTTCCGATGGAATGTCGTTGACCACACTGACCACGCCGTGCCGAGAGCACCAAGGCGGTGGACGACGGCGAGGCCTAGGAAGGGGATGATGCGGAGCCGGGGAAGACGCGGTAGTGGATGCCCACGCGGAGAGGAGTTTGAGGGTTCACTGGTTCGGCTGCGGTGTGAGGCTGCCGTCGCCGCAGGGCCTGGCTAGCGGTGCGAGTAGTAGGGGGCGATGAGGCCTCAACGGCAGCACAGCCGGCCGCTGGAGGCAAGAGCACGCGATCTCCCCGACGCTGGTTTGGGCGGCTGGTGCAAGAAGAGCAGCGATTGAAGAAGCAGCAGGACCGTTCGATTCAAATCCAACGGTTACAACTGCTAGAATCATTTGTTGACTAAGTTGACAAGCCCTGCATACGCTTCAACATAGTAGGCCCACAGGTCAGCCTCCCGACCAGTGCGCCCCAGATGTCAGTGGGAGGAATCATTTTTTTTGCGTTATAAGGAGGCAGTTGATTGCGTGCGGATAGGCCAGCGGAGGGAGTAGGGTGGGCCTGGGAAGCCTGCACGGCATCACAGCGGGCCACAAGAGGAGGGAGCAGGCAGTCCCGCCGGCGCTAGTATAGGCGGATGGAGCAAGAAGATCAGATATTGAAGAAGCACGTCGGCCGTTGGATGGACATCCAACAGTCACTGATGCTAGGATCATGTGTTCACTGACAAAGACTTGCGTAAACAAGTCAGCCTCAAAATCTGTGGCGTGTACAGCCCATTTGCTATTGTTTTTATAATTTTTACTCATTTTATAATTCATATGGAATTTATTGCATCCCGTTTTCCATTTTTAGCATTGCCGGCCATTTTCTGGTCAGTACCAGGGTCAAAAAGATAACTAAATATGTGGGAAATTTTGAAAATTCGCAAATTTTTGCTGTGGAATGAAATATTCTTAATCCAAAAATTAATAGCCATACTAATACAAATTTAAAAATAAATTAGTACTATGTCATGTTAAATCCAATGAAATAGGTATAAGATATCAGTGAAGAACAAAATTCAAAAAAAACTAGTATCCCATTTGATATAATTTTTTTGATATTACTTTTAACAGGCATTGACCATACTCTTTGGCCAGGACGGAATGCATCCCTCCTCGTCTTGAAAGATTTGCAGCCCAGTAATTCGGAGAAAACAAATAGGCCTAGCTTTGGTATTCTTCAAAAAGAAATACTGGGCTACCTATTTTCCCAAAGAACTGGTGCATGAGCATTTAGCTTTATTTATTTACTTATTTATGTTTAGGGGACCATGAGCATGTACCTGGGACGGATTCATGTGAGAGCCCCCCTTCCAGTTAATTATGGGCTTCTCTATTGGGCCTTCATCAGTGGGCTGCATGTTATCAACAAGTGGAAAATGTGTTCCGTACGAAAAATAGTATGAGCTACATACGGTACGGGGCACTAAAGGATCGAACCGTGCAACGACTTCCAAAACATTGTGTTTGTCTTTCTAACAACACATTTATTCAACCAACAGACGAAATATACTACTGATTGTACATTGAAAACAACAACAGCAGCAACCAGGGCTGGGGGTGCAACAGAAGCAGTAAGCAGGCCAGAAGAGTGAAGACGCAGCTCTCTCTTCCAAACCAAACATCAGCCATCATTACAAAAGGGCTACCAAAAAAGAACAAGTGTATGCATCAAACTAAATAAAGATCCTACTACACCAAGTGTATGCATCTAACTAACTGGCTCAGTTAGACGTTACTATTTATTAAGCTGTGGAGATTGGCTGACGGCTTGAACCAGATGGGTGCCTGACGGGGGAAACTGCAGCCAGCAGGTCGAAGTCTGATACTTGTGACCCTCTCTCCTACTTTGGGCTGCAGAGCGTGGCCGCACATATCAGGGTATGGTGCACGCACAAACGCATGGTCCTCTGTGTACACACAATTTTTCCGGATGAACGAAGCTGCGCTGCCATCATGATCCTTGTCGTCGGTTATCTCCTGGTTAATCGGATAATTCAGTCCGACAAACAGAGAGCGTGTACCAAGGCTACTTACCAGCCTTCAGTCAAAAAATTCCTGAAGGCCCAGAGAAGTTGGGATCCTGCTCAAAGACCTTGCAGTGACTGTGATTGTATTCCGCGAAACAACACGTCCGGTACGTGTGAACGATCATCAATCTTTCGCCGTCGCCTGATCGAGCCAGGAACCACCTGCAACTGCCATGCCGCTTTTCTTTGAAAGGTTCTGGGATTAGGAAGGGTAGGGACACCATGTGGCCTACAACATCATATCAAGTTGGAGTCAAATAAAAAAGGGCTCTTGATTTAGTCAATCTTAAGAACAACATGTTATGAGCATGAATATTTTTTTAGTAAATGTTGACAGTAATATAAGCAAGCCATCATGATATCATAGGAAAGTAACATACTGCTGGAACAGCCATTTGTAGTGATGAGTGGAGTAGGCCAGCAATACGTCCAGCCATAGAAGGAGTCGACAGCGTAAATGAAGCCCTTGTGTTCAATGGCATCAGAGAACCATGGAGGATGTATGATCCTGCGATGCACGTGCAGATTTATCCACTTACCACAGTGACCTGTCAGATAGGCGAGACCGCGGTTGAAGAACGCAATTAGCCTGAAATCTTTATAATTCGCAGATCTTTTGGGCACTTGGAAGATTAGAACCTTGAGCAAATCAAACTTGGTATCATGTTGGCTACTGTAAGATTCCGAGTATTCTGGGCCGCGGTGCCAAAGCAGTGCAGTGTTAATAGAAGGAAGGGGGATCAATCGCTGGGTGTAGACCTTCACGAGCATCCAGCTGCCGCGACCGTCGACGAGCACCATCCAAGACGTGTTCATGCCGACCCAGTACATACCGTTAATGTAGCTGAGGTTGACGGGGATCAGATCGCAGTGAAGGGGGTTGATGCTCGCCACCCTACGATCGTTATGCTGCGTGACATGCCGTTTCTGAAGATCAGACGGCATCAACAATCAAGGAGCTGGCTTAAGAAGCTCCGGCCTGAGGGATTTGAGTAAACGGTACAGCCCCGACGAGCAGGCGGCGAGCGGCATGGTACTGAGATTGTCCACACGCGAAACAATGAGCTTGATTACCTCTATGGGGAGCAAATTCCAGCCACTCTTTCGGCGGACACTGCTCAATTCTGCCATTGTTAGTGCTTGGGTTTTGGACGAGGGAGGAGGCGCCTTAGCGGGGATGGAAGCTTTGACGAGATTATGTGCGGACAAAGATGGAGAAGCGAATATGTGCTGCGGGAAGTGGACAGGTGATGATGACTACAACACGCCGCTTGACTTACGAGACACATACCGGCAGCGTAGGGTCATATCGATGCCAGACAACTTGCTTGAGTGATCACAGTACTGGTACACCCTACAGTACCTACTATAGTACTATGCCCTAGCTTGCTAGAGTAGAGTAGTAGAGTAGAACTCTGCTCTACTACTAGCACCGGAGGAGTAGTATATAGTTACAAACTTCAATGCCTTATCATGGAACGACTACGAACCGTGCTCAAAGACCGTGTCTACGTGGTGTTTGGACTTATATGCAAAAAATAGCAAGATGCCCGTGCATTGCACGGCACACCATCATCACCAACTCGGTTTTTTCTCTACTCCTACTCCTATAAAAGACTTAGTTGGTGATGATGGAGGCGAGGAGGCGTGTTCAGCCGGGCGTGCAGCGGACGGCGCAACACTATTCGATTTGTTATAAAAAAATAGTAGTAGAGATAGAGACATAGGGAGGAGAACGAGGTTGTGGGAGATAAGGATGAACGAGGCAAGGCCATATCTGTAAATGTGGAGAGAGGTGCGGGTATCCTTTATAAAATTGTCATAGTTGGCTTTCTATCCGTCAGATATAGATTGGACGGTCTATATTACAAGATGGCAGGCATACCATCATCACCAACTCAGTTTTCTATAAGAGTAGATATATATAGATATAGATAGATAGAGACTAGGGAGTACTAGTAAGGACACCATCTACTGCTTCGTGTGCTACTCATGCGCTCCATTCGGCGCCGCAACGTCCCCTACAGCCACCCCTCTGCGCTCCATTCAGCGGGCGTTGTTGAAATCTGGGGAGCGCACTCTCCCGACTGCTGGCAGCCACGACTTCACCAACGACGACTTCTTCCCCGACCTCGGCAGCCTCTTCCTCAATGACATGGGCGACAACCTCAACGCCAACGGTGCTGCTCCCGTTGCACCGTATGTGTTTCTGTCCTTCCTGTTCAAAATCGTGGTAGAATTCATGTTTCTACTCTGTATCCTACTACTATGCTAGTCCACATGATTAGTTTCATCTCTGTTATAGCCGTCATGATTTATTTTGTGCTTATTCAGATTAAATCTCGTAGTAACTTGCTCATATATTCAACTGGCGCAACGTCCCCTACAGCCACTCCCGTTTCAAGGACAGCCTGGTCGATGCCTCCAAGGAGCCCTTCGTCCACTGCTATGAGTGCCCGATGCCGTTTTGTGGCTCGCCGATGGACATGGTGCATCACCTCATGGATGCGTGCGGCAGTCACTGCTGGCCGTTGGTGGAGAACATCAAGTACGACACGTGCTACCGGTTCACCATGCCGGAGTCGCTGGAGGATCACCGCCGCCTGCTAGTCTCGGAGGAGGACGGCAGCGTCTTCCTCTTGATCATGGGCACCGGCGAGGCCCGCGCAGGCCGCCGCCCCGTCTCTGTGATGTGCGTCAGGGGCATCGCTGCTGACGATGACACTAAAACAAGGCTAATGTACAAGTGCGTGGTCAATGTTACTACCCCTCCGGGTCGCGTGGGCGGCGACACCGTCCTCATCGGACAGACTTGGACTCTGGGGAGCTGGGACTATCCCGCCAATGTGGACTTGGAAAACCCATGGCATCCTTTACCCTCCAACGTGGTGCACGGGGACTCCAAGGAGGTTCACCTGGACATACGCATTATCAAGTGCACTTAGAAAACATGTAGTGTGTGTGTGGGCGCTTATGGCTTGTGTCTTTGCCGCTTTTGATTATGTAAGCTTGTCGTTCAACTTGAGTGTCTTTTGTCGCGGTCCTTCCTTTGAACTGCTCCTCTCAGTGAGCTGATGTAAGACACTTTGGGTTTCATTTGATAATGGAACCTGGGAGGAGCCTCCCTGTTCTTCTAAAAAAAATACGCATTATCAAGTTAAATGTGGATCATTAGTTTTCGCTCAATGTAATCCGCTGTCTAAGCATGTGGAGACTTCCATGCAGGATCTTGCTCTATTGGAGTATCGCGCATGAATAAAAGTGTATCTATTTATGGTTTAGTCTAGAATCTTCCATGTATGAATATTTACTACAGTACTGGTGAAAGACTTACGATGAACCATTTCTTACATCTCCTCTGCCCCCTTGCAAGTCATCCTGATTTAATCCCTCCGTCTAGGTGTATAAGGGCATGGTTAATATTACTTAATAGTATAGCCAACTATTGACTATAAGAAAGTGCCATGTCATCTGTAGCCAACATGTATAACAATCGATACTCAAAAACTAATTCTTAAAGATCATTTCTTGCAAAGCACAATAAGTGTTATTTCTTCACAAGTTTTGGATGCAGGTTGAACAGTTGAACGCTTTTGTTTGCAAAAGATACCTTTTTATCTATTTCACTCGGATGTTGGTGAGCTCTAGAGATGAGATAATATCCGAAGAAACCTATCGATACCCGTTACACATGAGATGACCCCCACATCCTTTGTCAAAATAAAGAACTCCACGATCAATGCATTTCACTCTTCGGTGCAACGCACGGGCACCTTACTACTATAGATTAGTATGACCAAAAATTGAACTAACATTATATATAGTACGATAAATACTGATGCATGTCACCTAAAATTATATCATTCAAAACTATGTTCAAATACGAATCCAACGATATAGTTTTTGTTGACATGCACTAACATTTTGTCAGTTAAATCTTCAGTCAAATTCAATGGGGGACTAATAAACCATGACCGATGTAGTACAAGTGTAGAGGGCGGCCTTGCATGGGAGTCTCACCTCTCACCCCACTTGTGGCGCGGCAGTAAAGTCATCATATCACAAAACCCAACCACTGCCAGTAATAAGTGGCCTGGTAAAATAAACAGACAAGCAACCATCACATCCCTCCGTCTTTTTTGCATTTCATCTCTCCGCATTTACTTTCTCCGGTTCATCTCCCACACTCGATCACTAGCTACTACTCCTAGGGCTAGTTCTTTTGGCGGCTTCCCCAGCTTTTCCCACAAGACTAGTCATAGTGGAGAGTAACAATAAGGCGCCTCACTCATTTATTTGGGCTTCTAAACTACTACTCCGTCCTAGTTTATTACTCACCATTGTAATTTGTTCTAAATTTTGACCAAAGATTTAACTGATAAAATGTTACTCAAAACACTTAGGCGCGGTGCATCTAGGTGTGTAAGTCATCTTACGAAAACCAAATAATCCCAAAACACTTAGGCGCGGTGCATTAACTTCTACGTCGTTTCTTGTTTCTTGAAATATCAACCAATAAGATATAAAGAGTGTGCATGCTTTTAATGACTTGAGATATCAAACACGACATGCAGTGGTTAGTTCATTGCATGCAATACTATTAATTAGCAAATAAACATTAACGTTTCTTGTTTTCTCCTCCACCTTGGCCACGGTGCACAGCCTAAGATGACTTACTCACCTAGACGGATGGAGTAGTGCATGTGACATGCACTAACATTTCATTAGTTAAATTTATGATCAAAATTTGACACAGATTACAATGTGGACCAATAAAGCAGGACGGAGGTAGTAGTTATGGGATTACTAATCTAGAAGCCTAAAAGAACTGGCCCCTGGTACTCCTACTAGTGCTAGTACTCAAGTTGGAATTCCAATTGCACGGCACAACTTGTTAGGTAAAAAATTCGATACTGGATGTAGGAAGCGGTTTGGGAATTTGCATGCCTTTTCAACCAGTGAGATTCTCCGTACAAAGTACAACGGAGAAATAACCACAGAGAAGGAAGCTAAAAGTAAACAATCAAACGAGCATTTTTGCATTTGTTTTGCATTGAATCGTTTCACAAGCTTGACTAGTGTTGTTTTTTTACTTTTACAAAAACCACATCGTAATGTTAAAACGTGCATTTGCACGTACATAAGTAATAGTAGTACTCCCGCCGACTAGGTGTACAAGTGTTCCCTCCTTCTTGGTCACCGTGCACAACCAAAGATGACTTATTGACCTGGACGGAGGGAGTAGCACAGTCTGCAAGCATATATCGAGAGAGGCAAGTAGTCCGATAGTATATAGTAAAGTTTGTGCTATATGCACGTACTTGAAAAATGCGTAATAATACACAACGTGTCCAAACTTTCCCTTTTACATACTTAATTAAGGACGCTAAAAATTCCTGAACGTTCGGGATTTATCATTTGCGTTCCAAAACTAATGAGACCGGCTTAAGAAACAAAAATTATACTCCTCCTAAAAGCCACGGCGCTTGCAGGAACGCTTGAGGTGCGCCACGAGTGCCCTGGTGCACGGCCGTTTCCCAACACGCCGACACAACGCCTCTTCCTCAGCCTCACAACTCGCGAGGTGCTGATTGGCGGCTTGCTGGCGGGTGAGCGCGATCTCACCGGTGTGGTGATCCGGTGCCAACACGTACTCCTCCTAGCTGGAAGCATGCACCCGATCCACGTACCGCCAATCGTAGATGAGGCGCTTGGGCCCGACTGCACTCAGGGCGTCGGCACGGGCGTCCTCCGCCACCCTTATGGCCCTCGCACGAGCCTTTTGCCAAAGAACCAATTGCTTGACTCTCTCGGACGCGACATAGATCTCCCAGAAAGCTTGTTGCGCGGTGCGCTTCTCTTCCTCGGCCTTCTTCTCCGCCTCTTTTTTGGCGCGCTCTGCTGGAGGCAAAGCCTCCCACAAGGCGACATCCATTTCTTTCCAAAGCTCCTCAAGGCTGGGGGGCTCAGCGGCGGCGCGGGGTTCTCCTTATAGCGAGGAGCCGACGCGTACTCCGACGCGCGTTCTGGCGAGATTGGGAACACCGACGCATCCACGTCAACGCGTCGTGGTGAGGAGCGGAACGCCGATGCGTCCTCCTCGACTAGTGGCGGCGAGGACGGAACGGCGACGCGTCACATCGTGGCGAGGAGCAGAACGCCGATGCGTCCTCCATGACTAGTGGCGGCGAGGAACGGAAAGGCAACGCGTCGCGTAGCGGCGAGGAACGGAACGCTGACGCGTCCTCCTCGACTAGTAGCGGCGAGGAACGGAACAGCGATGAGTGACCGTCCGCGCGGTGCAGGGAGGGGCTCCTAGGGCTTGGGAGGGGCGATGCCATGGTGGTCGACGTGAGAGGGAGGGGGAGGAGATAGCGATGAACGTGAATGTGAGGGGGAGGAGATAGCGATGTCGTGGGAGGCGCAGTATTTATAGCGAGCAATGGCACACCTATGTAAAATATGGACTAAGCTGCACTGACTTAACTGCAGGTCCAGTTGCGTCACTGACATGTGGGCCTGTACACTGCTGGGCCCGTATGTTAGTGACCCAATGCACCTGAAGTTAAGTAAAAGCTACGTGGGCATATTTGTTGGAGTAAATTACGGGGGAGCGAAGGGGTGGAAATATTGCTGGTCACAATGGATTGGACGAGCGTGGGGGGAGGAGAGTCATGCATGCAGATTTTTTCACATGGGGTGGAGTGGTGGGACCGCCGGAGGGAGAAGGAGAGTTTGGCAGGCATATTGTTTCCACACATGGAGAGGAAAAGATTTGGAGACGAACGGGCTTCCTGCAGGTATGGGGAATGGTTCATAATAAGTCATCTTGCATGTCGGGCTAGGTATAGTCTCAAGTCATTAAAAACATACACGTCCCACACATGTTCATATTTCAAGGTGCAACAAATTATTGCATGGCGATGATTAAGGCTGGCCATAATGGTGGTATCTTAGCTGGTATCATGCACACGGGAATAGCAAACATGCTGATGTGGCAAAGAATTAAAGAAGAGAGGGGGGGTTAGAGTAACTAGTGTTCATGCATGCATTGGTAAACACATTTTTTTGTGAAGAACGATAGCATTAGTTGAGTACTTTTGCAGACATCAAAAACTATTCCACCGCCTCTACTATCTTGCTAAGAGTAGGTG
Organism: Triticum dicoccoides; assembly: GCF_002162155.2. Taxonomy (NCBI): domain Eukaryota; kingdom Viridiplantae; phylum Streptophyta; class Magnoliopsida; order Poales; family Poaceae; genus Triticum; species Triticum dicoccoides. Next base: position 258,694,187 of record NC_041393.1, read on the forward strand.
AAGTTTTTGAGTCGAGCCCTTTAAACTAGAAGGGAGGTAGTGGTACGCTAATAGCTAGGTGTGTAAGTCATCTTACGAAAACCAAATAATCCCAAAACACGTAGGCGCGGTGCATTAACTTCTACCTCGTTTCTTGTTTCTTGACATATCAACCAATAAGAGATGAGGGTGTGCATGCTTTTAATGACCTGAGACTATCAAACATGACATGCACATTGCATGCAATACTATTTAATTAGAAAATAAACATTAATGTCTCTCGTTTTCCCCTCCTCCTTGTTCACGGTGCACAGCCTAGGATGACTTACTCACCTAGATGGAGGGAGTATCAACATTCACAATGTCAAATCAATATTTTTACACTCATTATAAAGCGTAGTTCTTATACTCATTATAATCAGTATTGTAGATATTGATATTTTTAGTATAAATTTGGTTGTGGGATTTCATTGATGCCTGTCAAAGCGTGGAGGAAGCGGAGCTTAGGGCTTGCATTGCCGGTCTTTACATAGGTATTTCTCTTCATAATCCTATAATTTTAGAGACTGATTGCGCTTTTGTGGTAGCGTCTCTTGCATCGGGGGACCATGACAGATCTGCTATGCGTGACCTGAAGATGAAAGCATTGAGCATCTCGAAGTTGATCAACAATCTTCAATTGTCAAAGATTAGCCGTTCGGCCAATAAGGTGGCACACTTAATCGCTAAGTATAGCTTTGACAATAGATTAGATGGTATTCTTGTAAATAACGTACCACCCTGTGTGGTGAATATTGTATCGAATGAGTGTACTAGTGTGGCTGGTTAATTAATATAAGGTGGTGTTCAAAAAAAGTATATATTTGGTCAAACACTTTGCAAACGGTTGACGGGAGTAAAAAGGACCAGAGGGAGTATCATGCATGCGGAGTAGGCAAAAAAATTGCTCATTTATAGTCGGTCGAAGTCTCAAAGGGCGCGACCGCGCGAGGGAGGCGAAGGTCGTGGGAGGCGCGACGGTTGACGGAATTAAGTGAAGTTACATCCATGCGCCGGCATGGCGTTTGAACAGGCAGAAGCTATACCGTCAGGCCTACGATATGGGTCTAGTAGACATGACATCTAGTGGGTCCCGCATAGTTCGCGAGAACTCTTTGGGGGCTTGCAGCCATTTATCCACTTGGCAAGCCAGCAACCCCAGGCCGTTCGCACGCCTAATCGTCCCCGTCTTCTACGTCACAACAGTTCGCTCCCAGTCGTCCCGTCCTTTCACATTAGTTCGCTCCTAGTTTTTGCGGGGTACAACAGTTCAACTTCTCCTAACCCTCCTCCAAAATCCATGGCCTGCCAAATCTCCATGGTCACCGCTAAGTACAAGGTTAGAGCAATCACCAGCGATCAGTTCATCATCATCTACACACGTGGATCCGCGACGGTGAAAGCATGGCTTTCTCACTTCCTACGCATGTTCAACAGTTCAACAGATGAGTGGGTCGCTGGGCTAGATGTTGAGTACACCACAGTCCTGGGACGAGAGAAGGATCTAAAGGACGAAGAGAGGAAGAAGCCCGCCGTGATCCAGGTTTGCATACATAACGTTTGCTTGGTCTACCACATATGCCATGACGATGTTGAGTGCCAGGATTTTAAGAACTTCCTGAAGGACAAAAGAGTGAAATTCGTTACTGTAGGCTTTAAGAACGACAGGGATGTCCTGCGCCAGATAGGTCTCGTTGTAGGCCAGCCCTTCGATCTCCAAAAGGCAATTGTGGTGTCCTCCTCTCAACCTTCAATGTTGACCCTGGCAGCAGCCATGATTGATCCTTCGTATGCTAAACTGAAGAAACCTCGTCACGAGTTTCATCATGCATGGGAGTCGAAGACATTAGATGAAGATCACATCCTGTACGCAGCAATGGATGCCTTCCTTTGTTTAAATATCTACATGGGTTGGATGAAGAAGCAGAGCCCAGTGTCCGGTTCAAGCAAAGAAGCATCGGCAAAGAGGAAGAGGAAGAGGGACGAGGACAAAGTCGAGGACGTGGACTCGGACTCCGAGTAGGTGGCAGTGCCGTCGCTCATGCTGGTTCTACTGCAGTGTCAAGCGGACTAGTTGCTTAGTTTATTTTCAATGGTGTGTTGTGCCGAGTCCCCACAGAACTATGTTTATGTTCTTTCTCGTTATTTGAACTCTTTAGTACGTAGAGTAGTACTAGTACTATGTCTTACTACTGTTCTTCTTGCAGTTGGTACTACTGCTCGTATCTTCGTGTTCCTATTGTACTTAATACGTTCGTACTAGTAGTATAATTTGGGTCAGTCGATTTGTGAAATAAGTTCGACGGAGCGAAGGAAGAAGACGGCAGAAGAGGTGGAAGAAGCCCTTCTAGCCATCCATGTTGCATCAAACGGCTCACATGAGTCGACTGACCCAAATTGCTCCTTCAGATTGCAGGATCCACGTGGCATTTAAGGTCTCGAAGGTAGATTCCGTGTCCGCACCCGATTTCCGGGCTCGACACGCGCGCGACCGGCTTCCACCGCGACAGCCACCATGCGCGCCTCCTCCGCGCGGGCGGAGACAACAATGACACGCTAGTTCCTCCTTGCCGGCGTGCTGGAGCATGCGCTCATCCTCCTCTTCGTATGCTGCGTGCATAGATGCAGCTCAACCAGCTGCTCGTGTGCTTGGCAGCGCGGTAGCATGGCGAGGAGGGACTGCAGACGACGTGAACGGGCGAGCCTTTGGCTTCATGGGACAGGGATGTTGGCGACATGGCGGTGATGGGCGAGAAATTGTTAGCCGGAGCAGGCGGGCGCCGGTATGCGCAACGGCGGCGGTGGCATATTGATGAGTGCGTGTATGGGAGCTTAGTTTAGTTTTATATAAGGTTGGTCTAACTTAAAAGAAAACCATACTAGTACACGTAAACATTAGACTTAGACAACGCTTTTATTGAAATTTTTTGAAGTTAGTACCACAGCCACGATATGGAATCCTGTGCAAGCGCGTGAACCGCGGTCGATCAAACGGTGCGTCACTGTGTTGTGCTCGAAGGACATCCACCTAACCTTTTTGTGTGTGTGAAAACAATCCTAGAATATTACTCAACTTTTTTTCCTGGGAAAGTTCTTGACGCTGCAATATTTCCGTATATTTGAATTTAGCCCTAGTTTGTGTTTATTTGGATTTGGACGTTTTAGGTGCGCCCTGGTTTTTTTAATACTTATTTTGTGTGTGTGACTGAGAGAGAACGTCTGTATGTGTCCATATGTGTGTTGTGGCGGAAGGGCAATGTGGAGACGATGTGCGTGTGATACAGACATAGAGAGGTGTGAATGTGCAAATGATCATGCATGAGTGAGACATAGACAGATGCCAATACGTTGTGTATACATGAGAGAACGGTCTTCTAGTTTACTTGTGTGTGTGTGTGTTTGTGTGTGTGTGAGAGAGAGAGAGAGAGAGGAGCATCCGTAACACAACAACCATCTCTCTCGATTCGTCCGTCCCTCGCACGATTGCATGCAACACATGCATCGACGCGCACATTTTGACACCCTCACTCGGCCCCTGCCCACCTCAAGGCCCGCACAATCTCTTCGTGAATACCCATTTTTGTCCTTAGGTTTGTTTTCGCTCAATATCTGACACACACACACACACAGCACAACACACACACACACACACTCCCTCGAGCACACAATTCATCCCCATCCAAGGTTATATGGCGACCACTCTCGCTTGTGCTTCTTTGCACCCCAACATGCACAACACCTCAATCTTCAAAGAGGGCATCGAGCAGATCAAAGACGTCGACCACACCACGCTAGAGAATGCAGGGTCATTTGGAAGCAGGGTGATGTGACGACAGCTGACTGACTACTCCCCCCACCCTCTCTCCCTCTCTTGCACAAAATTGCCAATCCCTCTCTCCCCCGCACAAAATTGTCAATCCCTCAACCCATGAGATCCTTCCCCTCTCGTCCATATTTTTCCAGCTCTCTCATCAAACATGTTGTCTCTTCTCCTTCCACGTATACAGAATCCGGATGCACACGCATCTCACGTATATTACATGTCTCCATCTTTCTCACAGACCAAACTTCTTCCTCTCTCTTTCTCTTTCTCTCTCTCTCTGTCTCATTAGGTTTTTCTCCTACTCTCTCGTCCACATACATGCAATCTTTCCCGCCCTATCTGCTCCATCTTCAAAAGTTCTATCTGCACGTTTCATTCACACATTGGGATATGTCAAAATGTTGCTTCTATAATGGCTGATGTAGAGTTTTGGTTGTTTTTGTTGCATCCTACAAAGTAATGACTATGAAATGCATTTAGATTCTCATTTGACTGGGATTATGTGAGTTTGACCATGTTGTGAAGTACTATAGACCTTGTATACATCTTGGGATTAGACAATGATTGTAACTATTGAATTGTATAGACCATTACATTCGAAGTCAATAGCCTAATATATTTATTTCACAATTTCAACAAATGATTAGTTCACTACAAACTAAGAAAACAAATGTGTACTCCCTCTATTTTTATTTAAGTCCGCGTATTAGCATTGGTCAAAGTCAAGTTTTGTAAACTCTCAGAAACCTTATAACAAAAAATATTAACATATACAATAACAAATAAATACCATTAGATTCATTATTGAATGTACTTTCACATCATACATATTTGTTATGGTAAATGTTTATATTTTTATATAATCTTGGTCAAACTTTAGGAAGTTTGACTTCGGTCAAACCTAATATGCAGAATTTACTACTACTACTCGCTAGTTGCTTAGCCGAATCACTCAACACGCCACACGGGGAGTCCAGTGTCACAAAATTTTGAGGTCGGCGGGAAAATCTCCTGCGACCCTGATTCGAGTAGTGGGAAGTTACCATCATAACCTTCGGAACAAGCCTACGGACGATGCTTGGTAGGGGGCTCTTTTCGTAACTTCAGGTTCACCCTACCCAGCCAACCCCAACCCCGCGCCCAGAGTAGTACACCTGAATACTCCCCATTTTCTATCCCCACCGCAAAATAGACTCCTCCATGGCACCGCAGCCTTCATGCTCCTCCCCTTTAAATCGGCGCACTCGTCCACCGCAGCGCATCTGCCTCATCGACGACCTCGTACGCCACACTAGAGCCGGTCCACCATCGTCGTTGTAGAGGAAGCCTCTTCCTCGGCATCGTCTTCCACGGTCTCGGATCTGCTTCCCGGAAGCCGATGCCAAGCGCAGAAGTACCACCGTCGTGGACAATGAACTGACTCCCGTTGCCGACCATGACTCACAGAGGCCGCCGCGACCATCGTTCTCCTCCTCGATTGGTAACGTGTGTATTGAATGACTTAGCAGTACATGTGCAGTTCCAATTTTGTTCATACCTACCCTTCAATTTTCATGGGTGCTATTGTTCCCATAAAAGTAATTGGTTATAGCCTCCATTATCCAATAGAATATCAGCTTGTAATTGTGCGTCGCTCTTGTATCGCGTTGTGCTTGGGTAGGTTTTTCATCTGCAACCAGTAGTGTGGCAAATGATGGAAAGGTTTTTAGAACTAGCAAGATGCCCATGCATTGCACGCATCAAGATGCATTTGTATGAGTAGTTTATCTTGTGTGAGAAAAGGATGAACGAGTGAAGGCCTTATTTGCAAATCTGGAGAGGGGTATGGGTATCTTTTTGCAAAATTCCCATTTGTTTCCTTCCTATCTGTCAGATATAAATCGGACAGCCTATATTGCAAGAAAAAAGTATAGAGAAAAAAAAGTAGACAGTAAAGGAAGTAGAGATAAATATCAAATATTAAATATAAAATAAATATAACCCTAGAGAAGAGAGTAGAGATAGTAGAGACGTCGGGAAAGGATCGCGCGCGCGCGGGAAAAAGCGGTCGGGAGTGCGCTAGTTTTGGTGTGCGGCGTCCGACGTGCTTTATTAAATCCAACACCCTCCCACCGCTATGTGCCTTGCCACCGCTCTATGCCTCGCCACCGCTCTCTCCCCGCTCTTTTTCGCCTCACCACCGCCGTGCCACCATGCCGCTGCGTCGCCGGGAAACTCGGGGATACCGCGGCGTCCGCGCACGCCCCTCTGGTGGCTTCTCCGCCGAGATCCGGTTCCGCGGGATGCGCCTCGGCCTCGGCAATTTCGACACCGCCAACGAGGCCGTCCGCACGTACGACGCGGCGGCGTGGTGCCTTCGGTGGCCTCATAGAACATTGAACTTCCCCAACGTGCCGATGTGGGAGCGGGCGCAGGAGCTCGCGCCTCTGCCGCGGCTTAGCACCGATGAGGATCGTCGCGACAACCGGAGGCGAGATCACCGTCTCGGCATTGACGAGATGGATGAGGAAGCCATGGCGCTGTGGAGCCAATACTTCCCGCAGGACATCATCAACAAGCGCGAATTTTACGCGCAAAGGAGGGCGGAGAGGGATAAGAGGAGGGCGGAGCGATCCGCCTATCGCGGGGACAAGCGTAGGCGAAAAGCGGACGCTCAATTCAACATGAGGCTAGGAGCAGTGTCGCCTTGGGAATCCGACAAACGGTATCTTCACGCCTACAGTCAGACGTCGGAGGAGGACATCACCGAGGAGGAGTCGCACAACGAGGAGTAGTTGAATTATCTTTTTTTTATCTATCTATGCTGAGAACTATCCTCTACTCTCTAGTATCTACTTCTCGATCTAAGCACTGTAAACGCTTTTCTAAAGCGCCACGCATTCGAATTCTGTTGGAGATGCTCTAACATGGCAGACGAGTGCTTTAATGTTGCCCACAAGATGCGTGAGTATTACTAGTAGTATTTTTCTTGCCATGTTGAGATTTTAAAACCACGAGTGTGAACATGCAGAGGAGCAATGAAGACCAAACACGGGATATTCGGGACATCTTCAAGGAGCGTGGCAAGTTAAAGATGAGCTGCACCGAACCTGTAAAACGATCTTTGGTAAGTAACACCCTTTCAATTACTTTTGTTTAGCCTCGTGTTCTTCGATGTGTATATGTTGTAGTTTCTGTTTCTCTTAAGTGTGGTGTTGTTCGATGTGTAATAAGAAGAGTCTTAATCGTCCTAATGCTTTCATTTTTAACTTGATGTAGGAAGTGGGTGTTCTCACCTTGTAGTCTATTTTTATATTTCCTTTCCTTTTGAATTCACTTCTCCGAGTTCTGTTTATCTGGCTTCTACTAAATGGATCTAGGTTTCTCTGAGTATTGATCTAAAAAAAGAAGTAACTTCATGTCAGGATGCAGTCCCTGCGAGGAGGGACGTATGGTCAACGTCGAGATCATGTTTCCAAAATGAGGCTGGATTACACACAAGGTGCCAATTCCCTAATGATGTTGGATTAGACACAAGGTTCAAATTCCCAGATGATGCTGGATTACACACAAGCTAGGTGGAGTCGTCAGCTGTTCGTGTCCTCGTGGCATTAGTAAAGGCTGAAAGAAAGTGTGCAGCAGCCCTTGACAATGTAGCTGAGTTCCTGAAGAAGCGAAAAGAGCAATCAGATGCTCTCTTCACCCAAGCCAAAGAAGAGATTGAAGAAGCCAGAAATAAGCTAACAGAGGCAGAGCAGGCTAGGCGTCTCCTGCTATCTAAAACTGTTATCAATACAAAATTTCCTTCATAATAGATACGTTCAAATGTTTATCCAGTCAGCATGCCTGTTGTGATGTCTATGCATCTACTGATGTGGCACAAAATGTTTTTTTCGGGTCATGTAATAACAGCAATTACTTTCCAAACAATAACAGGCGAAGCATTGGACATGGTATGTTCACGCGCAAGCCCTACATTCCAAGTTCAACTTCCACATCAAACTCATGTTCACAGATATCTGCACATTCATACATAATGTCCACAACCATGATTCACTTCAAAGCCAAAAAAATGTGAGGAGAGTTATAAATAAAGAAAAACCTCTACTAGTTCCTGCTACGAGTGTGAGCACAACAAGTCAAGACCATGGATAAATTAATATATTTTAGTCATTTTTTCTGTTCTAAAATGCCTGCCGGCTCACGGAAGGACCTGTTGCCGGCACACGCGCGGATTCAATGAAGGCAGGTGGGGCAGTCTTAAGCTGGTTGCATGCGGCGAGGAGGCGTGCTCAGCCGGGCCTGCAGCGAATGCGGCCCTCTTGGCCGGCGTGCCGGTTCAATGCCTGCGCTATGAGAGGTCGCGTCCGTGTCAGAGAAATCACTCCCTCCAGTCCTTTTTTGTTTGGGTATAACAAAATCTCATTTTCCATTCACATTTTACAAGTAAAATTCGTGGACAAACTTTGACCCAAAGTACGATGGGGACTAGTAAACGAGAATGGAGGTAGTAGTTTTTTTTCATCAAAGAAGGGTTTCCCCTTCCGATTACTGAAAACCAACATCTATATCTAAACCATAGTATTTGCCCTAGAACTACCAGGTTCAACATCTTGCAACATAAACCGATACAACCATACGCCAAGGAGGTACGTAGTACTATGAATTCTATTTTCGCTCCATACCAATCGTTCTAAAAACTACTTACTACTTATAACGTGCCATTGAAAATTGGAACTCTTAACCCCGCTAAAAAACAATATTTTAAACGTGGCTACTCGATCTGTGGCCACTAGCGAGCCACCGCGCTCCAAGTCGTTCAGCTATGGTCCCAACCATCAACTCCTGCAAAGGTGATCCACCACGTACCTGGTACCCGCGAATGCAGCAATCGCGCACCTAGGGTTTTAGGGTTTATTTGTTAACATCGCCTTTACGTAACACTCATGTGTGCGAGACAACAAGAGGCCGACTGCATGTGTGTGCCTCTTCTCTTCGTATATGTACTCCACCATTTGCCTGGTGTCCAAAAAATTATAATAACTACTAGCAATGTGCCAATGCGTTGCCACACGATCAAAGTAGATTAATACATATTTACCGATTTGATAGATAAAAAGTCTAGTTTTGAAATATGTATATCACTAAAAATATGTTATGTTTCACTCAAAATATATTCCTTTGGCGATTTTGATGAGATAAGGGAGGAATGTTGTTGGTTTCAAGATTCGAGAAGTGGTATATGTCTAATTTCTACTCTTACTAGCAAGATGCCCGTGCGTTGCACGGAACATCAAGATCTTGTGGGAGAAAAGGATGAACGAGGGAAGGCCTTATCTGCAAATATGGTGAAGAGTGCGGGTAAATTGCCATATTTTTCTTCCTATCCGTCAGATATAAATCGGACGACCTACATTGCAGGATGGCAGGCCCACCATCATCACCAACTCTATTTTTTATCCCTACTCTTATAAAAAAGCATTGTCGGTGATGATTGTGTGCCTGCCATCCTACAATATAGGTCGTCCGATCTATATTTGATGGATAGGAAGGAAACTATGACAATTTTGCAAAAAGATACCCACACCCCTCTCCACATTTGCAAATAAGGCCTTCCCTCGTTCATCCTTTTCCCCCACAAGATAAACTACTCATACAAATCCATCTTGATGTTCCGTGCAACGCATGGGCATCTTGCTAGTTGTTGCAAAAAGCCCATGTGTGTGTGAGAGAGAGGGAGAGTGGAGGAGGACGGAGTGCATGTGTGAAAAAGACACAAGTAGTGTGTGTGCGATAGGTATCAGCTTAAAATGAGGCGATAGTGTGTGTGTGCATGATCGAGAGGGCGTGTCTCAAGAAGGGAAGAAAAAGCTACATAGATACAAGGAGCGGGAGAGATATATGTATGCGATGGTGGAAGCACGAGTGTGCGGGTGTATAAACTTATCTAGAGGCTAGCTAGTCGATAAATTTTTGTGAGATAAATACGAGTCGGGGTGCGAAAGCGAGAGTTTTGTGTGTGTGAGAGAGAGACGGTAGTCGGGAAGGGGAGTGCAAGCAGGAGTTTTGTGTGTGTGTGTCTGTGAAAGAGAGAGAGGAGACGGCAGTCGGGGTTGTCTGATCGGTAAACAAATGAATAATGTCAGTCTGGGATGGAGACGAAAAGGAGACCGCAACCAATGTTGTGTCTACAGGAGAGAGAGAGAGAGAGAGTAATTTTAGTGGTATGAGTCATATGTAGAGACATATAGGGTGTGTGAGAGAATCCCAGAGAGAGAAAGACAGAGTGAAAGACGAGTGGAGACTTTGTGTGTGGCGGTGAAAAAGAAATCTTAGGTACCGAGTGATACCAGAGAACAGAAGAGACATGAGAGATAATGAAAAGAGTGTAATGTATAATGATAGGGAGAGTGTGACACTTCTCAAGGGAGACGTCGAGAGACCATGTTTTTGAGGATAGGAGAAACATGAAGTGAGCGTGCGGGTGAGCTGGAGAAAAGAGAGTGATAGCTACCTGAGGGAGCATGCATGCGAGAGAGATGGGCATGAAAGGAGTGAACAAAAAAGGGATTCAAATATTTGAATTCGAGATGATGATACATGTAATCCATACTCGAACCAAAATTGATCTATCAAACATGCATACTCATATGAATTCACGCACATCTATGTTATTTAATATGTAGATATTACTGATCCATACATTTTAGTAGAACATAATTTGGTTAAAAAAATTCGAATTCAACCTTAAGATTTCGAGATCGTTGTATTTGTAAATCATATTATACATATAAAGGAGCAGAATTCTTTGTTGTGCTTTTGAAAGTATATATAAAAAATGATGTATATAGAATGTAATTCCAATTGAAAATGGATCCCGCCCGGAAAAAAATAGTAGAATACAAACGGGGTTTGAATTGAGTTGGCACGGTAAACGTGCTGTCTGCAAAATTTGAACGAAGCGGGGAAAGTCGCAGTAACCGCCCGAAACCAAAATCTGCGAGATGGAAATCACTACTGCCTATCCCTGCCATGCAAAGCCTATCTGTTGGATTTCTATAGGTTTCGATAGGCGTAGGTTTGTAATTTCACCCAAACGTGACGTAACCGCCTCTCACCCGGATTCATACACGGTGGGCGCCAAAACACATTATGTCCTCGGCCTAAATCGACTCCCTCCCCGATTCATGTTCATACACGGTGGGCGCCAAAAACAAACTCTCATCGGCAAATATTCAATGTATGCGAGATTACCGTCCTATCCCCAACCGACTAATGTTGCTGTGCTGTAGTAGAAATTTGAAATGGGGGCTAAGTTTGTGAATTTCCTCGCATTTGAGACAAGCGCGCCCTGAATACATGGTTCCCCCTTCCTCTCTACCTCCCTTTTCCCCATTCGTACTCCATGGGCGCAAAAACACCCTCTCCACCCCACCCTCCTCCGTTCGCCGCCGTCCTCCACCCCATCCACCGCCGTCCTCCTCCACCATGTCGGAGATGATACCCCGACGTCGCTGTCCATTACAAGAGATCGACCTCTCTCATCCACGCCTTCGGACCAGCATCCTTGCATCCCGTCCTCTCGCTTCATCCCCGCCGTCGTCCACCTTGCCGGCGCCGCTCCTACGACCGTCTCGTCCACCGTGCCCCGCCGCCACCATCTACCCACCTAGATCCGCTTCCTCGCCACCGACAGCCATCACTAGCGCAGCACCGTCAAATTCTCAGCAGATGCGTACACGGCGCTGCACCAGAGGCGGTACTCTTTCGTATCTGCTCAACTTATTTATCGCAGCAAGAAAATAGATCGCCACTGCTTTACTCTGATTTCTTGTCTTGGTTGCGAAGTTGCCTTTGTCCGGTTTGCACCTTCAAATCCCCCATGGCACGCTCAACACTATATTCCCAATGCTTATGGTTTTCCCCTTTTATATTCCACACTAGTTAAATCACAGTAGACTAAATTTCAAAATTGGGTCAGTCGATTTTTCAGAGCTCGCCGGAGTACGCCGATGCGATCCAAGGGTCTCGGGTGGTTGTGGGGCCTCGCCAAACAAAGAAAACTCGAAGCGGGTGGGGGTGGGTGTGGCGGAGGAACACAGGCGGTGGGGGCCGGTGGTCCGGCCGGCGGCCCGTGCGGTGTTCTGTATGGGAAGAATCAGAGACGAGGAAGAAGAAGGGTTAGGAGCCGTAGGATCTTTATCCAACCGCCTGAAATGGTTGAGAGACAGCTGGGAGGTCCATTCTTAATGCGCTCTGGTTCATCATGTGTGGGCAGTGCGCAACCAACATTTTATTATCCAAAATCTGCTTGCTCTTCTTTACCATGTTCCTCTTCCGTTCTTGTTTAATATGTACTCCCTCCGTTCCTAAATACAAGTCTTTGTATAGATTCCACCATGGTCTACATATGGAGCAAAATGAGTGAATCTACACTCTAAAATGTATCTGGATACATCTATATGTGATCCATAGTGGAAATCTCTACCAAGACTTATATTTTGGAATGGAGGGAGTATGCTAGTATTATAGTATGTTCCTTGTACTGAAGATGAGCAGGGACATTTGCAGTGTAGAGGTCTATACGGTCGGTTGTGATGGACACTTTGAGCCTCTTTGATTCGTAGGATCTTGTAAACATAGGAATAGGATTTGTAGTGGCCTGCCCACTTGAATCCTATAAGAATAGCAAGGAAATGCGGGGAGCTGTGTCACCTTTGAGAGTTACACTAATATTAACAGTACCACACCTTCACTTGAAGAGAGCTGGTATCCGAAGCCTTTCTAGCCGTACCAGCAATACTAGCACATATATTCCAGCAAGTTCCACTTTGCTGATTTTACTCTGATGCTTAAAGTTTTCCCGTTATATTTACACTATGATCTGTGTAGCTGCTTTGTGTCGCACTAGCAGCAGTCCACTCTTGAAGCTAAACACTGCAGTGACTTACAAAATTGGCCCCAAGGCATTGAGTGCCATTCTGGATGCAATGAAACTCATACGCTCCCCACCTGTTGACTCTTGTTCAGAATATGATCCTAATGACTATTCTAACCTCGAGGAGTCAAAGGCAGATGGCCTCTCCTGTTCACCCATCAAGGTGCCTGTTCTAATTTGGCAATGTTTTATTGATTGCGGGTATCTTGGATATGTTGTCTTGCATTTCTTCTACTTTGTTGCACCGCCATCTCCTTAGTTTACTCATCATATATGTCGAGATGCCTTGCCCATCCATTATCTTGGAACCCCATTCCATTTATTCCCAGTTTAAAAGACAATGCTTTCAATGTTGTTAGGGACTACGTGCATATATTCCCATCATGGGAAGATTATTGTGAAGACAAACACCATTTTCACATCTTCCTGTCCAACTTACCTGTAAGTGCTATTATTCATGGTTATTATTTTCCCGTTTTCTGCAGATTGAACACATCAATGATTTACATTACATTGTTGTAACTAGGCGAGGGTCAATCTGGATAGTCATGATGAGCAAAGCTTGCTTGTGCTTTTCAAGGAAGCATTGCAGTAGTATCGGTGTTACCTGAGGAAATCACACTTTAGTGGCAAGTCTATAAACGAATTTCCGGTGAAGTCTCCTGTGCTAAATTTAGAAGACATTGAATGGAAAAACCTTGTTATGCACTGGTCTCGTTCCCATGATGAGGTACTGTCTATTAAATCACATGACAATTTGAACTTCTACTTTTCTCCATGTGACTTACAAATCTTTTTTGCAGGAAATCTGCTCGAAGAAGAATTCCGGTTTGAAAAGAACGACAGGATATCACAACTATGCTACCCGCTGCTTTGCTCTTGTTAGTACCTGTTGTCCTGTATCACTGTACTTGCATACATACCTGGTTCATTATGTGACAGCAGTATGCATGATAGCTTGCTTATCAATTGTTCGCTCCAAATTATCTGATCTGTATGAATGGTTACATTAGTGTAGAATATATCCAATGCCAATGTTTTTTAGCTCTGCATTGTTCTTGTAAGTACATGCTGTCCTTTATCAGTGTACTTATAATGATAGGTAGTTGTTCATGTACCATCACTCTGCAGCTTATTTTCCTTTGCCGTCCATTTTCTACACATCAGATCTATATTTACTCTTACCATAAGGTTGGTACAGAAAAAGTTTAGCTGTGCATTGTTCTTGGTTGTACCTTTTGCCTGTATCGCTGCACTTACATTTATAGCTACTTGGTTATGTAGCATCACTCTTCATCTTATCTTAAATATTGTCCATTTTTTCGTATATTATCACATCTATATTTACTCTTAACAAAATATAGAATAAAGGCAATGCTTATGAAGAAGATTCTGTGGTAAACTTCATGAATTTCCCCCCATCAGTATGGACAAGGCCTTTATAGAGCCTGTCTTCACCAATAATGTAAGTTTCTCCATCTCAAGCCTTCAAACTTTGTTGTATATATTTGGTTAGGCATGACTGCAACAGCTGTTTATTTTTGGTGTTTGCATCAAATAGCATTTTTAAAGTTTATTATGTAGTTCACAAACAAAAGTTTGTCCTTTCTCAATTTAAGTTTTCAGTTGTACAACCAAGTTCCTTATTCATACCATGTAAATAAAACAATACAGAGCAAGTGATCTTCTTTTGCACTGCATGTATGCTTCTGTTCTTCATCCGTAATCTAGTGGTGTGGTGAACCTACCCACTACAGCACAATGTCATATTCTGCAATGTCTTAACTATGAACAGTGTCATATCATTCTACTACTTCCTCCGTCCGAAAATACTTGTCATTGAAATGGATGTATCTAGATGTATTTTAGTTCTAGACACATCCATTTTGATGACAAGTAATTCCGGACGGAGGGAGTATTATTTAAACCGTCTCTTTATTTGCCAATCTGAAATGGGATAAATTGACAACACACTAACCATTGATACTTATGAGTTCTTTATCTGTAATCCAGTGGTGTCGTGAAGCTGCCAACTCCTTCACAATGTCATTTCCTGCCATGTCTTGACCTAAAAAATACCATATTGTGTTAATGCAATTTTAAACTGTGTCACTTTATTCGTCAGTAAGAAATGTGATGAATTGTCAGCACTGATACTTTTATGTGCAAAACCTGTCATCTGTCTACTTGTTTATCTTTCAGAGTGAGGAAGATTTAAGTGTTGAACAAGCGCAATCTCATCATCTTGCTCAGCTGCTTGCGCTGCAGCTCCCCAGCAGGGCTAACCTTTCTTGAACTCTATTGAAGTGTTGTCGGTTTTGTATATTATTTTGTCAGCGTGTTTATTTGCACTGGTGGCGATCTTTGATGCCCTGTGTATGTAATCTGTTGTCTACTTGTGCTTTATTATCATAGTGGCGAACTTTGATGCCCAGTGGATGTAATATGTGGTAATTTCTTTACTGTATAGTCTAGGTTTTTTCTTATTTACGATGCTGCAGTTATTTTACTATATATATATATCCTGTCTTCGCAGTAAACCGGCCAAACCGTAAAATTACGGTACATAATCGGGCTATCATGCAATCACGATGTAGGTTGGGCCTGAAATGTGCCGAACAGCTAACGGGCCGGCAGCAGCCCGAAATGAACCCCGGCCCATGATTGTGCGAATCAAATCATGGGCTTTTAACATGCCAAAATTGTCTCAGTCCTTGTTTGGCCCAATCAGATATCGGCTGCGAGCAGGCCGGATGCAAACCGGGCCGTAGTTAGGCCCAACTATATGATGGGCATTTAACAGGCCGAAATTAATATAGGGCCGAACTGTTAAATGGGCCCTTAAGAGGCCAAAACTAATATCAGGCTGAATTACTAAGTGGGCCTTTAGCAAGTGGGCCCAAAAGCATAGTGTCCAGTTGACGGGCCGAATCTGATATGGGCCATAATTGAGCACATAGCCTCTTAAAGGGCCGGACCTGATCTGGGCCGTAATTTGGCCCAAAACGTGGTAGGATTTTAACGGGCCGGATCTCATATGGGCCACTATTAGGCTCGGAACGTGGCAGGCCATTAATGGACCGGATCAAATATGGGCCGACATTTCGCCCAAAACATGGCAGCCAGTTAATGGGCTGGCCTACTAGGGTCCTCAAATTCTTGTGGGCCTACAGCTGGGTCAGCCCATTAATGTTGGCAAAATCTCATAGGCCTTTAGCCGGGCCGGCCCATTATGATCCGCAAGAATCTTGTGCGCCTTTACCTGGGCCGACCCATTATGGCACACAAAAATCTTCAGGGCATTTACCTGGGCCGGCCCATTATGGCCCGCAAAATCGTGTGGGCCTTTAGCTGGGCCAACCAATTATGGTCCACAAAATCTCGTGGGCATTTAGTTGGGCCGGCCCATTATGTCCGCAAAATCTTGTGGGCCTTTAGTTGGGCAGGCCCATTTAAACCTGATGGGCCGGTCCATGTGTCAACATATCATAGGCGCGTCTCGCCCATTGGATGAGTGACACCTGTCCCAACGATGAGTCGGCACGTGTTTCCTCCAGCCAATGATGATTTTACACGTGGAAAATCCCCATTGGTCGGGTCTGTTAACGGGTTATCGGATCCAAAACCCGACCCAATAGATTAACAATGTTTCGTTACGGTTGATGCCACGTGTCGGTCACCCTTGACGAAAGCACTTCTGTGACGCGCGATTTATCGTCATGGAAGTGGACACTTCCGTGATGATATTTTGGTAATGTCATGGAACACTTCTACCACAGCACAGGTATGACTATCTTGATTCTGTCATAAAATCGTCATGGATGTACATGCATGACAAAAAACGCGACCTACTGTGACAAACACGTATCATCACGGAAGTGTATTTTTTTTTAGTGGAAAGAGATCCCCGTTAGTGTGGTATATGACCAGGTAGGTTTAGCCGCAAAGTATTCCCAATAGGATTGTAGGCTAGACAACCTGTTGGATGGTATAGAAGAAGAATTTAGTCAGTCTAAGTGACTGTGTACTTCAAATGACATATTTTGTCCCTGCCAGATTGTAAATCATTTGTCATGGCGGACCTTTTCGCTTAAACCTCCGGACCCAATAGTCCGGAGTGTATCCGAATACCCGCTCAGTTATGTAAAAACCGGGGTACATGTGGAAACCAGGCGTAGGAGTCATAAGTGCTTGAACAAACAAGTACCCAACTAGCTATGTTATATTACATGGAGAGTAAGAAACATCTTCCAGGGAGAATAATTCCGTAAAGGGTTGCTTTCCCTGGGTACACATGCATTAATGTGCATGTCCGAACTGCGAAAAGAGACGCATGATATAAACATCTGGGGGCATGTATTGCAATAGGTAAGAAACATCTTTTGTTCACCGACCGAATATTCCCTTAAGAACGCTAGCTTTCGGCTTCACCCAGTCTAAGGTACACATCTGCCTGACACGGCAGTAACAATCGTAGAGGTGCTCCCCTTATGCCCTAGCCGAACTAACGGGAACGTAGGGCATAAACACAGGAGCCAGGCAACCCAGCTTGGCCAAAACTTAAGTCATATCAGTGCATATAATGGCGAAAAAAGGAACATATGGAGAAGCGACACATATGTAGTGGGCATAAAGCCCTGGAGATAATTATATTAAGCTTCTGTATAAGAAGCCCCCAGGTATAATGAGCGCGCTGGCACGTCAAGATTGTGTAGTCAAGAAACACTTTAAGCTTTTAAGGCCATAAAGAAAGAGGAAGAAAGAAAGAAAGAAAGAAAGCGGATATGAAAAAAGCGGAGGTAAGGAGACGAACACAGCGTCCGGCACTAGGCGTAGAATCTTTGGAGTCTGGCCACGTTCCACGGGTTTGGCTCGAGTCGATTGTCAGATGTGTCACGCAGACGGTACACTCCTCCGGTGAGAACTTTATCGATGATGAAGGGACCCTCCCACTTGGGCTTGAGCTTGTCCTTTTTCTTCTCCGGTAGGCGTAGAACGAGTTCGCCAACATTATAAGTTTTGGCCCGTACTTCTCTGCTTTGATACCTTCGAGCCTGTTGCTGAGAGAATGTGGAGCAGGCTTCTGCGACGTCACGCTCCTCCTCCAGGGCATCTAAACTGTCCTGCCGGTCAAGCTCAGCTTCTTTCTCTTTGTACATGCTCACTCGAGGTGAGTCATGAATGATGTCGCAGGGCAATACCACCTCTGCGCCGTACACCATAGAAACGGTGTGTATCCGGTAGTGCGATTCGGCGTGGTTCGCAACCCCCATAGTACGGAGTTGAGCTCCTCAACCCAGTGCGTATCTGATTCCTTCAAGGATCGCACTACTCTGGGTTTGATGCCGCTCATAATAAGACCATTTGCTCGTTCGACTCGACCGTTTGTTTGGGGGTGATAGACGGAGGCATAGTCGAGCTTAATGCCCATGTTGCCGCACCAAGTTTTCGCCTCATCGGCTGTGAAGTTGGAGCCGTTATCGGTGATGATGCTGTGGGGGACACTGTAATGGTGTACGGCCCCGGATATGAAGTCTATCACTGGTCCGGACTCGGCCGTTTTAACTAGTTTGGCTTCTATCCATTTGGTGAATTTATTCAGCATAACCAACAAGTATTTTTTTCTTATGGCTTCCTCCTTTAAGGGGTCCAACCATATCGATCCCCCAAACCGCAAAGGGCCAAGTTATGGGGATTGTTTGGAGAGCGGTAGGTGGCATATGGCTTTGGTTCGCAAAAAGCTGGCAACCGACGCAATGTTGGATGAGGTTCTATGCGTCTGCTCGGGCTGTCGGCCAGTAGAAACCTATACGGAAGGCCTTGCTCACAAGGGCCTGAGCGGCGGCGTGATGGTCGCCGAGTCCAGCATGAATTTCGGCCAGTAGCTGCCATCCTTCCTCTTCAGAGATGCACCTTTGGAGCACTCCGGACGCGCTTTTCCTATAAAGCTCTCCCTCGTGAACCTTGTAGGCTTTAGAGCACCGCACAATGCAACGTGCCTCATTTTGGTCCTCAGGGAGTTCTTGCCTATTTTGGTAGGCTAAGAAGGGTTCTGTCCATGGGGCGATGATAGCCATGACTGGGCCGAAGGTGTTATTTCGGTGGTGGATCCTCCGATTATGTCAGAGTGTACGTGATATGGGGTTGTGTTCGGATCCTGGCTTGTATTGCCGGTCTCCCCTTCCCACACCACGGATGGCTTGAACACCCATTCCAAGAAGATGTTAGGTGGGACGGGGTCGCGTTTAGCGCCGATGCGGGTGAGGATATCCGCCACTTGATTGTTCTCTTGGACCACATGGTGGAATTTGAGCCCCTCGAACCGAGCTGACATTTTGAGGAAGGCATTACGGTAAGCCGTCATTTTTGGGTCCTTGGCATCAAAGTCTCCATTTATTTGAGATATTGCGAGGTTTGAGTCCCCACACACTTCTAGGTGTTGAATGCCCATGGAGACGGCCATCCGAAGACCATGCAACAGAGCCTCATATTCGGCTGCATTGTTGGAGTCTGTATATAGTATTTGGAGTACGTATTGGACTGTATCTCCGGTGGGCGATGTCAGGACAACGCCTACCCCCAGACCAGCCAGCATTTTAGAGTCGTCAAAGTGCATGATCCAATTGGAGTACGCACCGTACTCTTTAGGGAGTTCGGCTTCTGTCCATTCAGTGACGAAGTCAGCCAGTACTTGCGACTTAATGGCTCGCCATGGTTTGTATGTGATGTCGAACGGGAGGAGCTCGATAGCCCACTTAGCAATCTGGTCGGTGGCGTCGTGGTTATTTATTATATCATTGAGTGGTACTTTAGAGGCTACCGTGATTGAACACTCTTGAAAGTACTGTCGTAGTTTCTGGGATGCCATGAAGACCGCTTATGCTATCTTTTGATAATGTGGGTACCGTGACTTGCATGGAGTGAGGATAGTGGATACGTAGTATACTGGCTTTTGAAGCGGGAACTTATGTCCGTCCGTCTCTCGTTCGACGACGAGCACTTCGCTTACAACCTGGTGTGTTGCAGCTATATATAACAGCATAGGTTCGCCGATATTTGGTGCGGCCAGGATTGGATTGTTGGCCAAGAGGTCCTTCATTTCTTCCAGTCCGGCCATAGCCGCATCCATCCACTCGAAGTGTTTGGTGCGTCGAAGAAGGCGATAGAGAGGTAGTGCCTTTTCTCCCAATCGGTAGATAAAGCGGCTTAGGGCAGCCACACATCTAGTAAATTTCTGGATTTGCTTGAGGTCTGTTGGGGTAGCCAACGATGACAGAGCTCGGATTTTAGCCGGATTTGCTTCAATTCCTCTATTAGAAATGATGAAGCCCAAGAGCTTTCCGGCAGGTACGCCGAAAATGCATTTTTCCGGATTGAGCTTAATGTCATATGTTCGGAGATTGTCGAACGTAAGCCTCAAGTCATCTATTAAAGATTCGACGTGTCTGGTTTTGATGAACACATCATCTACGTATGCCTCCAATGTTTTGCCGATTTGTGTTTCCAGGCATGTCCGAATCATGCGTTGATAGGTTGCATCGGTGTTTTTGAGCCCGAAAGTCATGGTGTTAAAACAGAAGGTGCCGTATGGAGTGATGAATGCCGTTGCGGCTTGATCGGACTCCACCATCTTGATTTGATGGTATCCGGAGTATGCGTCAAGGAAGCACAATGAGTCGTGTCCTGCGGTAGCGTCGATAATTTGATCGATGTTGGGGAGGGGGAAGGGATCCTTGGGGCAAGCCTTATTGAAGTCCTTGAAATCCACACATAGGCACCAGGATTTGTCCTTATTTGGTACCATCACCAGGTTTGCTAGCCAAAATGGATGTTTTATTTCTTTGATGAATCCAGCCTTGAGTAACTTGGCTAGCTCATCTCCCATGGCTTGTCGCTTAGGCTCTGAAAAGCGCAGAAGAGTCTGCTTAACAGGCTTGTATCCCTCGAGTATGTTTAGGCTATGCTCGGCCAGCCTGCGTGGGATACCTGGCATGTCTAAAGGATGCCAGGCGAAGATGTCCCAATTCTCACGCAAGAACTCTCGCAGTGTGGCATCTATTGTGGGGTTCAGCTATGCCCCGATGGATGCTGTTTTTGTAGGGTTCGTTGGGTGGACGTGGAATTTGACTATTTCGTCCGCTGGTTTGAAAGAGGTGGACTTGGGTCGTTTGTCGAGTATCACGTCGTCCTTGTCCACTGTGGAGCGCAGCGCAGTTAGTTCTTCGGCCGCGAGGGCTTCTGATAATGCCTCAAGGGCCAGTGCGGCGGTTTTATTTTTGGCACGGAGTGCTACGTCCGGATCAATAGCTAGAGTGATGATTCTATTGGGCCCGGGCATCTTGAGCTTCATGTACTTGTAATGGGGTATAGCTTGGAAGCTCGTGAATGCATCCCGCCCTAAAAGGGTGTGGTATCCGCTACTGAACGGGGCCACTTGGAATGTGATTTCTTCGGACCTATAATTCTCTGGCGTGTCGAATACCACATCGAGTGTGATTTTCCCCGCACATCATGCCTCCCGACTAGGGATGATTCCTCTGAAGGTCGTGCTACTTTGCTCAATGTTGCTCTTGTCTATTTCCATTTTGTTAAGAGTTTCCTTGTATATGAGGTTTAATCTGCTGCCGCTGCCCATGAGCACTTTAGTAAGCCGGAAGCCGTCCACAATTGGACTAAGGACCAAAGCGGCTGGTGCTCAGACTGTTCGGAATTGAGGTTCGTCACTGGCATTGAAGGTTATGGCTGTGTCGTTCCATGGATCTATTGCTGCAACGTGGCAGACTTCGGCGAGGCTGCAGAGTGCTTGTTTGCACCTATTGTTTGAGGCGAAAGTCTTGAAGACTGTCAATACTGTATTGTTATTCTCCGCGGGATGGTGCTCTGCGGTATTGTTGATGAGGAGATCCTTGTCGCTCTTGGCCACCTACTGGAGTATCCAACATGCTATAAGGTTGTGTTTTGGTATGGTATCCAGTGTACTGTGCATTTTGCATGGCCCATTGAGCCATTCCTCCAATACGGTTCCATGCCCTATAGTGGGCTTTGGTTTCTTTGTAATTGGATCGGGTGACTTGTGAGAGTGCACCCTTTTAGTTTGGATGACGGGTTTAGTGAGAGCCGGAGGATCCCAGAATTTTGTTTGGGTTTTCCAGGCACTTTCCATTGCACAGTACTTCTGTACTATGGCCGCCAAGTCAGCGAAGTGTTCTATGTCACGGCGACTTATGGCATTGAGGATTCCCCTGTCTATGCAATTTTTGCAAAAGAATGAAATTGCGTCTTCCTCGCGACAGTCCTTTACCTTGCTCATTACAAGGAGGAATTTGGCCCAAAAGTGATGTATTGTCTCTTGGGGCTCTTGTCTAATGTGGGAAAGATCACTCGTGTCTGGGTGGGTGGGTAGATTTAGGTCCAAGCACTACTAGGAAAATGGCTATAGATAGGATTGACACTAATGGCGCACCAGGGATGTAGTGCGCCACTACTATATACTAATGGCGCACTAGTTGGTGATGCGCCATTAGTGTGGAAGACACTAATGGCGCACCAGACAAAAGGTGCGCCACTAGAGATAATGTTTTTTTCATTTTTACATACATACTAATGGCGCATCCGATCGAAGTGCGCCATTACTAGTTCTAACTAGTAATGGCGCACCAGACAAGGAGTGCGCCAGTACTGTATTTTTTAATTCTATTTTTTGCAAAACTACTAATGGCGCACTACTACGCGGTGCGCCATTAGTATATATATATATATATATATATATATATATATATATATATATATATATATAT
>NC_041393.1:258718329-258732139 GCF_002162155.2 Triticum dicoccoides
CCGCTCCACCCGCCGCCGCCGCCGACCCCCGGCCCGCACCCTCCCCCACTCCACCGTCGCCACCGCACCCTCTAGTCCACCTTTTTCATATTCATAAATATTTTCAAATAAAAAATTTGAACATATTTAAAAAAATTATTACTGTTTTTATAAAAATATATTACTGTTATGATTTAAACTACTTTGAACATATTTAAACAAAAATAAATATCAAACAACATTTAAAATGCATAAAAAATATTGGGGAGCCTGGGAATTGAACCCAGGACCTCCTAGTGTGTGTGCTGCGTGCTGGCCAGTCGGGCTAGTGGGCAGGTTCTGGTGTGGATTGGGTTAGGTGGAATATAACCTGAGTGCTCGAACTGTAATAAAAAAGCATTCTAATAACGCACCTCTGCGGGGTGTGCCATTAGCAAGATTCCCACCCACTCCACCTATTCCCCTCCCTACCTTCCTCCCCACTCGACCTAATTTGCCGTACGCCGCCGCCGCGCCTGCACACCCCATCCATCCCCTCCGTCCCCTGCCGCTGCCGCCCCGACCCCCGCCGGAATCCACCCCCACTGCCCCCGTGCCCCCATGCCCCCCACAACTGCAGCTCCCCCGTGCCGCCGCCCCCACGCCCTCGCGCCCCGATCCGGAGGAGGAGGACCAGGAGGAGGAGGAGGAGGAGGAGGAGGAGGAGGAGACGACGACCGCCTCTAGGGATCCGGCGTGGTCTTGTGCCGGCCCCGAGCCCTAGGGATCCCGACCCCTTCGGCGACCAGGTACCTCTCCTCCTTCCTCCGTCCTCCTTCCTCCCTCTCCACCCTTCCCCATTCCCTCTCCTCCCTCCCCTCCGGTTGTCGTTGCAAGTATTCATCAACCACGGCTTCCTCAGGCCATAGATGCCACATTGAAACCGAAGAGGGTTTTGGCTCTGCGCTGCAGTATCTATCATCTGAAGCATAGGATCCGTTGGCTCCTTTGTGCTGGCTTCAGATAGTGGCAACATATAAATCTGAATGTTTGTACTTCATAGAATTGTCCATATACAGTTTCATGCCATTTAACTGTAGCCTGTAGGACTGCTAAATACCTGAAGCTTAGGACTGGTTGATTAGTTTACTGTACTTGATTTACTGTTTGGAAAATGTGCATGTGAATATAATGTAAGAAAATTCTGGATGCAAGTCTACCAGTGTAAAGGAAAATGACAACTAACCTGGAATTCACTTCCTATTTTGATCTTATTTTGAACTCCAATAAGAAGCTTTGACTTGATTCTCGTCTAGTTGATGCACTGCCAATTGCATCATGATCTTATATCTGTTCAGAACTTTACTGTAGGCTTCTGTTTAGGTGTTCCATACGGGGTACACACCTAAACTACTTTCTGGCGGGTTGCTTTTTAAGTTGAAAACTGGACATTCTACCATCACTGCTTCCAAAATCGAGCATGGCAAGTATAGTAGACATAGTGCAATTTTGCATGTACTTGTTGCTGAATGTATTAACCACTAACCACTGCTTACAGAGACAGTGCTAATTTTAAGTTAGTCAAGAGCTATGATTTGTTTCATCATCTAGATGATGTAGATCATATTACTGTTTTCAGTCCGTTGGTGGTTGCTATCGTAAATTCAGAGAAATTAGCTGGGTACAAATATTAAGATGGTGTTATATTGTTATATTAAGATGGAAACCTGGGATACTTTTTATGTAATTATATCAGTTTTGTTTTGTAACTAGAAGACCAAAGTGTTAGGAATTCTGTCCAAAGTGTAGTTTTCAGTATTCTGTCCAAACTGAAAACTGTTAAAAAGCATGATGTTTCTTGGATTTCTGTAATGATGATATGGTCTTGGATTTCTGTAATGATGATGGAACATTATAAAGCATTGTACTCCAGTGTGTATGAAGGATACAAAAAATTTAGCAACTTCTCTGATTTTATAAAGTTGTTCTTATATGGGTGAAACTTCACTTTTTTTAGGCTAGTGCAGGGTGTTGCTTTATTGTGATGTCGATTAACTTGAGTTTGCTGAGAGGCCCTTGAGTTTGCCAGAATGTCGATTAACTTCCGTTCCGGCAAATTCGGGCACTCCATATGTCCTATTTTTAGCAAAAGGTCATGCTGAAATTTTCCGTGAATTTTAGCATGACTTTGCTAAAAATAGGACATATGGGGTACTTGCGACTAATGCATGTTTTATGATCTGTTGTAAGGGTACTAATTGGTCTCTTCTGCTGCTTAACAGAGATGGCAGGAAGCAGCCACCGCCACTCTGCGACACCGCAGTACGAGTTGGATGCTTCCGAGTTCTTCACTATCATACTTGAGACTTCAGTATCATCCATGACGCAGGTATATAAAACGAGAGATCTCCCCTTCACCCATCTCATTATGATATCTGTTGTTTGCTACATTACTCATTTACCCAAACTGCAGAGGCTGCCTGACAGTTTTATGAACATGCTGATGGGTGAAGATCCGCCAAATAATGTGAAGTTGCGACAGGCCGACAGCGGGTTTTGCAGGCAGTGGGATGTGGAGTTGGTGATCAAGGAGGGCCACATGTACTTGTCTCGTGGGTGGGAGAATTTCTACCGTGCCTACGACCTGCGGCTGGGGTACTTCCTTCTCTTCAGGTACGACGACGCCGCCACCATGCTCATCATGAAGGTGTTCAACGCAACTATGTGTCGCATGCGCTACGCTGATGATCATGATGCCAGTACGTTCTACCTCTTCTTATTCCTCTACATTTGGCTTTGTCTCACATTGAATGTGAACAGCCATTGTTACATTTGGACAGGTAATGGGAGCAGCAGCAGCGACACTGGCTACAGCCAAAGCAGCAACGACTATGGTTGTAGCGAAAGCAGCAGCGATTCTGGCTGTAGCGAAAGCAGCAACGATTCTGGCAGCAGCATAGACAACAAGAAGGATGATCCGGACTGGTGTGCGGGAGAAGAGGAGCTGAGTGGGGATGAGGAGCTGCAGGATGATGATGGGCATCAGGCTGAGGATGACCTAGCGCTGGTGGTGGCTGACCAAGGGCAAGAGATGGTCGTGGCTGACCATGGGCAAGAGATGGTGGTGGCTGACCATGGGCAAGAGATGGAGGTGGCTGAGGATGACCTAGCGATGGTCGTGCCTGAAGGTGGCCTCGCGATGGTGGTGGTGCCTGACAATGACCACGCACCGGTGGTGGCGCCGGCGATCCCACAGCTGGGCGAGATGACGACGCCAATTGTGGTAGAAGACTACATCCCACTGCCTCCACTGCCTCCACCGCCTCGCCGCTCTTGGCGCATCAGGCTGAGGAAGGAGAAGGAGAAGAACAATGCATGAGAACTGAACTTTGTCAGGTATGCCAGATCTCCAAAATGATATATATATATATATATATATATATATATATATATACTTGATTACCTATGTTATCTCTAATATGCTTAGTTTCGTATAGGTTAGCTTCATTTTACCTAAGTTGGCTCTAATATGCTAACTTAGAGCTTATATGCTTAGTTTCCTATAGGTTAGCTCCAAAATAACTTATGTTAGCACAAAATGATCAAGTTTACATAATAAGCTTATAGTCTTTTTCTTATTCTTCTTTTCCAAAATGACATAGGCTAGCTTCATTTTACCTAAGTTGGCTCTAATATACTAACTTAGAGCTTATCTGCTTAGTTTCCTATAGGTTAGCTCCAAAATAACTTATGGTAGCACAAAATGATCAAGTTTACATAATAAGCTTATAGTCTTCTTCTTATTCTTCTTCTTTTCCAAAATGACATAGGTTAGCTTCATTTTACCTAAGTTGGCTCTAATATGCTAACTTAGAGCTTATATGCTTAGTTTCCTATAGGTTAGCTCCAAAATTACTTATGTTAGCACAAAATGATCAAGTTTACATAATAAGCTTATATTCTTCTTCTTATTCTTATTCTTTTCGAAAATTCTTCTTAGTCTTCTTCTAGTGTTCTTCTTCTTGTAGTATTCTTCTAGTCTTCTTCTTCTTCTTCTTCTAACTTCTTGTTTATCATTTTGCGGATTTGATTTAATTCACGGAAGCTTGCATGGATGGAGTGCTTCTTTTCCATTTTTGTTTTTATTTTGTATCAATGTGAAACTTTTGTGAATTGATAGATAACGGTGTTGGATGAACAATGTGAAACTTTTGTAATATGTAACGATGGAACTATGTGTTGGCTATGTATGTATATATGATGGAACTTGTGTGTTGGCTATGATTGTTATATGGATGCTTGTTGTATATATATGTGTTGGATATCTCATATGTGAAATAGTGACCTGAGATTAAGAAAAAAAATTTAAAAAATTGTTACTAATGGCGCACTACCATGTGGTGCGCCATTAGTATAGCAGACTCTAGTGGCGCACTGTGGGCAAAACTAATGGCGCACTGCGTGGTGCACCATTAGTATAGCAGATACTAATCCATTAGTAAAAAATACTAGTGGCGTGCTACTAATGGCGCACCGGTAGTGTGCCATTAGTAGGAAAAACCGGTGCGCCATTAGTAGGCCTTTTCCTAGTAGTGAAACCCTGACCCGATCTGAGACCCAGGGGCAAAGGAGCTTCCGAGCTTGGCAGTTCGGGCTCCAGGATGTTGCCCAATTTTTCTCCCCCGCTGTCCGATTCTAGGTTCGTAGCTCGGGCCATGTCCTCCCGTAGTCGGGTATCCGGCTCGGAGAGCTCAGGAATCCGGACATAGTTCATCCTCAAAATAGAGGAAGAATCGTTGCATTGCTCCTCCACCACCGCTATCTAATGGGTGACCAGCGAAGAGTTAATCTCCATTTGGTTGGGTTTAAGCCCGATCCGATCATAGTCCGTAGTGACTCCCAGGGCGGCGATGCATTCCAAGAGCTCGTTCAAGGAGGAGAACTCCATTGGATCCATCTGCTCGGTGAATTCTGAGCTAACGTGGAGGCTGTTTTTGATGACCCGAGAAGTCATCGTCAGCGCGACGATCGAATGGGCGGTCATGACGAACCCGCCTAGTCGGAGAGTTTGGATTACAACCAGGGCTCCCCCAGAGGTGATGTTGTCCTTGACAACAAGGCGACCCATCAACCCTTACCGTGACGGCATAGTGGAACTCTCAATGAAAGCACCAATGTGGGTGTCAAAATCGGCGGATCTCAGGTAGGGGGTCCCGAACTGTGCGTCTAAGGCTAATGGTAACAGGAGGCGGGGGACACAATGTTTACCCAGGTTCAGGCCCTCTCGATGGAGGTAATACCCTACTTCCTACTTGATTGATCTTGATGAAATGAGTATTACAAGAGTTGATCTACCACGAGATCGTAGAGGCTAAACCCTAAAAGCTAGCCTATGATTATGATTGTTGTTGTCCTACGGACTAAACCCTCCGGTTTATATAGACACCGAAGGGGGCTAGGGTTACACAAAGTCGGTTACAGAGAAGGAGATATTTATATCCGAATTTCCAAGCTTGCCTTCCATGCAAAGGAGAGTCCCATCTGGACACAGGACGAAGTCTTCAATCTTGTATCTTCATAGTCCAACAGTCCAACCAGAGTATATTGTCCGGCTGTCCGAGGACCCCCTAATCCAGGACTCCCTCAGTCCCCATGTTAGCCTCAATCCTTGAGGACGGTTCTGGAATCCAGCTGGTAGAGGCGTGGCGGGCAGCATCCCTGGATACAGTCCGACGAATATTCTTTCTGCCAGGACATAGCGGATGTCGTTATACTTTAAGACAACAATCACGAAGCATGTTTTAAACCATACCGCTTTGATGGCGGCTCGGCCATGCCTCTGGTTGCTTTCCTTTTTGGAAGCCTACCCGGTCTGGGCGCCCCTTGTTGGTGAGTCGCCGCGGGTTCGGCATGGCGCGCAGATGGCCTCCCCTTTATAGCATAATACATGTGTGGTGGGTAAGGTGGAAAGAGTGAATCCTTTTTCGGAAGATAGGCCTCCTGTTTCACTTACATGTGATGTTGGGAGGAGGCCGGGATAGTTGGCAGTGATGGCCACCAAGGTGCCGTCACAGCTCTCCTGGTAGAACACCCTATCGCCGAGCTCCATAAATATGTCCGGATCTTCTTCGAGTCCGGGGTCGAGGGCCTGGTTGTGGTCCTCTGGCTGTGGGGGTGGGCTGTGGACGTCCCTCATAGCTTTCCGCATTTCCTATTATGGACTAGCGAGCTAAATATTTGTGATGAAGGAATGCGGGAATGAATAACGTTGAGTAAAATACACCAGCTCACCCAGCTAGGGGGTTGTACATGGAAAATCCATCTCGTGGCTTAATGTGGATGAACTCCTCGTCTTCTCCTTTGTATAAATCGGAAAGTATTTTCGCCAGAGCGGCGGCGGAGTCCGGACCTTTCCGACCGCAACGGGTGGCATCGTCTTCTCTGTTGAAGTGCCACATGGGACGCCCCCGATACTGGAGCGGTTGCACCCCCCACATTATGCATATTGACATAACCTCAATTATTGTCAATCCAGATTTTGCAAGCGTTTTTATCCTGCCCATCAATTGAAGGACCTCTCTGCTATCTTCGTCATTGGGGCCCCGAGGATGCCATCTACGGCATTTCTTCAATGGGGCATTTGTGAACTCAGGAAGACCCACTCGGATAGGGTCAGGAAGGGAGACGTCCTCTATATAAAACCACTCGGAAGGCCAATCTTTGGATGTCTTCTTCGGAGTGCCGGATAGGTATCCAGTCCCGGCGATGCGCCATATTTCGGCTCTGCCCACCTGGAATATTGATCCCTCCTGATTGCGAGGGACGAGGCAGAACAGCCTCTTCCATAGCTCGAAATGAGCTTCGCAACCCAGAAATAACTCACAAAGGGCGACATAACCTGCGATGTGGAGGATGGAGGTAGGGGTGAAGTTGTGCAGCTGGAGGCCATAATACCCTAGGAGCCTGAGGAGAAACGGATGGTTTGGAAATCTGATGCCCCTCAGCAAGTAAGGGACAAGGCACACTCGCTGCCCCCTGGATGTGTTGGGAAAACTCTCCGCTTGCTCCCCGCCGTCAAAGGTGGCTAATCCGGCTCGAACGGGGACAAGATATGCAGGCGTGAGAAACCACTGGGTCTGCAACTTCACCAATTGGCCATGGGATACGGTACACTTCTCCCAATCACCTGGCTTGGCGCTATGGGGGCGAGAGGAGGAGCTGCGGTGGCCGGCCATTATGGGATGGTTTTTCCGGGCGCGCTTTGATGAACCCTTGCTTGGGGAAGATGGCGCGGTTTGGATCTGAGGATCCCCGTCTCTTTAAAAGACGATTTATTTACATGTTCAAGGTGGTAAGTGTAAAAATGCCCCGGCTTCTCGCATTCTCTCGACACATGGAGATTGACATTATTAAGGTATAGAAGCCGATGAGTGCAACATTAAATGGGAAGCCGGACATTGCCCGTTACAACAGGTACTCTGGAGAATTCAGAGAAGTACCCGCCTTGCAATGCCTAAGACAATCTGCGCGCCGGACTCATCGTCATTGAAGCCTGGTTCGGGGGCTACTGAGGGAGTCCTGGATTAGGGGGTCCTCAGGGGATACAAGATTGAAAAATTCGTCCTGTGTCCGGGTGGGACTCTCCTTTGTGTGGAAGGAAATCTTGGCAATTCGGATATGTAGATTCCCTTCTCTGTAACCAACTCTGTGTAACCCTAGCCCCCTCCGGTGTCTATATAAACCAGAGGGTTTAGTCCGTAGGACGAGAAAAATCATGATCATTGGCTACCTTCTAGGGTTTAGCCTCTACGATCTCGTGGTAGATCAACTCTTGTACTACTCATATCATCAAGATCAATCAAGCAGGAAGTAGGGTATTACCTCCATAGAGAGGGCCCGAACCTGGGTAAACATCGTGTCCCCCGCCTCCTGTTACCATTAGCCTTAGACGCACATTTCAAGATCCCCTACCCGAGATCCGCCGGTTTTGACACCGACAGTAGGCCTATCACCTACCGGTGCATCAAGGACATAACTATTCTGTGCAACAATGAGGATAATCCTCAAGTTACGGACCTAGTCCGTATAATTGCTACCATCATGTTTCAACTTAGCTTTCTCTAAGAACACATTAAAATTCAAGGGAACAATAGCACGGGCCATTGATCTACAACATAGATATGCAAAAAACTAATAAGACTAAGTTCATGATAAATTTTAGTTCAAATAATCAAATTACTAATGACATCCCACTTAAATCAACATCCCTCAAGTTGTATAAGTGATACATGATCCAAATCAACTAACCCATGTCTGATCATCACGTGAGATGGGGTAGTCTTCAATGGTGAACATCTCTATGTCGATCATATCTACTATATGAATCACGTTCGACCTTTTGATCTCGAGTGTTCTGAGACCATGTCTGTACATGCTAGGCTCGTCAATTTTAACCCAAGTATTCTGCACGTGCAAAACTGGATTACACCCGTTTTATGTGAACGTAGAATCTATCACACCCGATCATCATGAGGTGATTTGAAACGATGAACATTGACAACGGTGCAAACTTCGGGAGACCACTTTTATCTTGAAATTAAGTGAAGGGATCATCTTATAATGCTACCATCGTTCTAAGTAAAGTAAGATGCATAAAGGATAAACATCACATGCAATCAAAAATATCTGACATGATATGGCCATCATCATTTTATGCTTTTGATCTCCATCTCCAAAGCATCGACATGATCTCCATCGTCACCGGCATGACACCTTGATTTCCATCGTAGCGTCGGGGTTGTCTCGCCAATTACTGCTTCTACAACTATTGCTAATGCATAGCGATAAATTAATGCAATTACATGGCGCTTAAATGGTTGACACGCATGTCATACAATAATTAAAATACAACCCTAAGGCTCCTGCCAGTTGTCGTACTCATTGACATGCAACTCGTGAACTTATTATAAAACATGATCATCTCATACATCAACATATATCACATCATGTATTAACCATATCACATCACAACATGGCCTGCAAAAACAAGTTAGACATCCTCTACTTTGTTGTTGCAAGTTTTATGTTGCTTCTATGGGCAACTAGCAAGATCCGTTCTTACCTATGCAAAACCACAACGGTGATGATCAAGTTTGCTGTTTCAACCTTCTGCAAGGAGCGGCCATAGTCAAATTCGCTTCAACTAAAGTAGGAGAAGCAGACACCCTCCAGCCACCTTTATGCAAAACAAGTTGCATGTCAGTCGGTGGAATCGGTCTCATGTATATGGACATGTAAGGTTGGTCCGGGCCACTTCATCCCACAATACCACCGAATCAAAACAAGACGTTGGTGGTAAGCAGTATGAACATCACCGCCCACAACTCCTTTGTGTTCTAATCGTGGATATCATCTATGCATAGACTTGGCTCATGATGCCACTGTTTGGGAACGTTGCATAGAAAAAAATCTACGCACATGCAAGATCTATCCATGGATATGCATAGCTAATAGAGGGGAGAGCATCTACATACCCTTGTAGATTGCTAAGAGGAAGCAATAATAAACGTGGTTGATGTAGTCGTACACCTTCATGATCTGGCCCGATCAAGTGCTGAAAGTACGACACCTCCACATTCAGCACACATGTAGCTCGATGACGTACTCGCCTTCTCAATCCAGCAAGAGAGGCGAAGTAGTAGATGAGTTCCGGCAGCACGACGACATGGTGACTGTGGTGGTGAAGAACAATCTCCGTAGGGCTTCGCTAAGCACAATAGAAACTATGACAAAGGATAAACTAGTGGGGGAGGGGTTGCTGGCACACGAGTGGGTGAATCTTGATGTGTTCCAGGTGCTAGCCCTGCCCCTCTATTTATATGTTGAGCCCCGGGTCATTTCTTGGAGAAAGAGCCTCCTCAAAGCCAGTTTAGACCGCAAGGCAAGAGTCCTTCTGGGACTCTAGGACCATACACTAGGGTCCCTGCGTCTGGCCTCCGCAAAACTTCCTTTTACACCTTCCTAAAGCCCCGTGGGCTTTACCCCTTGTCCCAAGTGTTCTCGCACCAAAACATTTTGGTAAACATCCAAAACCCCTTCCAGTGAGTTCCGAAACCCTTCTAGAGACCAAACACTATTATACCATATATAAATGTTTACCTACGAACCATTCCGGAGATCCTCATCATGTTCGTGATCTAATCCGGGACCTTGAACAACATTCGGTCACGGACATACATAACTCATATAATACTATAATGTCGACGAACATTAAGCGTGCGGAGCCTACGGATTCGAGAATGATGTAGACATGACGAAGACACCTTCTACAGTCAATAACGAATAGCGGGACCTAGATGCCTATATTGGTTCCTACATATTCTACGAAGATCTTTATCAGTTGAACCTTTATGACAACATACGTAGTTCCCTTTGTTTGTCGGTTCGTTACTTGCCCGAGATTCGATCGTTTGTATCTCCATACCTATTTCAATCTCATTACCGGCAAGTCTCTGTACTCGTTCCATAATACATCATTCCGTAACTAACTTCTTAGTCACTTTGCTTGCAAGCTTCTTGTGATGTTGTATTACTGAGAGGGCCTAGAGATACCTCTCAGTCATACGGAGTGAGAAATCCCAATCTCGATTCATGCCAACTCAACAAACACCTTTGGAGATACCTGTCGAGCATCTTTATTATCACCCAGCTACGTTGTGATGTTTGATAGCACACACAGTATTCCTCCAGTATTCAGGAGTTGCATGATCTCATGGTCGAAGAAATATGTATTTGACATTAAGAAAGCAGTAGCAACAAACTGAACAATCATATGCTAAGCTAACGGATGGGTCTTGTCTATCACATCATTCTCTTAATTATGTGATCCCATTATCAAATGCTAACTCATGTCTATGGTCAGGAAACCTTAACCATCTTTTAATCAATGAGCTAGTGTAGTAGAGGCATACTAGGGACTTGGCATTTGCTTTTGTATTCACACATGTATTTAAGTTTCAAATCAATAAAATTCTAGCATTAATAATAAACCTTTATCTTGATTAAGGAAATATAATAATAACCACTGAGGGAGTGCTGGATTACGGTGTCCTCGAACAGCCGGACTGTATACTTATGACGGACTATTGGACTATGAAGATACAAGATTGAAGACTTCATCCCGTGTTCGGGTTGGACTCTCTTTTGCGTGGAAGGCAAGCTTGGCAATTTGGATATGTAGATTTCCTTCTCTGTAACCAACTCTGTGTAACCCTAGCCCCCCTGATGTCTATATAAACTGGAGGGATTAGTTCGTAGGACAACAACAATCATAATCATAGGCTAGCTTCTAGGGTTTAGCCTCTACGATCTCGTGGTAGATCAACTCTTGTAATACTCATATTATCAAGGTTAATCAAGCAGGAAGAAGGGTATTACCTCCATCGAGAGGGCCCGAACCTGGGTAAACATTGTGTCCCCCGCCTCCTGTTACCATTAGCCTTAGACGCACAGTTCAGTACCCCCTACCCGAGATCCATCGGTTTTGACACCGACATTGGTGCTTTCATTGAGAGTTCCACTATGTCGTCACGATAAGGCTTGATGGCTCCTGCAATCATCTACAACAATGCAATCCAGGGTGAGGTCTTCCTCCCCGGACAGATCTTTGTATTCGGCGGCTTCGCACTACGGGCCAACTTGCTTGGCCATCTGCAGCAGATCGATAGCTACGCCCCTGGCCATCAGGTCAGGTTTGGAAGCCTTAACTACACCGCCGACATCCACGGACACTTGATCTTCGACGGATTCGGACCCATGACAGGCATACTGAATAGTCACGATGAGCATGAGATGTAGCTGCCACGGCTCTAAATCCAGAGCAGGTCGTGCCTTCCGGGGGCGGGTGGATAGACCCCGCCACGGAGGCGGCACACTCATCGGCGATAGAGCCGAACATAGACCTCGCCTCCAGTGAGGTCAGTGTCATCCAACCCTCATACTCGTCTCCGGCCATAGGCTCCAAACCGCTCACATCCGTGCCTATCGAATCTGATTGGGAACCGATCATGGAGTTTACCTCCGCGGATATCTTTCAACACTCGCCTTTGGGAGACGTGCTAAGTTCCCTGAAATCTCTCTCCCTGTCAGGAGACTCTTGGCCGAACTATGTCCGGCTTGAGTGGTAAGCGGATGACGAAGAAATTCGTTCCCCACCCACCACCCACTTAATAGCCACTATCGACGACCTAACCGACATGCTTGATTTCGACTCCGAAGACATCGACGGTATGGACGATGATGCTGGAGAAGAACAGGAACTACCGCCCATAGGGTGCTGGACAGCCACCTCATCATATGATATATATATATATATATATACATATATATATATATATATATATATATATATATAGGACTGTACTAATGACCAGTCGATTGGTCGTTAGCGACAGATCCGCATGACTAGTTCCTACGTGATCGCTATCTTCCCATGCTCGCTTTCCACTGATTTTTTTCCTTCTCTGAAAAACCGTGGTAAATCGCTAGCGGTTTTTTTCCGGTTTTTCACCGCATAATATGAAAACAAAATAAAAGTGCTTGAAAGAGGATTCAAACCTAGGTCTATGCAATACCTATTGAGCCTAATAACCAACTAAGCCACCTTTTGTTGTTGTCTATTGTAGATAAACAATGTTATTTGAACCTTTCTTATTTCTGCCATATAAAAAAATAAAGTTTGGCTTGGTAACTTTAGCATGACCAGCGTGATAACTATAGTATGAGCAACATGATAACTATACCATGATAAGGCTGATAACTACAGTACAAGAAGGTTAATGCATGAGGAAGTATGGTAATTTAACACATAAATTACCGATGAAAATGTTTAAAAAACTTTTTTCCCTTGGATGATAGATACCATGGTGTTTAACATGTAAGATATTAGTTATCAAATCTATGATGTATACATTATCATGCTTTTTACATAGAAATTACCGGTTGTATATTTTTCAACAAAAAAAATTCAGGTCAAAAAATTATAATGGCGTTTGTACGTGAGTTATCAGCTTAGTATGTGTCTATTAACAAGCTATTTACATATAAATTTCTGGGGTTGCCCCCCCCCCCACCCCTCGCCATAGTCGCCACATTTACTAGGGTCGGGTACATAAATTATCAAGTATGCGATGTGTGAGTTATCATGTTATTTGCATAAGAGTTATCGTGGTATGATTCAACAACTCCTCCCACCCTACCCCCGTCCATAAAGTTATCAGGATTGGGTACATAATTTATCATTTCTACAATGTGTGACTTATCATGTTATTTGCATAGAGGTTATCGTGGTATGTTTTAATGACTCCCCCCCAACCCCAACCCCACCGACAACGTTACCAGGACCGGGTACATAATTTAATGTCTATGATGTGTGAGTTATCATATTATTTGCATAGAAGTTATCATGGTATGTTTGTTTCAACGACTCCCCCACACCAGCCCCTCCAACAAAGTTACCAGGACTGATACATAATTTATCATGTTTACGATGTGTGAGTTATCATGTTATTTGCATAGAAGTTACCGTCGTACGTTTCAACGACACCCCCACCCCGACCCCTCCGACAAAGTTATCAGGTCTACCATGTATGAGTTATCATGTTATTTGCACATAAGTTACCGTGGCATGTTTCAGCGACTTGCCCCACCCCATCCTCGCCAACCAAGTTATCAAGACCGGGGTACATAAGTTATCAGGTCCGCCATGTTTGAGTTATCATGTGATTTGCACAGAAGTGACCATGGCATGTTTTAGCGACTTGCCCCACCCCCACCCTCGCCGACCAAGTTATCA
>NC_041393.1:258732508-258773968 GCF_002162155.2 Triticum dicoccoides
ATTTGCACAGAAGTTACCGTGGTATGTTTCAACAACTCCCCCACCCCCACCCTTGCCGACAAAGTTTTTAGGACTGGGGTACATAAGTTATTAGGTCTATGAATTTTGAGTTACTATGTTATTTACACGAAAGTTAACGGAGGATATTTCATCACCCCACCCCCCGGTCGGTAAAGTTAGCAGGAACGGGGTACCTAAGTGCGGAAAAAACCAAACACTAAATTAACTCGTTTTTATGCATACGTAGTATCGGAGACATGTTAAATAGCCCATTTACGTTCTTTTGTTCAAGAAAGGGATCGTAGGTCAGGTGGTAGGCTAGTTGAGTTGGCTCACTAGTGGTGCAAGGATTGAATCCTCTCTTGTTCACACCAAATTTTGTGTGAAAAAATCTCGAACGAAAAAACATATGGAGAGGGAAACATGGATCGGGAGGAGACCAAGAAAATTGGATCTGGCGAACAAAAGGATTTGGAGAGGGAAAAAAATGATAAATTATGTTTGCCAGATCTGCAGTATAGATGGAGGGCTGCACTATAGCAGTGGCCTACTCGCGGTAATCAACTATGTACAAAATTAGCCCACCTTTAAACATAAACATGTGGCTGGATGAGATGGCCACCAGGTATAGTCAAAGTCTGTAGCGAGTCTGTCGGTGTGAGGTTCGATTCCAATTGGTGCTACTTTTTTGAAAAAATGAGCCAATAACCGAGGATGATGGAAGCGTGCGTGCCTGTTGCTAACCACCAGTCGACAGGTACTTAGCTTTCTCGATATATATATATACACATATATATATACATATATATACATATATATATATATATATATATATATATATATATATATATGGTGGACACACCCAAAGAAAGCAATGGCGATGAGGCAACGGAGGATAACCCCCTTGAGAAGCAATCTAAGCACCGGCGTCATCGGCACCACTCTAAGCCCCGTCATAGCAAAAATAGTGATACCGGCACAAGAGACAATAACACTCCGGATAATGCCGAGGACGAAAAAAATCCCGCCCAGCCAAGCTTCGAGAAGGCCGAATGGGAGGATGGGCAAGCTAGCCCTGAGGAACAGGCAATGGATGGAGAATCGGAGGATGACAATTACATACCCCTCTCCGAAGACGAGGTGAGCCTCGGCGATGAAGAATTCATCACGCCTGAGGATCCCGTCGAGCAGGACCGCTTCAGGCGCCGGCTTATAGCCACTGCAAAAAGCCTGAAGAAAAAGCAGTAGCAGCTTTAAGATGATCAAGATCTGCTAACTAATAGATGGACCCAGGTCCCGGCAGCTAAGGAATATAGACTATAGCGCCCAACCAAAAGTTACCCAAACCGCAGGTTGTTACCTCAACTCAAGGAGGAGGCACTAGAGTCTATACTACCAGCGCAGGATGCGGCTGACCGACCACCTCGTGGCCAAGACAAAGCAGCGTATCAGCCTGAAGTATAGCCTGCACCCCGTCGCCAAACAAGCAAAAACACGAAGGCCTGGGGCTACACGCATGACCTGCAAGGCAAATTGAACAAATAAGGACTGTCAAGATCGATCTACAGATCACAGGGGTGCGCCCAATGTGTGATGATGACCGTCACGCCGGATACACTAAATACAAATCAGGCTGGGCCGAATACAATAGACCAGACTCATTGGAATAGCGTCGCGATGTAGCCCGGCATAGAGCCACCGCACACCCCCTATGCTTTGCTGACGAAGTAATGGATCATGAATTCCCAAAAGGGTTTAAGCCCGTGAGTATCAAGCCCTACGATGTGACTATAGACCCCGCGGTATGGATAGAAGGTTTCTTTCTCCACATTCACATGGCCCACGGGGACGATCTACATGCCATCAAGTACCTCCCACTAAAACTCAAGGGACCGACTCGGCATTGGCTGAATAGTTTGCCGACAAACTCCATTGGAAGTTGGGACAACCTAGAAAATGCATTCCTGGATAACTTCTAGGGCACTTATGTGCGACCACCGAATGCTGATGATTTAAGTCACATAACCCAACAGCCCGGAGAGTCATCCAGGAAATTCAGGACTCGGTTTCTAACTTAAAAGAACCAAATTGTCGACTGTCCGGATGCCGAAGCCCTAGCAGCCTTTAGGCATAACATCCGTGACGAGTGGCTTGCCCGACACCTCGGCCAAGAGAAGCCGAAGTCCATGGCAGCCCTCAGGACACTAATGACCCACTTTTGTGCGGGCGAGGATAGCTGGTTGGCTCGTAGCAATAGCACAACAAGCAATCCTGGCACATCAGAGTCCAGAAATAACAATGGCAAGCCCCGACGCAACAAACACAAGCGTCGCAATAATGGCGATAATGCCGAAGACACGACCGTCAATGCCGGATTCAGTGGTTCCAAGTCCGGTCAGCGGAAAAAGCCATTCCAAAAGAACAATCCAGGCCCGTCCAGTCTGGACCGCATACTCAACCATCCATGCCAAATTCAGGGCACCCCAGGAACACCAGCTAATCATATCAACAGAGAATGCTGGGTCTTCAAACAAGCTGGCAGGTCAGGTGCCGAAAACAAGGAGAAGGGGTCTCAAAGCGATGATGACAACGAGGAGCCCCGGCCACCGAACACAGGAGGGCAGAAGAAATTCCCCCCGCAAATCAAAACGGTGAACATGATAAAAGCCACCCACATTCCCAAGCTGGAATGAATGTACTCTTAGGGATGTCGACGCAATGGAGCCAATCGCCCCAAAATATAACCTATGGCCGATCACCTTTGACCGTACGGATCGTCCGGCCAATACCAGTCAGGAAAATGCAGCCACACTAGTCCTTGACCCAATAACTGACGGGTTCCACCTCACACGAGTCCTTATGGACGGAGGTAGCAGTCTAAACCTGCTGTATCAAGACAACTAAAACTACCTTTCAAGGTGTTATTCCAGGCGTGGAGGCCCGTTGTATAGGCTCCATCACTCTGGAGGTAGTCTTCGGATCACCGGATAATTACCATACCAAAGAGTTGATCTTCGACATCGTCCCTTTTCAAAGTAATTATCATGCACTGCTCGGACGAACCGCGTTTGCTCGATTCAATGTGGTGCCACATTATGCCTACCTTAAGCTCAACATGCCCGGTCCATGCCGCGTCAGAACAGTTAATGGCAAGGCCGAGCGCTCCCTTCGTGCCAAAGAGTATACCTCCGCCTTAACAGCAAAAGCAATGAGTGGCATCTTTCAATTGAACCTTGAGTCGACTGCCAAGCTCCCGGACACCGTCAAAGGAGTCCGAATTACTTTGCAGTAGGATAGCCTGGCTCGTTAGGAGCTCAATTAAAACACTCCGGTAGTAAACGGAGGCAAAGCTAAGATAGAGCACACACTGCGGCTCAACTGCTCCATGGCACACAAACGTTTTTGCATTTTCTTTGCAGGTC
Organism: Triticum dicoccoides; assembly: GCF_002162155.2. Lineage (NCBI taxonomy): Eukaryota > Viridiplantae > Streptophyta > Magnoliopsida > Poales > Poaceae > Triticum > Triticum dicoccoides. The sequence goes on from NC_041393.1 coordinate 258,735,931, forward strand.
CAATTTTGCGTAGGCCAGGACTGGCAACATGGAGACCCGATCCATGAACGGATGGGAAGCAGCTCAAACGCGTAAGGAGATATTCCCCTCGACGACCATCCGATTACACATCGGATCCACACACATCCTCCTCCCGCTTGGTCTCAGCAGGTTCCGAAGTCATATTTCCTTTTATCACATTACCTGTACTCGTACACATCGACGTGTTATTCAATTACAACATGTGGCTTTATATGACGCTTATCTGCTGTTGTTTCTTATTTGACACTCTTTGTCAAATGGCATCTGTACACCGCGATATGCCTTAATATGCCAGCGGCTTTATTGTACCCATAATACGGCAATAAAGTTCGAACACCTTCACGGTCGTTCGGCACCCCGAACTTATAGCATTAACACCTTCATGTCTTGGGTCAATAGTTGGGTTTGCCCGGCTCCCATGTTTTGTTGCCTTACGTTCTGCTATATTGGCTAAGGCGGCACAGGGAGAACTACTGCAATTGTGTCCCGGTTCTTCCGGACGAGGGCCTCAGTAGAGAAAGCCGAAAACTGACTGTCATGATATAGCGAGAGCTGGTCAGTTGTTCGAGAGGTTGTAAAATCTTTAAGGATTTCTTCCGCATTATGCGATAACTAATGCAGCGTGCGATGGATCGGCTTTTCTTCCGATCAGGTGCTTATAGAGCCCCTCGTGCGGTCTTTTGAACACCAGGGGCTGCGCCTACCTTCCTTTTGTCAAACTCCTATGGCTAAGTGACAGTGATAAAGCCTTATAGTCCGATTGCCTGGTTCGTTGCGCTGAACACCTCCTTTAAGGACCCAAAATTGGGATAAAGAGTGCTCAGGTTTATCCCGAACACCCCCGTACTTCCTACGTGGGGGCAGAAGCCGACGACTGGCCAACTCTCAGGATTACTATATAAAACGGCCGCGCAGGAGGAAATGTTTTCAAATAACAGGCAATAAATAATAGAAATGACATTTTTCAAACATTACAAAGGACAACATGACTGTATTCATGGAAATATAATGTCCTTGGTGCATTGCTCCGCACAAGGCGGGATCCTTTCAGGACACTATCATAATATAACTCGGGATTGCGGAGCTCCTTCCCCTCCGGCAGTCCCTCGGTCATCAGCTTTTCAGCGTCCATCTTCAACCAGTGCACCTTTGTGCGGGCGAAGGCCATTCGTGCACCCTCTATATAGACCGACCACTTGATGACATCAAGTCGAGGGCAGGCACTCACAAGCCGCTTCATGAGCCTGAAGTAGCTGCTTGGAATCGGCTCTGTAGGCCATAACCGAATAATTAAATCCTTCATGGCTAGTTCGGCCACCTTATGCAGTTCGATCAGCTGTTTCAGTTGATCGGCAAAAGGCACTGGATAATTTGGCGCCAGATACTGCGACCAGAAGAGCTTCTCCGTAGTGTTCCTTTCTTCGGCACGGTAGAATTGGGTGGCATCAGATATGCTACGTGGCAGCTCCGCAAACACCCCTGGAGAAATCCGGACTCAAATTAGAAACGTGATTTTCTCCTCAAATACTTGCTTTACATAGAAAAAGCCATACCCGCCGCGATCTTCCTCGCCTCCTGGATTTCCAACAGGGCACCTTGGTTTTTCCCCCGAGCATCACGTGCGGCTTGATGAGCCTTGGTGAGTTCGGATTCTTTTTCTGTTAAGCTCTACTCCAAGATCTCGCATTTCTTCATGACCTCTTGAAGCTCATGCTCAGCTGCAATAACCCTGGCCTCGTGCTTCTCACGAAGATCCTACTTTGTGGCTGCCTTTTTCTCGACCTCAGCCACAACCTTCTTAAGGGCCTCGACTTCGGTCACCGCCCCTAGAGAAAACCATGAACATATTTTTATCATACTAAATATTCGTTCATGCTGAACACGCGCAAGGTATTTTGCATACCTTGTTTATCCTCCAACTGCTTTTTCAATTGGCCAAGTTCCTCTTCGGCCTGCTCCATACTCTGCTACAGTCCGGAGATTCCGCAGTATGAGAGGCGGCAGGCTCTACAGGCGCCTTCTTACAAAGAAAAAGAGGGGAAAATGCCATAAAGTGAGTCTCCTGCGAACATATATTGGATCCTCTGCCCGGTTCTTTCTTTCACCGACCAGTGTATCAGGGGCTACTACCTATACTATGGCACTCTTCAAAACCTCATAAAACATACCTCAAAGCCCGTTATAAGGCTGATGCGGGCTTCATTCAGTCCACCCTCCGCAGACTGAATCTTCTCAATCACCGCACCCATAAGGGCACGGTGTTCTTCAACGATGGAGGCGCTCTTTAGCGCCGCCAATAAAGTATCTGGCACCTCTGGTTGGACAGAGGTTGCCTACGGAACAGGCGCACCCCCTCCAGCCGAGGGAGGCTGCCTGCCTGATTCTGGAACCGTATTGGTCTCCGGAGTTGTGTCCGGCCAGGGGCCGAATTTGAGATAGCCCCCACCATCGACGTCCATGGGAGCCTTTTCTCCTGTGTGTCCGGCCCCTGAAGTTTGATCTCCTGGCGCTGCCTTGATGATCTCCCCACCCCCTCTTGGCCTGGGTCCCTCTGTGACGATACCTCTATGTTGTTCACGCATTTTGGGGAAGGGGCCTTCGGGGGTGTCCTGCTGCCAATGGCATCCGAGCCCAATAAATCCTCCGATGAGGATTGTTCGGTGCGGTGCCTCGCTGACTGCAAAAAAAGTATGGCTCAATGATTAAAACGTCATAGTGAGTCTAGATACACAAACGTGTTCAGATTTTATGCTCACGAGTTCTCCAGGGGCTGGGGCTTGGGATCCCACTCCGGGCTGCTGTCGGTAGCGGTGGTGGACTCCTCCAGAAGGGGAGTTTTTCCCTTCTTAGGCGACTCAACCTCCAAGGATGTGGAGGCCGTCCTTTTCTTTCTTCCCCTCACTGGGGATTGGTCTTCCTCCTCTTCCTCGACCTCTCTGGAGGAAGAGCGGGCATCAGAGTCGTCGGATTTCATGTCCGAAGTGCCACGGCGACGAAGGCCGCCCCTGGTCTTTTTGGCCTCCTTCTCGGCCTTCTTCTTCGGCGCCTTGTAAGGCGCTAGGACCAGCATCTTCGTCAGAAGTGGGCCGGCCGGTTCTTCTGGTAGTGGCGCCAGATAGTAGATCCACCCCGCCTTCTTCGTACAGCCCTAGGAGACTTGTGGAAAACACACTAAGCATTTCCCTTGGGTTATGCAAATAAAACGTATGACTTGCCAACATACACTGACTTACCGAACTTGCGGGGCGGGACAGTTGGTACCCGCGGTCCTCGGCGGAGTCCGGACACGATTTGACGGACTTAAAAAGCACCTTCCAGATGTCCTTGTGCGAGGAGCCAAAGAGCTCTAGCAGGGTCTGGTGCTTGGCTTGGTCGAATTTCCATAAATTGCAAGCCCTGTGTTGACAAGGAAGAATCGGGTTAACCAACATCACCTGGACTACATTGACAAGTTTGATATTCTTGTCTTCCATATCCTTGACGCGCGTTTGGAGCGGTGACAACTCGTCGGGTAAGCCGCAGGGGAGCTCCGAATCAGAATTCGAGAGCTGCGGCCCATTTTGGGTCACACGGCTTAGTGACATAGAACCACTGCTGTTGCCACCCCTTGACAGAATCACTGGAAGTACCTGATGGCCAAGTCACATTGGGCATCTTGCTCACCATGGCACCTCCGCACTCGGCGTGCTCGCCGCTCACTACCTTGGGCTTCACATTAAAAATCTTCAGCCATAAGCCGATGTGTGGTGAGATACGGAGAAAGACCTCGCACAGGACGATGAATGTCGAGATGTTGAGGAAGGAATTTGGGGATAGATCATGAAAATCAATCCCATAGTAATACATGATACCGCGAAAGAATGGGTGGAGGGGAAACCCTAGCCCACGGAAAAAGTGACGGAGGAATACAACCCTCTCGTGGGATTCCGGGGTCGGGATGATCTGTCCCGCCGTCGGGGGACGATGGCTGATTTTCTTTGCCAGATACCCGGCCTCCCGAAGCTTTTTGATATCCTTCTCCCGGACGGTAGAGGCCATCCACTTGCCTCCTGTGCCGAATCCGGACATTTTTGGAGGGCCTTTGTGGGCGGAGAAGACGAACGCTTGGGCACTGGAGCTCGAGCAAGAGGGAATGGATGAGCAGAGGAAGAAGAAGGCGTGGGTGAAAAAGGGGAGTCCTTATCTCTTTATAAAGGCAGCAGGGATCTTGCGCCTCCCCACTTGCCCGATAAATCGCTTATTTCCCAAGCGCCATGTTGATGGCGTGGTTGGGTTACCCACACCCGTATTGATGAGGATCCTGAGATAAGGGGACACGATCTCTGCTTCGACAAGACATGCCAATAGAACCGCCTCGCAGTATGTGCAGTAGCAGGTTGAGTAAAACGGTTCGCATAATGACCGGGCCGTGGCGTGATGTCACGCTATGGAAAGTTGTCAGCAGATTAGATTTGTAGAAAATTGTGCTCTCTACGGTGGTATGTGGAAATTATTTTACAGAGCCGAACACGATCCTTGTGTTCAAAATCTACCTTGGAGTATTCGGAGAAGGAACCCACCTTACAATGCCGAAAACAATCTGCGCGCCGGACTCGTCGTCATTGAAGCCTGGTTCAGGGGCTACTGAGGGAGTCCTGGATTAGGGGTCCTCGGACAACTGAATTGTATACTTATGCCGGACTATTGGACTATGAAGATACAAGATTGAAGACTTCGTCCCGTGTCTGGGTGGGACTCTCCTTTGCGTGGAAGGCAAGCTTGGCAATTCGGATATGTAGATTTCCTTCTCTGTAACCAACTCTGTTTAACCATAGCCCCCCGCCCCCCGTGTCAATATAAACTGGAGGGTTCAGTCCGTAGGACAACAAAAATCATAATCATAGGCTAGCTTCTAGGGTTTAGCCTCTACGATCTCGTGGTAGATCAACTCTTGTAATACTCATATCATCAAGATCAATCAAGCAGGAAGTAGGGTATTACCTCCATTGAGAGGGCCCAAGCCTAGGTAAACATTGTGTCCCCCGCCTCCTGTTACCATTAGCGTTAGACGCACAGTTCAGGACCCCCTACCCGAGATCCGCCGGTTTTGACACCGACAACCACTTCAAAGAAAGCATACGGTGGGTAAACAAATTACTGTCGAGCAACTGATAAGCGCAAAGTTATGATGATATCCAAGGCAATGATCATGAATATAGGCATCACGTTCGTGACAAGTAGACCAAAACGATTCTGCATCTACTATTATTACACCACACATCGACCGACTCCTGCCTGCATCTAGAGTATTAAGGTCATAAGAAAAAAGTAACGCCTTAAGCAAAATGACATGATGTAGATGGATAAACTCAAGCAATATGATATAAACCCCATCTTTTTATCCTTAATGGCAACAATACAATACGTGCCTCGCTACCCCTACTATCATTGGATGAGGACATCGCAAGATTGAACCCATCACAAAGCACCTCTCCAATTGAAAGAAAAACCAATCTAGTAGGCCAAACCAAATTGATAGATCAGAGAGAAATACAAAGCTATCTCAATCATGTATAAAAGAATTCAGAGAAGACTCAAGTAATATTCACAGATAATCTGATCATAAATCCACAATTAATCATATCTCAACAAAAATGCACCGCAAAAGAAGATTTCATTGAATAGATCTCCAAGAACATCGAGGAGAACATTGTATTAAAGATCAAAGAGAGAGAAGAATCCATCTAGCTACTAGCTACAGACCCGTAGGTCTGTGGTAAACTACTCACACATCATCGGACGAGCAGGAAGGTTGGTGTAGAGTGATATGTTTCCAACGTATCTATAATTTTTGATTGTTCCATGCTATTATATTATCTGTTTTGGATGTTTTATATGCATTAATATGTTATTCTATATTATTTTTGGACTAACCTATTAACCTAGAGCCCAGTGCCAGTTTCTTTTTTTCCTTGTCTTTGAGTTTTACAGAAAAGGAATATCAAACGGAGTCCAAACAGAATAAATCTTTATGATGATTTTTCTTGGACCAGAAGACATCCACGAAGCTTGGATAGGGGCCAGAAGAGTCCTGAGGGACCCACAAGCCCTCAGGCCGCGCCCTAGGGGGGGCGATTCCCTAGCTTGTGGGCTCCTCGGGAGTCCCCTAGCCCTAATTCTTGCTCTATAACTTCCAAAATATTCCCAAACCAACAGAAGTGTCCACAAAAATACTTTTCTACCACCGCAAACCTCTGTTCTCGTGAGACCCCATCTTGGGGCCTTTTCCAGCACCCTGCCGGAGGGGGATTCGATCATGGAGGGCCACTACATCAACCTTCCCGCCCTTCAGATGAAGCATGAGTAGTTTACCAGAGACCTACGGGTTCATAGCTAGTAGCTAGATGGCTTCTACTCTCTCTATGATCTTCAATACCATGTTTTCCTCGATGTTCTTGGAGTTCTATCCGATGTAATATTCTTTTGCGGTGTGTTTGTCGAGATCCGATGAATTGTGGATTTATGATTAGATTATCTATTAATATTATTTGAGTCTTTTTTGTACTTTTTATGGATGATTAAATATCTTTGTATTTCTCTTCGAATTACCGATTTGGTTTGGCCAACTAGATTGGTTTTTCTTGCAATGGGAGAGGTTCTTAGTTTTAGGTTCAATCTTGCGGTGTCCACAACTAGTGACATAGTAGGGGTAGCGAGGCACGTATTGTATTGTTGCCATCAAGTGTAAAGAGATGGGGTTTTCATCATATTGTGTGAGTTTATCCCTCTATATCATGTCATCTTATTTAAAGCGTTGCTCTATTCTTATGAACTTAATACTCTAGATGCAGGCAAGAGTCGGTCGATGTGTGGAGTAATAGTAGTAGATGTAGAATCATTTTGGTCTAGTTGAAAAGGACGTGGCCAATATTCATAATCATTGCCTTGGATATCTTCATAAGTTTGCGCTTTTCTAACAATTGTTCGACAATAATTTGTTTACCTACCGTATGTTTTCTTTCAAGAGAGAAGCCTCTAGTGAAACCTATGGCTCCCGGGTCTTTTTTCCATCATATATTTTCAGATCTATAAACCAAGAAACCCAAAAATACCTTTCTGCAATTTATTTATATTTACTTTAGTTTGCTCTTTTATTTATCTTTACCTATCTCTATTAGATCTCACTCTTGTCCGGGTCCGTGAAGGGATTGACAACCCTTTTTTGCGTTGAGTGCAAGTGTTTGTTAGTTTGTGGAGGTGCATAGATTGGAGACTTGTTTGTACCTCCTACTAGATTGATACCTTGGTTCTTAACTGGGGGAAATACTTATCTCTACTTTGCTGCATCACCCTTTCCTCTTCAAGGGAAAAATCAACGCAAGCTCAAGAAGTAGCATAGAGGCCCTCCATGATCGAATCCCCAACCGGTGGAGTTCAGAAAAAGTCCCCAAGATGGGATCTCATGAGAACAGAAGCTTGCGGCGATGAAGAAGTATTTTTCGTGTGCCCTCTCACGTAGGGGGAATATTTGGCTTGTGGCCTCCTCGGTCTTCTGGCCTACTCCCGAAGCATCCTAGTTGTCTTGTTGTCCAAGAAAAATCATCATAAAGTTTCGTCCCATTTGGACTCCGTTTGGTATTGATTTTCTGTAAAAGTCAAAAACAAGGGAAAAACAACAACTAGCACTGGGCACTAAGTTAATAGGTCACTACTATAGGATGTTGCTAACACGACACTACGATCAGATACCCTTTGATGAAACTGTGTGCGATGCATTAATCGCAAATGGTGATGTAAGAAAACCGTCAAAAAAGATGCAAAAAATTTGCGATGGCCGAGCCGTCAAACACGGTAACGATTTTAGTTGCGTGTGCAATGTAGGTCATACGGTTCAGTTTAATTAACTATTTGCGACAAGGAACAAGAACAGAAATGGGCAGCCAGATGAAGGCATGCGTGATATACGGCATACAATTCACTCGGATTAACTGTTTGTGATGAGGCGGAAAAACAAAAACGGGCAGCTAGATAAATGTGTGTGCTATTGAGGGCATACACTTCAAAAGGATTAAATGTTTGCGATTAGGAAACAAAACAGAAATGGTCAGCCAAGTCGAAGTGTCTGCAGTTGATGGCATACACTTCACACGGATGAACTATTTGCGATTAGCCACAACAAACAGAAACAATTAGACAGATCAACGTGTGTGCGCTAGACGGGCACACATTCTAATTAAAAGAAGCATGCGCAATGGTAATAACGAGCGCATGGTTGTTGGAATAAGACGTGTACTAACATTGCCTATCGCGGTGTACCCTATGGTGCAAACGCCACCCGCAACCGAGAAATCGTGCCCACATAATGCCATCCCGGAATAGTGCCGCACTTAGAAATTATAGAACCATCAATAAATTTTGAGCCTGCATCCCATCACGTTCCAAATTACTACCACGCTATATTTAATTGCAAATCTGTTCACAACGATCAAAACCTAAACGGTTTCCCACTTAGGAGCATATTAGTACTCGGTTATGAATACTACTACTCCAATATGACTGCACATTCCTCCTCAACTCCTCATCCACAAAAACAAACAAGTCATCATCATCGTTCCCTTGCATCTGCCATGGCCAGCATGAGTTCTAGGTCAAGAGATTGCCACCAGGTAGAGGCGAGCATGGAAGCGTAAGCATGGAGATGTCCCGCTTCACCACGAAAGTAGCCGACATGTCCCGCTGCACGACCGTAGCAGCACAGAGGTCCCGCCACACTGGCAAAGCAGCACGGAGGTCCCGCCGCACCGTCGATGTAGTAGACTAGTCCGGCCGTGCTACAGAAGCACCAGAGATGCCCTGCCGCACCGTGAATGCAGCAGAGCTGTCCTCCCGCGCCATGGCGGCCTGGGAAAATGTCTCGCGGATAGGCGAGGACTCTTACAGGCACATGCATGTGATCGTCCATAGCTAGATGGCTCAGATCTTCGGATGGGCGAGGTTGTAGGACGATATGTAAGCCTTGTTTGAACATGCTATCGGCATCATCCGACAACTAAGGGAGGGCAATGAGAAGCTCCAGGCCGAGCGCAATCTGCTGAGGGCGAAGATCGTCGGAAGTGTGAAGCAGCAGGTGGAGACCACTGCCTTGTTGAAGAGGACCGGCGTCATCGTCAAGAAACGTATGGACGAGAATGACATGCTCCGCATCGAGTGCCAAAGGCTGGTGGAGGAATCCATGGATGCTCTCAAGCAGCGTCAGGACATGAAAGAGCTCATCGTTGCTCGCCGCGGAGACTAGTTGCCGCGGCCTGCAGCAATGCATCAAGAAAGTAGAGATCAGCGAGCTAGATCGTTGTCTTCCTTATTATTTTTCCCTTGTGTATTTCAGGCGTTGCCGCATGTGGATTTTTTAATTAAATATGTAAGACACTTATTATCCACTGTCATCATCCTTATGTTCATCAGCCTTGTTGTAAGTCACAGTCGATGCTATATAGGCCCGTCAGATCTTGCATCAAGATCCATGCAAAACATTATTTTTAGATTTTCTTTTTTCTCTCTTAAATCTCAGTCCAGTGATACATAGCACGTCGTGAAACATGGCTCGTGTGCCATTAATGGAGACGTTGGGAGGGAGGTGCACGACGAATGAGGTCAAAGGTTCTCCTCCCGATGAGCACGCACATGGGTCTGATCGCACGCCTCCCGTACTCAACTAGCTACCCGCATGACACCACCTAGCCAATAAAAAAGGGGACACATGGCGGCACATAATTGGTAAGTAGAACACCCATAGTTTCAATAATACTTGTGTTTTCAATTTGTAACGTGACAACAATTGTTCGAAAATGACTTTGTTGATTGCTAATGTGTGCGTCTTCACAAATCGGACAGAAAAATTACCATAGCATGTTGGTGCCATGTCATGACACCATGCCAAGTTTCATGATTTTCAGCCAAGGTTTGGATTCATGGGAATTTTAAAACCAAGTATCTCGATGTTTCTGGCGGAGCCAAGACGCCCAGATGTTTGAATTCCATTCCCACTTCTTCCATGGGACCTAGAAGTTCACCCAAGTACACATAAATGATTTTCCAACTGGAGCATGCGCTTGTACTTCAAATTTTAATTATGTGCATTAAATGCCTAGAAAATTAATTAATGTATAAAAAGGCTAAACGAACCCGGAATAATTCCAAAATTTAGCACGAATCTCCTATTTGGTCTAATCTGCCTGTGTAAAAAATCAGGGCGATAGAAGGTAGTGTATGTCATTCCGCACAAGGAGGTGACACGTTCCCTCTCGGAACCATGAGCCTTCTTGAGAGAAGCTCTAGATTGCAAGAAGCTTATACCAAAGCTTGTCCCAATTCAGCCAAAAAATTTACCACAACATGTTGGTGCCATGTCATGACACCATGCCAAGTTTCATGATTTTCAGGCATGTTTTGGATTTACAGGAATTAAAAAACCAAGTTTCTCAATATTTCCAGCCAAGGCACGAGGCTCAAATGTTTGAATTCCATTCCCATTTCTTGCATGGGACCTACAAATTCACCTAAGGACACACATGTGTTTTTTCAACCAACTTTGGTGCACTAGAGGATGTGCTTGTAGTTCAAATTTGAATTGTGCACATTAAATGCCCAAAAATTCAATTAATGTATAGAAAAAGCCCAAACGAACCTGAAATAATTCCAAAATTTAGCACGATACTTCTATTTGGTCTAATCTGCCTGTGTAAAAAGTTTGTATTTGGTGCACTAGAGAAGGCAGTGTATGTCATTTCGCACACGGAGGTGACATGTTCCCTCTTGGAACAACGAGCCTTCTTGAGAGAAGCTCCGGTTTGCAAGAAGCTTGTACCAAAGCTTGTCCCAATTCGGCCAAAAAAATTACCACAACATGTTGGTGACATGTCATGACACCATGCCAATTTTCATGATTTTCAAGCGTGTTTTGGATTTACAGGGATTAAAAAACCAAGTTTCTCAATGTTTTCGGCCAAGCCACGACGTCTAGATGTTTGAATTCCATTCCCTTTTCTTGCATGGGACCTAGAATTTCACCCAAGGACACACATATGATTTTTCAACCAACTTTGGTGCACTGGAGCGTGTGCTTGTAGTTCAAATTTGAATTATGCACATTAAATGCCCAAAAATTCAATTAATGTATAAAAAGGCCAAAGGAACCTGGAATAATTCCAAAATTTAGCATGATACTTCTATTTGGTATAATCTGGCTGTGTAAAAAATTAAGGCGAGAGAAGGCAGTGTATGTCGTTTCGCACACGGGGGTGACACATTCCCTCTCGGAACCACGAGCCTTCTTGAGAGAAGCTCCGGTTTGCAAGAAGCTTATACCAAAGCTTGTCCCTTCGGCCAAAAAATTTACCACATCATGTTGGTGCCATGTCATGGTACCATGTCAAGTTTCATGATTTTCAAGCGTATTTTGGACTTACAGGAATTAAAAAACCAAGTTTCTCAATCTTTTCGGCCAAGCCACAACGCCCAGATGTTTGAATTTCATTGCCATTTCTTGCATGGGAACTAGAAATTCACCCAAGGACACACATGTGATTTTTTAACCAACTTTGGTGCATTGGAGCGTGTGCTTGTAGTTCAAATTTGAATTATCCACATTAAATGCCCAGAAATTCAATTAATGTATAAGAAAGCCCAAACGAACCCAGAATAATTCCGAATTTTAGCAAGATACTTCTATTTGTTCTAATGTGCCAGTGTAAAAAATTAAGGTAGGAGAAGGCAATGTATGTCGTTTTGCAGATAGAGGTGACACGTTCCATCTCGGAAACACGAGCCTTCTTGCGAGAAGCTCCGGTTTGCAAGAAGCTTATACCAGAGCTTGTCCCAAATCGGCCAAAAAATTTACCACAGCATGTTGGTGCCATGTCATGACACCATGCCAAGTTTCATGATTTTCAGGCGTATTTCGGATTTACAAGAATTAAAAAACCAATTTCTCAATCTTTCCGGCCGAGCCACGACGCCCATATGTTTGAGTTTCATTCCCATTTCTTGCAAGGGGCCTAGAAATTCACCCAAGGACACACATGTGATTTTTCAACCAACTTTGGTGCACCGGAGCATGTGCTTGTAGTTCAAATTTGAATTATGCACATTAAATGACCAGAAATTCAATTAATGTATAAGAAAGTCCAAACGAACTCGGGATGATTCCCAATGTTAACACGACACTCATATAGTTTTATGTTGCCTCTGTAAAAAATCAAGGGGGGGAGGCAGCGTATATCGTTTCGCACACGAAGGTGACACGTCCCCCCTCGAGAACCACGAGTCTTCTCGAGAGAAGCTTCGGTTTGCAAGAAGCTTATACCAAAAACTTGTGCAAATGTGGCCAATTTTTTTACCACAACATGTTAGTGCCATGAAATGACAACATGCCAACTTTCATGATTTTCAGGCGAGTTTCCAGGAATTTAAAAACCAAGTTTCTCGCCGAGCCACGACGCCCAAATGTTTGAGTTTCATTCCCATTTCTTGTGTGGGACCTATAAATTCACCCAAAGACACACATGTGATTTTTCAACAAACTTTGGTGCAATGGCGCATGTGCTTGTAGTTCAAATTTTAATTATGCACATTAAATGCCTAGAAACTCAATTAATGCATAAAAATGCCAAATGAACCCAAAATAATTCAAATTTAAACATGACACTCATGTAGTTGCATGTTCATTGTACATAAATGTTCTAGCAATTCAAACACCATCCTTTCCCTCCGTAACACCATTTTTTCTTTCAAAACATAATGAAAAGAATTAGGTATACCACAAATAGTTTACTAGAAAGAATCATGTGAGATGCGATATAAAATATCTTAACGCACTGTCTTGTCTGGCTTACGCCGGAAGCTTTATCGTCTACAGTCCACCGCCCCCGCTTGAACCACACTTGTGCGCTAGTTTCTTGCGACACCGAGCAAAAATTTTCTGCCACCGCAGAAATATCTATTTCCCCACCCCCTCCCTCCCACCAAAAGCAACATTTCCACTATTCCTCCTTGCTTTCCAAGTTCAAACCTTCACTGCTGATTACTGGCAGCTCAGCCTCCTCATCGGCGACCCTTCTTCTTGAAGCGCTGCCTCCTTGCTGGCTACCTTTCTTCTTGCAGCACCGCCTCCTCGTCGGCGACCCTTCTTCTTGCAGCGCCGACTCCTTGCGGGCGACCCTTCTTCTTGCTGCGCGGCCTCCTCGCTGCTGACCTTTCTTCTTTCTGCGCGGCCTCGTCGATATGGTCAGGTAATCCACACCCCACCCACACCATCCTCTTCCTTCCCCGTCCTACATGACCCGACTGATGACGCGACACCTTCCGCAGAAATCACTGTCCCCCTCCTCCAATTAAGTGTTGCGCACAACCATTTTGCACACAGTATAACGTGGTGCTTAGTAGCATCTGTCAGCGGAGAAGAAAATCGCGGCCGCACGCGCGCACGAGGTCTCTATGGCTGCCATGCATGCCGACCGCCAGATCTTGGAGGAGCACCTCGTCTTCGAGGCCACCGTCGACACCGCCATGCGGTTGTCTACTTTAAAATACAGTTTGTGTTGTTTTCTCGAGGCCACCGCCAGTGCATTTTAGTGATTTGTCCTCTATAATGTTAATATGCAATCTGATGTTCAATTAACAGTCTGGTCCTATGAAATGTAATGTTCAGTTAGCAGTTTAGTCCTCTAAAATGTATTGTTCAGTTAACAGTTTGGTCCAACAATTGCTACATTTCATCGTACTGTTCTCAAGCATTCTTTGTTTTGTTAACTGTCTTATCTTCTAGAACATGTTTCTATTCTGCAATGTCGTGCTTAGTTAACCGTTTTGGTTCATTTGGTCTGCTATCCATTTAACTGTTTGGTTCAATTCTGCAATTTGAATTTTATTTTCTGTGGGTACAATTTTGTATTGTTATGCATGTGAAATAAATCGAATTTGGTTGTACTCAATACATATTCTACTGATAGTATGGCAACTCTCAGTTAACCTGATCAAGATCTTCCTTATGTGTGTTGTAGGGAAACAATGGGAGAGTCTGCAGTTTACCATCGAAGTTTGCTCATACATGGTCCTTTCGCCAATAGCACATTACTATGCAGTTGCATGAATCACTCTAATATTTAGGTTTCTTACAATTTGGTCTTGCACATGTAGGTCCTACTATTGGAGGCTTAGACCCACTGTTCGACCCATTTTGCATATGGGGAAATGAGATGTCCATGAATATCAGTCAAGTCAAGAAACTCAAAAAGATTGATAGGATGAAGAAACTTGCGATGAATAACAGCAAGATCTTTGTTTGCACAATGAATAAGAGACCACTCAACTATAGGATGGTACTAACTCTTTTACCTTGTTTTTACCCCTAGCGCCATTTCGAAATTTATAATAGCGATTTATGCATATCTTTGTTTTCAGTACTTTTCAAAGCAGTTCACTGATGATTACCTCCCAAACCGCCTACATGGTCAAGAGGCGAGGAACGTATTCATTCAACACCCACGGTACAATATTGAAGTCTTCCTGAAGAGGACGAAGGTTGGGCGGGCAATTATCCATAGCCACTGTCCTAAAGTTGCAAGGACATTAACCATCACTGAAGGCTCAATATCTGCCTTTCGCTTCTGCAGTTTACCATATGAGATTTATCTGTCTATTTTCCGTGTATGATGCTACTTTCCAAAGGTTTTCGATGGTGCACGCGAAACTTGGTGCTATTGTGTAATGGCGTAACCGAGTGCCGAAGCTATTTGATGTAATTCGAATATGAAATCCTGGTTGCCGACATACAGATATGAAATATCTGTGTTTTATAAGAAAATCAATTTGATTAGTACATGGATGATCAATAGTAGGATAATTACCCTGCTTATTGGGGTTTTCTATTGAAGACGGTTACTTAGACAACACCGTGGGTGATGAACACAAACAACCCAAACGATTTCTAGAAAGTAGGCGTGTTCGATCAACTAACAATCACACACGGCTTCCGACAGAGAACTGTTTGTGTTAGGCCATCTCGCGCAAACGTTTCCAAATAAAAAACTGTGTGCGATATACATATGAACGGAGATGTTTTTCTGGGATTCACCGTGTGGGATGTACATGCGACCCAAAACGATTGGGTTTTGATGCCTTGCCAGATTGGACACCAGCTCATTTCGCCCTAGCTTGTGTGCCAAGAGGGCCTATCCCCGACGGTGTCAGGGTCGTGTGAGAAGGACCCCCCTATCGCCCACTCTCACTTGGCCACGGTTCCAAACGCCGTCACGGAAAGGGGTTAAAAACCGTTTGTATAGCAAGTCTCTACACCAGTGGGCTAGTCCCAAAAATAATATAAAATAGCATATAAATGCTTATAAAACATCCAAGATAGATAATATAATAGCACGGAACTATCAAAAAATATAGAGACGTTGGAGACTTATCAAGCATCCCCAAGCTTAATTCCTGCTCGTCCTCGAGTAGGTAAATGATAAAACCGAATTTTTTATGTGGAATGCTACCTAACATATTTATCAATGTAATTTTCTTTATTGTGGCATGAATGTTCAGATCCATAAGATTAAAAAAAATTAATATTGACATAAAATATAATACTTCAAGCATACCAATAAAGCAATCATGTCTTCTCAAAATATCATGGCTAAATAAAGTAATCCCTACAAAATCATATAGTCTTGTCATAATTTATCTTCATGAGACAAAGTATTTATCATGCACAAACTCGATGACAATCCAAGCAATTCTTTCACACTTTTGATGTTCTCAATGTTTTTCAACTTTCACGCAATACATGAGCGTGAGCCATGGATATAGCACTATGGGTGGAATAGAGTATGGTGGAGGTTGTGAGGAGAAGGCAAAAAAGGAGAAAGTCTCACATCAACTAGGAAAATTAATGGGCTATGAATATGCCCATCAATTGATATTGATGCAACTGTGTAGGGATTGCCATGCAACGGATGCACTAGAGCTATAAGTGTATGAAAGCTCAAAAAGAAAACTAAGTGGGTGTGCATCCAAGACCTATGACACTTTGAGGAATCCCAACATTGGAATATACAAGCCATATTCTATACTGACAAATTCCCACTAGTATATGAAAGTGACAAAATAGGCAACTCTCTATCATGAAGAACATGGGGCTACTTTGAAGCACAAGTGTGGAAAAAGGATAGTAACATTGACCCTTCTCTCTTTTTCTCTCATTTTTTAAATTTTTTTCATTTTTTTATTTTTTTATTTTGGCTCTTTGGCCTCTTTTTCTATTTTTTATTTGGGCTCTTTGGCCTCTTTTTATTACAAGTCCGTAGTGTAATCCCGACTTGTGGGGAAATCATAGCCTCCATCATCCTTTCCTCACATGGGACAATGCTCTAATAATGATGATCATCACACTTTTATTTACTTACAACTCAAGAACTACAACTCGATACTATAACAAAGATATGACTCTATATGAATGCCTCTGGCAGTGTACCGGGATGTGCAATGATCTAGCGGTACATGTATAAAAAAATATGAACGATGGCCAAGCCACAAATACTATGCCAGCTATATGATCATGCAAAGAAATATGACAATGATGGTGCATGTCATAATAAACAGAGTGGTGGAAGTTGCATGGCAATATATCTTAGAGTGGCTATGGAAATGCCATAATAGGTAGGTATGGTGGCTGTTTTGTGGAAGGGTATATGGTGGGCTTAATGCACCAGCAAAAGTTGCGCGGTTCTAGAGAGGCTAGCAATGGTGGAAGGGTGAGAGTGCATATAATCCATGGACTCAACATTAGTCATAAAGAACTGACATACTTATTGCAAAAATTTATTAGCCATAGAAGCAATGTACTAATACGCATTATCCTAGGGGGATAGATTGTTAGGAAAATACCATCTCTTGTCCTCGACCGCCACTCATAAGGAAGACAATAAAAAATAAATCATGCTCCAACTTCATCACATAACCATAGACCATACGTGCTTGCTTCGGGAACTACAAACCTTAACACAAGTATTTCTACCAATCCACAATTACTCTCTAGCATGACTCCAATATCACCATCTTTATATCTCAAAACAAATGCAAGGAATCAAACTTCTCATATATTCAATGCTCTTTATGAAAGTTTTTATTATATCCCTCTTGGATGCCCATCATATTAGGACCAAATTAATAACCTAAGAAAATTTCCAGACTCTCAAAATAATATAAGTGAAGCATTAGAGTTCATCAATTTTTATAAATTAAAACCACCGTCGTGCTCTAAAATATGTAAGTGAAACACTAGAGCAACTGCCTAGCTCAAAAGATATAAGTGAAGCACATAGAGTATTCTAATAAATCCACGATTAATGTGTGTCCCTCTCAAAAGGTGTGTACAGCAAGGATGATTGTGGTAAATAAAAAAAGCAAAGATTCAATCATACAAGACGCTCCAAGCAAAACACATATCATATGGTGAATAAAAATAGAGCCTCAAGTAAATTTACCGATGGGTTGAAGACGAAAGAGGGGATGCCATCCGGGGCATCCCCAAGCTTAGATGCTTGGTTGTCCTTGAATATTACCTTGGGGTGCCTTAGGCATCCCCAAGCTTACGCTGTTG
The DNA here is from genome assembly GCF_002162155.2 of Triticum dicoccoides. Taxonomy (NCBI): domain Eukaryota; kingdom Viridiplantae; phylum Streptophyta; class Magnoliopsida; order Poales; family Poaceae; genus Triticum; species Triticum dicoccoides. The sequence goes on from NC_041393.1 coordinate 258,753,581, forward strand.
CCACTCCTTATTCCATGGTCCATAAAAACTTTACCCAAAACTTAAAACTTCTCAACACAAAACTCAACATCAAACTCATAAGATCCGTTAGTATAATAAAATAAATCACCACTTTAGCTGCTATTGTGAACTCATTCTAAATTTATATTGGTGTAATATTTACTGTATTCCAACTTCTCCATGGTTCATACCCCTAATACTAGCCATAGATTCATCAATATAAGCAAACAACACAAAGAAAATAGAATATGTCAAAACAGAACAGTCTATAGTAATATGGAAATTTTGTATACTTCTGTAACTCCAAAAATTCTAAAAAATTAGGGCAACCTAGGAAATTTGTATATCAATCTTGTGTAAAAAATCAGAATTTTATAACGCTCTAGTGAATTTCAACAATTATGCTACTGGATGCAAAAGTTTCTGTTTTTGAGCAAAATCAAATAAACTATCACCATAGACCATCCCAAAGGTCTTACTTGGCTCAAACACTAATTGAAACACTAAAAAAAATTACTATAGAAGTAATATTATGCATACTCATAAATACAGAAGGAAAATATTGGGTTGTCTCTCAACAAGCGCTTTTCTTTAAAGCTTTTTGGCTAGGTATTGATCATTTTAATGATACTCACGTGAAATATAGCAATTAAAACATGAAGAGAGCATCATCTTGCATGTGATAAACAAGTTTATGTCTAATGTACTTCCTATTCATAGGCATTTTATAAGAAAACAGATTATCTAGACAGGCAAAAACTAGCATATGCAAGGAAGAAGGAAGAAACAATAGCAATCTCAACATACCGAGAGGTAATTTGGTAACCTGAAAATTTCTACAGCAGTATTTTGCTCTCTCATAATAATTACATGTAGGATCATAATCAAATTAAACAATATAGCTATCATGTAAAATTTTCTCTTCATGATCCACATGCATGCAAAGTTGACACTCTACCAAAATAGTGGGATTAACATAATAAAAGTCATTACTTCTCCAAGCCCACCTTTATCAAAAATTTCATAAGATTGATCATTCTCGAAAGTAGTGGGATCATTATTACCTAGAGTTAACACTCTTCCAAACCCACTTTCAATATTATCGCAAACATATTCATCATGAGGCTTAAATAATTTTTCAAGATCATAAGAAGAGTCATGCCAATCATGATCATTGCAATAGGTAGTGGACATATCAAAATTAGCATCCCCAAGCTTAGGGTTTTGCATATTATTAGCAAAATTGACATTAATAGAATTTATAATAACACCATTGCAATCATGCTTTTCATTCAAGGAGCTATCATGAATCATTTCATAAATTTCATCACAATTTTCAGATTCACGAATTTCAAACAAAACTTCATAAAGATAATCTAGCGTACTCAACTCACTAGCAATTGGCTCATAATAGATGGATCTTTTAAAAAGATTAGAAAGTTGATGAGGATCCATAAACTTTTTGCTTTCTGAATTGAGATAAATACACAATTATGGCAAGGAAACAAGCAAACAAACCAAGTAAGACATAAGGGCAAACAAAAAGAAGGCAAATAAAAAGGCAAATATTTTTATGTTTTTCTGAAAATGTTTTAGAAGTGGGGAGAGGAAAATGGCAAATAATTTAAGTGCAAGAGATGGGAGTTTATGATAGGTATTTGGTAGGCGTGATTTAGAACCTCCCCGGCAACGGAGCCGGAAATTCTTCATGCTACTTCTTGAACTTGCGTTGATTTTTCCCTTGAAGAGGACAGGATGATGCGGCCAAGTAGAGATAAGTATTTCCCTCAGTTAAGAACCAAGGTATCAACCAAGTAGGAGGGACAAGCAAGTCCCCGATATATGCACCTGCACAAACTAACAAACACTTGCACAAAACACGAAAAAGGGGTTGTCAGTCCCTTCACGGTCACTTGCAAAAGTGAGACCTAATAGAGATAGACATAAAAGATAATTAAAAAGGCAAAAAAAGTAAATATAAATAAAGTGCAGCAAGGTATTTTTGGGTTTTTGGTTTTATAGATCTGAAAATATATGCTAGAAAATAGACCCGGGGACCAGAGGTTTCACTAGAGGCTTCTCTCTCGAAGAAAGCATATGGTGGGTAAACAAATTACTGATGAGCAATTGATAGAAAATCACAAAGTTATGACGATATCTAAGGCAATGATCATGAATATAGGCATCATGTCCGTGACAAGTAGACCGAAACGATTCTACATCTCCTACTATTACTCCACCCATCAACCAACTCCTGCCTGCATCTAGAGTATTTAGTTCATAAGAGCAGAGTAACGGCTTAAGCAAGATGACATGATGTAGAGGGATAAACTCAAGCAATATTATATAAACCCCATCTTTTTATCCTTAATGGCAACAATACAATACGTGCCTCGCTACCCCTACTGTCACTGGATGAGGACACCGCAAGATTGAACCCATCACAAAGCACCTCTCCCATTGCAAGAAAAACCAATCTAGTAGGCTAAACCAAACCGATAGATCGGAGAGAAATACAATCATGCATAAAAGAGTTCAGAGAAGACTCAAGTAATATTCATTGATAATCTGATCATAAATCCACAATTCATCAGATCTCAACAAACGCACCGCAAAAGAAGATTACATCAAATAGATCTCCAAGAACATCGAGGAGAACATTATATTAAAGATCAAAGAGAGAGAAGATGCCATCTAGCTACTAGCTATGGACCCATAGGCCTGTGGTAAAGTACTCACACATCATCGCAAGGGCTGCAAGGTTGGTGTAGAGGCCCTCCGCGATTGAATCCCCCTCCGGCTGAATGCCGGAAAAGGCCCCAAGATGGGATCTCATGTGAAAAGAAGCCTGCGGCGGCGGAAAAGTATTTTTGGTGTGCCCTCTGATATATGGGTAATATATTGGAATTTATATTGCTGGAGTTGGGGTTAGGAGAGCCAAAAGGGGCCCACAAGCCTAGGGGACGCCCCTAGGGCTTGTGGCCTCCTCGTGGGTCTCCTGGACTCCTCCCAAAGCTTCCTAGGTATCTTCTCGTCCAAGAAAAATCAACGTAAAGTTTTGTTCCATTTGGACTCCATTTGGTATTGATTTTCTCTAGAAGTCAAAAACAAGGAAAAAAACAACAACTGATACTAGGCACTAAGATAATACGTTAGTCCCGAAAATAATATAAAATAGCATATAAATGCATATAAAAATCCATGATAGATAATATAGTAGCATGGAACAATCAAAAATTATATACGTTGGAGACGTATCATCTAGCAGCTCGCCCAAATTTTTTTTTGAGACGGAGCAGGGTATCAACTGGGCTGTGCGGGGCACTTTTGCTAGTCTAGCTGAGCCTTTTATTAATGTTTACAATAAGACCAGCCCATTTTTTTGTTTATGAAAATGGCTAGCCCAGTTTTTTTGCATAATACTCAACTGAGGCCTACTTGCTTTTGTTAGCCTTGTTGGGCTGCAAATCTTTCAAGAAAAGGAGGGATGCATTCGGCTTGCCCAGAAAGTGGTATAGTAATGAGAAATGGGCTTTACATTTTCAAAACAGAGCAAACAAGCAACTAGTTTCAATTTTACTTTTTTTTCATTTTGAGATTTTTAATTTCATTGAATTTTTTGTGGGGAAAATCTCATTGGATTTTAAGTTAATATATATTTATTTGTAAAACTTTTTGAAGCTGACTCGAAATTTCAGGACTGTAACCATTTCGGACACCACCGAAATATGCAAAATTTCCTTGATATTTTTTACCGTGGCCATAATATTGGTTGTAATACTAACAAAAAAAATATGGGCTTCAAAAAATCCTTAAGAATTAGCAAATGGGCTTAAATTATTATAAATAATGGCAAATGGGTTGTTTTACACATATTTGTGGGTTGACTTGTGGGCCTACTAGGTTGACGCGTACGCTTTCCTCCAAAAATTAAAGGTTGACGTGTATAGAAGGCTTTCAGAACTTAGTCAAGACACGAGAGCGGTGACTGTTGGTTGTCCATCCAACGGCCGTCGTGCTTCTTCAAGCTCTAATCTTCCTACTCCAGCCGCCCAAACCAGCGCCGGCGGGACTTCCTGCCCCCTCCTCCTGTGGCCGGCTATGCTGCCGCGTTGGCCTCACCTGCCCACCCTATTCCCAAAGCCAGCGAGGCCATCTCGCTAACCACCTGCACCTCCTATTATTTTCCGGTGATAGCAACCTCATCCCGCAGCCGAACGAGTCAGCCCTCATACTCGACTCTGCATGGGCATCCACTGTTATGGCTTCACTGGCTCTGGGTCGTTCCCTTGCCGGGCCTTACTGTCGTCCACCACGTTGATTCTCTTGGCACAGCGTGGTCAACATGGTCAACAAACGACAGCCCTCGGAAGAGGGATGTACATGGAGAGGTTGACGGTGATGACTCACATTGTCTAAGGCCACATGCAAGGAAGTGCCTCCTTATTACGTGAAAAAATGATTGCTCCCCATGACTTTTGGGACCCACCTGCTATATCTTCTCACGCAAGGAAGCGCCTCCTTATTACGCGAAAAAACTTATCCTCCCACTAGGGGTATATAAAGTAGCCCCTGTATATAAAGTAGGGAGGAGGAGGCCAGCCACCAGGGGTGGAAAGGGGAAAGGAGAAGGAGTAGGAGATGGAAAGGGGGGTTGCGCCCCCTTTCCCTAGTCCAATTCAGCCTCCTCCCTTGTGTGGGGCGCACCAGCCCCTTGTGGGCTGGTTAGCCTCCCTCCCATGGCCCATATGATCCATATCTCCCATTTCAGAACCCTTCCGGTGTCCGAATACCACCTTCCAATATATCAATCTTTACCTCTCGACCATTTAGAGACTCCTCGTCATGTCCGTGATCTCATCCGGGACTCTGAACAAACTTCTGTCATCAAAAACACATAACTCATAATACAAATCGTCATCAAACATTAAGCGTGCGGACCCTATGGGTTCGAGAACTATATAGACATGCTCAACACACAACTCCGATCAATAACCAATAGCAGAACTTGGATGCTCATATTGGCTCCTACATATTCAATGAAGATCTTTATCGGTCAAACTGCAAAACAACATACGTTGTTCCCTTTGTCATCGTATGTTACTTGCCCAAGATTCGATCATTGGTGTCATAATACCTACTTCAATCACGTTAGCGGAAAGTCTCTTTACTCATTCTGTAATGCTTCATCCCATAACTCACTCATTAGTCACATTGCTTGCAAGTCTTATACTGATGAGCATTACCGAGAGTGCCCAGAGATACCTCTCCGATACACGGAATGACAAATCCTAATCTCGATATATGCCAACACAACAAACACCTTCGGAGACACCTGAAGAGCATCTTTATAATCATCCAGTTATGTTGTGACGTTTGATAGCACACAAGGTGTTCCTTCGGTATTCGGGAGTTGCATAATCTCATAGTCAGAGGAACATGTATAAGTCATGAAGAAAGCAATAGCAATAAAAATTATCGAACATTATGCTAAGCTAACGGATGGATCTTGTCCATCACATCATTCTCTAATGATGTGATCCCGTTTATCAAATGACAACACATGTCTATGGTCAGGAAACATAATCATCGTTTATTAATGAGCTAGTCAAGTAGAGGCATACTAGGGACACTTTTTTTCTATGTATTCACACATGTACTAAGTTTCCAGTTAATACAATTCTAGCATGAATAATAAACATTTATCATGATATAAGGAAATATAAATAACAACTTTATTATATCCTCTAGGGCATATTTCCTTCAGTCTCCCACTTGCACTAGAGTCAACAATATAGTTCACATCGCCATGTGATTTCACATTAATAGTTCACATATGTATGTGATTAAAACCCATAGTTCACATTGCCATGTGACCAGCAACCAAAGGGTTTACTAGAGTCAATAATCTAGTTCACATTGCTATACGATTAACACCCAAAGAGTACTAATTTGTGATCATGTTTTGCTTGTGAGAGAAGTTTAGTCAACGGGTCTACTAAATTCAGAGCCGTATGTATTTTGCAAATTTTCTATGTCTACAATGCTCTGCATGGAGCTACTCTAGCGAATCACTCCCACTTTCAATATGTATCCAAATTGAGACTCAGAGTCATCTGGATTCGTGTAAAGCTTACATCTACGTAACTCTTTATCACCTCCATAACCGATAAATACTTCCTTAAAACTCTTAGGTAACTAAGGATAACTTTGACCTATATATGGTGATCCACTCCTGGATCACTATCGTACCCCCTTGCCAAACTCATAGCAAGGCACACAATTGGTCTGGTACATAGCATGGCATACTTTATAGAACGTATGTTGAGGCATAGGTAATGACTTTCATTCTCTTTCTATCTTCTGCCGTGGTCGGGCTTTGAGTCTTACTCAACTTTACACCTTGTAATACAGGCAAGAAATCCTTCTTTGACTGATCCATTTTGAACTCTTTCAAAATCTTGTGAAGGTATGTACTCACTGAAAAATCTTATCAAGCATCTTGATCTATCTCTATAGATCTTGATGCCCAATATGTAAGAAGCTTCACCGAGGTATTTCTTTGAAAATCTCCTTTCAAACTCTCCTTTATGCTTTCTAGAAAATTCTACATCATTTCAGATCAACAATATGTCATTCACATATACTTATCAGAAGGCTGTAGTGCTCCCACTCACTTTCTTGTAAATACATGCTTCTCCAAAAGTCTGTATAAAACCATAGGCTTTGATCACATTATCAAAGCATATATTCCAACTCCGAGAGGCTTGCACTAGTCCATAAATGGATCGCTGGAGCTTGCACACTTTATTAGCACCTTTTGGATCGACAAAACCTTCTGGTTGCATCATATACAACTCTTCTTTAAGAACTCCATTGAGGAATGCAGTAATTGCGAACATGATTCGGATGGATTTAAGCATCGCTATAGTTGAGAAAATCTCATTGTAGTCAACACCTTGAACTTGTCGAAAACCTTTTGCAACAAGTCGAGCTTTGTAGATAGTAACACTACTATCAGCGTCCGTCTTCCTCTTGAAGATCCATTTCTATGCTTGCCGATCATTGGGCAGGTCCACCAAAGTCCACACATTGTTCTTGTACATGGATCCCGTCTCAGATTTCATGGCCTCAAGACATTTCATGAAATCTGGGCTCATCATCGCATCCTCATAGTTTGTAGGCTCATCATGGTCTAGTCACATGACTTCCAGAATAGGATTACCGTACCACTCTGGTGCGAATCATACTATGGTTGACCTACGCGGTTTGGTAGTAACTTGATCTGAAGTTTCATGATCATCATCATTAGCTTCCTCACTAATTGGTGTAGGAATCACTAGAGCTAATTTCTATGATGAACTACCTTCCAATTCAGGAGAAGGTACATTTACCCCATCAAGTTCTACTTTCCTCCCACTCACTTCCTTCGAGAGAAACCTCTTTCCTAGAAAGGATCCGTTCTTAGCAACGAATATCTTGCCTTCGGATCTGTGATAGAAGGTGTACCCAACAGTTTCCTTTGGGTATCCTATGAAGACGCATTTCTTCAATTTGGGTTAGAGCTTATCAGGTTGAATCTTTTTCACATAAGCATCACAACCCCAAACTTTAAGAAACGACAGCTTAGGTTTCTTGCCAAACCACAATTCAAATGGTGTCGTCTCAACGGATTTCGATTGTGCCCTATTTAACGTGAATGCAGCTGTCTCTAATGCATAACCCCAAAACGATAGTGGTAAAACGGTAAGAGACATCATAGATCGCACCATATCCATAAAGTGTGGTTACGATGTTCGGACACACCATTACGCTGTGGTGTTCCAGGTGGCGTGAGATGTGAAACTATTCCACATTGTTTTAAATGAAGGCGAAACTCATAACTCAAATATTTTCCTCCATGATTAGATCGTAGAAACTTTATTTTCTTGTTACAATGATTCTGCACTTCACTCTGAAATTCTTTGAACTTTTCAAATGTTTCAGACTTTTGTTTCATTAAGTAGATGTACCCATATCTGCTCAAATCATCTGTGAAGGTCAGAAAATACTTATACCCGCCACGAGCCTCAACACTCATCGGACTGCATACATCGGTATGTATTATTTCCAATAAGTCATTAGCTCGTTCCATTGTTCCATAGAACGGAGTTTTAGTCGTCTTGCCCATAAGGCACGGTTCATAAGTATCAAATGATTCATAATCAAGTGATTCCAAAAGTCCATCTGCATGGAGTTTCTTCATGTGCTTTACACCAATATGACCCAAGCGGCAGTGCCACAAGTATGTTGCACTATCATTATCAACTTTGCATTTTTTGGCATCAATATTATGAATATATCTATCACTACGATCGAGATTCAATAAACCATCAACATTTGGTGTATGACCATAGAAGGTTTTATTCATGTAAACAGAATAACAATTATTCTCTGTCTTTAATGAATAACCGTATTGCATTAAACATGATCTAATCATATTTATGCTCAACGCAAACACCAAATAACATTTATTTAGGTTCAACACTAATCCCAAAAGTATAGGGAATGTGTGATGATGATCATATCAATCTTGGAACCAGTTCCAACACTCATTGTCACTTCACCCTCAACTAGTCTCTATTTCTTCTACATCTCCTGTTTTGAGTTACTAATCTTAGCAAGTGAACAAGTATCAAATACCCAGGGGTTACTACGAGCACTAGTAAGGTATACATCAATAACATGTATATCAAATATACTTTTGTTCACTTTTCCATCCTTCTTATTCACCAAATATTTGGGATAACTCCGCTTCCAGTGACCATTTCCTTTGGAGTAGAAGCACTCAGTTTCAGGCTTAGGTCCAGACTTGGGCTTCTTCCCGGGATCAGCAACTTGCTTGCTATTCTTCTTGGAGTTCCCTTTCTTTCCCTTTACCCTTTTTCTTGAAACTAGTGATCTTGTTTAATCAACAACACTTGATATTTTTTCTTAATTTCTACCTCTATCGATTCCAGCATCATGAAGAGCTCGGGAATCGCTTTTGTTATCCCTTGCACATTATAGTTCATCATGAACTTCCAGTAACTTGGTGATGGTGACTAGAGAACTCTGTAAATCACTATCTTAACCGGAAGATTAACTCCAACTTGATTCAAGCGATTGTAGTACCAAGACAATCTGAGCACATGCTCACTGCTTGAGCTATTCTCCTCCATCTTTTAGCTATAGAACTTGTTGGAGACTTCATATCTCTCAACTCGGGCATTTTCTTGAAATATAACTTCAACTCCTGGAACATCTCATATGGTCCATGACGTTCAAAATGTCTTTGAAGTCCTGATTCTAAGCCGTAAAGCATGGCGCACTAAACAATCAAGTAGTAATCATATCGAGCTTGCTAAACGTTCCTAACATCTGCATCTGCTCCTGAATAGGTATGTCACCTAGCGGTGCATCAAGGGCATAATTCTTCTGTGTAGAAATGAGGATAGACCTCATATCACGGACCTAGTCCGCATCATTGGTACTATCATCTTTCAACTTAGTTTTCTCTAGGAACTTATAAAAAACCGTAGGGAAGCTACAATGTGAGCTATTGATCTACAACATAATTTGCAAATACTATCAGGACTAAGTTCATGATAAATTGAAGTTCAGTTAATCATATTACTAAAGAACTCCCACTTAGATAGACATCCCTCCAGTCATCTAAATGAACACATCATCCATATCAACTAAACCATGTCCGATCATCACATTAGATGGAGTAGTTTTCAATGGTGAACATCTCTATGTTGATCATATCTACTATATGATTCACGTTCGACCTTTCGGTCTCAGTGTTCCGAGGCCATATCTACATATGCTAGGCTCGTCAAGTTTAACCCGAGTATTCTGCACGTGCAAAACTGGATTGCAGCCGTTGTATGTGAACGTAGAGCTTATCACACCCGATCATCACATGGTGTCTCGACACGATGAACTGTAGCAACGGTGCATACTCAGGGAGAATACTTATACCTTGAAATTTAGTGAGGGGTCATCTTATAATGCTATCGTCGTACTAAGGAAAATAAGATGCATAAAGCATAAACGTCACATGCAATTAAAATATGTGACATGATATGGCCATCATCATCTTGTGGCTTTGATCTCCATCTCCAAAGGACCATCATGATCTCCATCATCACCAGCTTGACACCTTGATATCCATCGTAGTATCGTTGTCGTCTTGCCAACTATTGCTATTACGACTATCGCTACTGCTTAGCGATAAAGTAAAGCACTTACATGGCGATTGCAGTCCATACAATAAAGTGATAACCATATGGCTCCTGCGAGTTGCTGATAACTCTATTACAAAACATGATCATCTCATACAATAATATATATGACATCATGTCTTGACCATATCACATCACAACAAACCCTGCAAAAACAAGTTAGACGTCCTCTACTTTGCTGTTGCAAGTTCTACCTGGCTAATACGGGCTTCTAGCAAGAACTGTTCTTACCTACACATCAAAACCACAACTATTTCTCGTCAAGTGTGTTGTTTTAACCTTCAACAAGGACAAGGCATAGTCAAACTCGATTCAACTAAAGTTGGAGAAACAGACACGCACCAACCACCTGTGTGCAAAGCACGTCGGTAGAACAAGTCTCATGAATGCGGTCACGTAATGTCAGTCCAACATATTTCTGGGTTGACTTGTGCGCCTACTGGGTTGACGCGTAAGCTTTCGTAAAAAAATTAAAGGTTGACGTGTAAAGAAGACTTTGTTAACTTAGTCAAGACACGAGAGTGGTGACTGTTGGTTGTCCATCCAACGGCCATCGTGCTTCTTCAAACTCTAATATTCCTACTCCAGTCGCCCAAACCAGCGCCGGCGGGACTTCCTGCCCCCTCCTCCTATGGCCGGCTATGATGCCGCGTTGGCCTCACCGGCCCACCCTACTCCTAATGCCAGCGAGGCCATCCCGCTAACCACCCGCAGCTCCTGTTATTTTCCGGCGATAGCAACCTCACCCTTCAGCCGAACAAGTCAGCCCTTGTACTCCCCTCGACGTGGGCATACACTGTTATGGCTTCACTGGCTCTGGGTTGTTCCCTTGCCGGGCCTTACTGTCATCCACCATGTTGATGCTCTAGGCGCAGCGTGGTCAACATGGTCAAAAATGACAGCCATCAGAAGAGGGATGTATGTGGAGAGGCGGACAGTGAGGACTCACATTGTCCAAGGCCACATGCAAGCAAGTGCCTCCTTATTACGCAAAAAAATGATTGCTCCCCATGACTGTTGGGACCCACCTGCTATATCTTTGCATGCAAGGAAGTGCCTCCATATTACGCGAAAAAACCTAATCCTCCCAATGACACCTCAGACCCACCAAATTTGGAGGCTGACTTGTGGGTCTACTAAGTTGACGTGTACGGAGTGCTTTTTCTACTTAACCAACAAACAATTCTAGCAGCTGTGATCATTGGATGTTAATCCAACGATCGTGATGCTTCTTCAATCCCTGATCTTCCTGCTCTAGCTGCCCAACCTAACGTTGGCGGGACCTCCTGTGCCTACCTCCAGCGGCCGACTCGGCTGCCACGCATGCCTCACCGCCCCACCCTATTCCCACCACTGGCAAGCCTTCCCTCTACACACCCACACCTCCTTTTTCTCTAGCGACCATAGCCTCACACTGTAGCCGAACCAATCAACCCTCATACTCCGTTGCGCATGGGCATCCACTTTCATGTCTTCCCCGCATCGTTCCCTTCCTAGGCATTGCAGTGTCCACCACCTTGGTGCTGTTGGCACAACATGGTCAACATGGTCAACGAACGACAACCATCGGAAGAGGACTATACACGGTGAGGCTGAAAGATGGACCCACCAGCTATATCTTCACATACAAGGAACTGCTTCCTTGTTATGCGAAAAAATGATTCCTCCCCTGACAGCTGGGACCCAGTAGCTATATCTTCGCACGCAAATAACTGCGTCCTTAACCTCCTTAACAGCTATGACCCACCCAATTGAAGCGTACGTACTATTGTCTATCTGGTCGTGAACGTGTACGTACATACTGGTCGATCAGTCTCTCTGCAACTATGAACCATGGCTGAGTAAGTAGCGGCACGTGTCATAGTACATCCCGACATAGCAGTTCAAGCGGTCCCATCTATACCGTGTACGCGTATGTGTTGGGGAACGTAGCATGCAATTTCAAAATTTTCCTACGATCACGCAAGATCTATCTAGGAGATGCATATCAACGAGAGAGGGAGAGTGTGTCCATGTACCCTTATAGACCGAAAGAGGAAGCGTTAGTTAACGCAGTTGATGTAGTGGAACGTCTTCAGGATCCAACCGATCCAAGTATCGAATGTACGACACCTTCGAGTTTAGCAAACGTTTAGCTCGATGATGTCCCTCGACCTCTTGATCCAGCAGAGGGTCGAGGGAGAGTTTTGTCAGCATGATGGCATGGTGAGGGTGTTGATGATGTGATCTGTGCAGGGCTTCACCTAAGCACTACGATGATACTATCGGAGTAAATGGTGTAGGGGGGCACCGCACACAACTAAGACAATGTTGTGTCTTTGGGTGCCCTCTGCCCCTGTATATAAAGGAGGGAGGAGGAGGCCGGCCACCAGGGGCACGCCAAAGGAGGGGGGAGTCCTACTAGGACTCCACTCCTTTTAGGATTCGGCCTCCCCCTCTTTTTTCCTTCTTACGGAGGTGGAAAAGGGAAACGAGAGGGGGTAGGAGAAGGAAAGGGGGGTGGCGCCCCCTTTCCCTAGTCCAATTCGGCCTCCACCCTTGTGGGGGCGCACCAGCCCCTTGTGGGCTGGTTATCCACCATCCCATGGCCCATATGGCCCATATCTTCCACCGGGGGGTTCCGGTCACCCTTCTGGTACTCCGGTTTGTACCCGATACACTCCAGAACCCTTTCGGTATCCGAACACCACCTTCCAATATATCAATCTTTACCTCTCGACCATTTCAAGATTCCTCGTCATGTCCATGATCTCATATGAGACTCCAAACAAACTTCGGTCATCAAAAACACATAACTCATAATACAAATCGTCATCGAACGTTAAGCATGCAGACCCTACGGGTTCGAGAACTATGTAGACATGATCGAGACACATTTCCGATCAATAACCAATAGCGGAACCCGGCTGCTAATATTGGCTCCTACATATTATACGAAGATCTTTATTGGTCAAACCGCACAACAACATACGTTGTTCCCTTTTGTCATCGGTATGTTACTTGCCCGAGATTCGATCGCCGGTATCATAATACCTAGTTCAATCTCGTTACCAGCAAGTCTCTTTACTCATTCTGTAATGCTTCATCCCATAACTAACTCATTTGTCACATTGCTTGCAAGTCTTATAGTGATGAGCATTACGGAGAGGGCCCAGAGATACCTCTCCGATACACAGAGTGACAAATCCTAATCTCGATCTATGCCAACCCAACAAACACCTTCGGAGACACCTGTAGAGCATCTTTATAATCACCCCGTTACATTGTGACGTCTGATAGCACAAAATGTGTTCCTTCGGTATTCAGGAGTTGCATAATCTCATAGTTAGAGGAACATGTATAAGTCACGAAGAAAGCAATATCAATAAAACTTATTGATCATTATGCTAAGCTAACAGATGGGTCTTGTCCATCACATCATTCTCTAGTGATGTGATCATGTTCATCAAATGACAACGCATGTCTATGGTCAAGAAACAAAACCATCTTTGATTAATGAGCTAGTCAAGTAGAGGCATACTAGGGACACGTTGTTTTGTCTATGTATTCACACATGTACTAAGTTTCCGGTTATTACAATTCTAGCATCTATAATAAAAATTTATCATGATATAAGGAAATATAAATAACAACTTTATTATTGCCTCTAGGGCATATTGCTTTCAGTATGTATGACCACATGCCAAAAAATATGGCCACAAACGTACATACGGGCGCGGTTGATGTCTACTACACAACTTATTCTTCTAGACTCATGTTGGGCCTCCAAGCGTAGAGTTTTGTATGATAGTAGCAATTTTCCCTCAAGTGGATGACCTAAGGTTTATCAATCCATGGGAGGCGTAGGATGAAGATGGTCTCTCTCAAACAACCCTGTAATCAAATACAAGAAATTTCTTGTGTCCCCAACATATCCAATACAATGGCATATTGTATAGGTGCACTAGTATGGCAAAGAGGTGGTGATACAAGTGTATTATGGATAGTAAATATATGTTTATAATATGAAAAATATCAAAAAGCAAGGTAACAAGTGATAAAACAGACCACAAATGGTATTGCAATGCTTGAAAACAACGCCTGGGGTTCATAATTTAACTAGTGCAATCTCTCAAGAGTGCCAACATAATCGAATCATGTAATTATCCCTCAACATGCGACAAATAATCACTCCAAAGTTCTTATCTAGCAGAGAACATCATATGAAATTGTTTATAGGATATGAAACCACCTCAAAGTTATCCTTTCCGATCAATCTACTGAGTTGTCCATCACTCCAACTCCGACTATAGTCAAGATGAAGGTGTTGCCGGACTAGCTCTCGTATCTACCAAGTCCTATGATGTATTTGATTCACCAAATGAAGGAATTGGAAGATTCTTCATGGAAAAAGGCCCCAAGGTAAATCACCCTGAATTCATTGACTCTAATAGTGATGAGGATGACTTGCAAATTGATAAAACTAGTGAAGTTAACAATAATGAACTTGCTAGCAATCATGATAGTCAAGATGAGACGGTTGCCAATGCAATGAGGGAAATTGAGCTCTTAACTAAAGAACGAAACACTCTTAAGTTATCTCATGAAACTTAACAAGAAGATCATACAGAGCTCCTAGGAACTCATGAGAAGCTACGCTTCAACAAGCTAAATTTAGAGCAAGAGCATGGGTTTCTAAAAGCAATCAATGATGATCTTCGAAAGAAGAGTTCCTCTTACATTGCGGAATGACTCCTATTGTCTACCTTAATGCTACAAGTTAAATCAAAGCAATCCAATATCAGGAGCAAGAAAGGTTCTGCTTCTAGTGGTAACAATAACAATGCTAAATCTCATGATGTTGCCTCTAGTAGTTCTATTGATTCCACTAATGATTCTCTTAGCCAAGTTACACTTGAGAAAGAAAATGATTTATTCATAGGAACTATATAAATGGGTGTCTA
Source organism: Triticum dicoccoides (assembly GCF_002162155.2). Lineage (NCBI taxonomy): Eukaryota > Viridiplantae > Streptophyta > Magnoliopsida > Poales > Poaceae > Triticum > Triticum dicoccoides. The sequence continues at coordinate 258,768,792 of NC_041393.1, forward strand.
GAAGAGCCTTGCCAGGATTGAGCAATTTGAGGAAATTGTATGCAAGCAAGGATGGTACCGGAAGAACCAAGGTGTTGGTTTTGAAAGAAAGTTCAATGCTAATAGAGTTGAGTGGGAAGAAGATCAATACCCCAAGATGAAGTTTGTTCCCCAAAAGGAGAAGTATGATCCTACTTCCTTCAAGGGAATTTAAGCCCAAGATGATCTTCTACCACAAGCTAAAAGGCAAGGACAAGCTCCAAGATGAAATAGACTCATGTGAAGAAGCACGTCAAGCTTTGGTCAAGTGGGTTCCCAAGACTACCTCAAGTTCTATTTCATCAAGTACAACTACAACTCCAAGGATTCCCATCAAGTTGTTGTGGGTCCCAAAGAAGAAAAACTAGAGAGTTCCTGAGGGTGACTCCGCCAACAAACTTCATTTATGGCAAGAACTTGTGCAAACCACTTCAACATCATGCACTAGTTCATGGAGTCACAAAACCTCTTACTGGTAAGTCAAGGGACAAGGTAATCAATGCATTGATGGACAACATCTCATCTATACTTCACTCTATGTCCATGGCTATCTTTGTTGTTCCTTGTGGACGAATCCATGTAGCTTGAAATTGCTACAAATTCCAAGGAAAACTCCCAACTCCTGATGATTATCATCAGCATTGAGCTTCCACAACTTTAACTATATGAAGTATTCAAAGACAAAACTCAAGGTTGGTTCAGATCTCACATCTAGGGGGAGCTTTGCTCTAAGACTTGAGCTAAAGCAAATCTATTGAAGTGAACACATTAATGCTTTATGTAAAAATGGTAACCCCATTTGTGCTTAAACGATGGGTATGACCTATGATTAAATGTTTTCATTTGGCTCCTAAGTCAAAATACTCATATATAGATGACTTTATCATCGACCATTGTCTTGATAGATGCTAGTTTGGTTGTGCATGTTCGCCATATTTTATTTGCAACTTTATTGTGTGAGCATAACGCTGTGCATTTTTTCCATTCGAGGACATCCAATTGTTGTCTACTTGATTTGGATCTTTTGGCCAATTGGATGGACAAGAAGGCCTAGGAACCTTCTCTAGCTATCTATCTCAACTTGTCTCAAATTCATTATTGCTGATCACAAAATTTGAACAGGTCCCTCTGAATCATTTCACTCTGACCGAGATGCTCCCTTTAGGTCCCACCTAGTCACTTAGATTGGTCTGCTTTAAGCCCCTCGGATAGCCCGACTGGACTTTTCGGTCTCATCGAAGCACTCTTCTTTCGGCATTTATGCGCTTTGGTCCCTCTGAATGATTTCACTCTGACATGGCTGATAGTGTGTGAGTATCTATATCGTGGGCAGTCGATTGGAACTCCATCAAACTCGCACTTCCCCTCCAACTCACCTTTGCCGCCTCGTATCTTTGACCATTGCTATTGTGTCCTGTGAACTCTCACCACCAGATTTCGTCATCGTCATTGTCAATCTTCACCAATGTTGCTGCCCTAGAGGGTCATCGCCAAGTTAGGGTATGACTCAATCTCCCGTGCTTTCCCAATCCAATTCAATAGCTCGAGGGCTTGTGCATTATCGTCCTACGTATGCACAACATCTATCCATTGGTCAGTTCCGTAGATTTCAGGATTTGAGCGAAAAAGTTAAGGTTAGGGTCTCATTGTCTTCACTTTGTAATGGCCTAATGAACTTGCTTCAGTGCCACCGAGTTGGTTTAGGCCATTGCACAAAGTATGCTTCAGTCTGGCCGAACCATACTTGCTCGGTGTGACCGAATCACATATTTAAACTTCCATAGAAACCGAGTCACATAGTTGGTGCCACCGGATCATGTTGAGACAGTTTCTATTGTTGCCTTGGAATTCACAAATGAGTTCACTCGGTGAGACCGAATTGCAGATAGAGAAAACCTAAAGTTGAATTTGAACTCTTTTTAGCAAAAACCTCTTTATTTTGTGATCCTCATCTTTTCTGTTCCATTCATAGTGTCAGCTCGCAAGATGTCAGGTTCAGAGGACAGTCAGAATAGGGTAGAAGATGATGTGGATTTGAGCGTAAGAAGAAGTCCCAAAGAGCATCTCAAGCTCAAGTTCTGATACATGCACATCCGGTAGCCATGGACTTCCCAAAGATGCCACATATGCCATAACACTACTAGGGAAAACCCTAGTAGTAGCGCGGGTTTAGTTCCCACTATTAGCGCGGGGCACTGCGCTACTAGTAAGGCGCTACAGCTAAAGGTTAGCTGTAGCGTGGGCGGGGCCGCGCTACTGCTATATCGACTTAGTAGCAACGCTTTCTAAAACGAGTGCTACTGGTAATTAGTAGTAGCACTTCTCCTAGCATGCGCTACTACTATTATTCCGTATTTCTTTTGTATTTCATGTTGTATTCATACACCTTTATACAAGTTTTCATACCGCAACAATTTAGAGAATGATTTTATATTATAATGAGTTATTACATCAATGGGAGAAAGAACCGTGGACTAGTTTCAAGTGGATGGACATCCACTTGAGACTAATCCACGGTTCTTTCACCCAATGATATAATAAATATAATCATCATCATCATATCATTAATAACTTATCATGTAATACATCATTGTCATATAACACCTCCTCATGATCATCGTTTTCATCAATGAGACATCACATACAAGTTGGTCACTAGACATAATCACAACTACTCATAATCATCAACTCTCATAAACATATTGTACCTCATAGGACCTACTACATTCTCTTAGGACCTACTATATTATCTTGGGTAAAATAGCATAAAACAAGATATCCCCTGACTCTACATTATGGAGAATGGAGATTATCATGTCTCTAATTCTTGCCTTTCGCGCAATGTTGCTTTGAAGAACCTCCTTACGAATGTCCATACATTTCTTCCATTCTTTGATTATCATGTGTTCACCATTTTTAGAAATCCGGTATGCACAGGTGAGATTCGTAGGACGACCTGGCTGTATGTTCAAAATATCCAGGCGACCATTCTGATACATCAAATAAGGCACACAATCCATCAGGATTTTCTGTTGAAAAACATAGTAATAACTTCGTAGTTAGCAATGTAGTTCAGTTTTAGAAGTATGCAAAAGATGCATGGATGTTGTAATAGTAAAAAATCTTACCAAGAAATCTCCATGCAAGTTATCGTTGTTCAATACGTGCACTAGTGGCACGTATTCACCATAATTTGGAGGAGTTCGATAAAAGGCATTGTAATTTTCAATGTCAGTACAATATGGGACCAGATGATTTTTCTCTTGATAAGTTAACTCAGAGCCATCGGTGTAGTTGGTTTTGTCTACCATCTTCTGCACACTCTTTGAAGCATGAAAATAAGCTATCAATGGAAATAAGGTGTCAACTATTTTGAAATAAACAATATAAATTACTTAATAACTATGTTTGAGGAACTCACATAGCGGTAGAATTGGAAGCGTATCAACAAGAACCCAAATGTCTAAATTATCTTGGTCGATGTCAGGATCACCAAGATCCATGGTGGCAAACATACCCTCTTGAAAAGCATACATCTTGCAAAGTGCTTCCCAACCCGGGCAACCAAAATTGGATACGCTCTCAGAATTGTATAGATTTACCTCAAAATCCATACCATGATGGGTCCTTAGGTTAATTTTCTTTGTTTCATTCCTCTCATGATCTTCAAAACCCATCCTCTCCAAGACATAGCGTCTTTCATGGCATGAGATAAGCTAGTCGAATTGTAAAAGACAAAAATTACATGTTGAAGTAGTAGAAGTCGAGCTTAATTATGAAGAAAACACTTAGTGTTGTAGCGTACCGTTTCACAATCAAAGGCCTCCTCGAGCTTAATGCTGAAGCGCCGATCGTCGTCCAGGTGAGGCATGTCGCAGAAACCCCGGTTGTCGCCACACCAGGAGCACTCCCCGGGACCTTCTTCGTCCGAAGACATTTCCTATGTTCATAATTCAAAGATTAAACTTGTACAATTAAATATATGTACTACAAAAACAAAATTAGATCATTATTATTCATCACAGGTTGACTATGGGTCTGTCGAGTCTTTTCTTGAAAACTCTCAGCTCACGTGGTGTATATATTCGACCGTCGGTGATGGTAGCTCCTCCTTTCATTCTCGAGTGCATTACACCAACTTTTCTAGCACATGGGAACGAAGGAGAAGCTACCCCCACGACAACAGTCGGGATTCTTCGTCCTCTCATATATGGTGGATACTCTCCCTCACTGATTCCTCCATGACATTTGCGACCGTCGGTGATGGTCGTTACTCCTCCTTCCCCTAGTGCATAACAAAGGTCTAGCACCCGGAGAAGAAGGAGAAACGACCCCCACGGCAACAGTCGGGATTCTTCAGCCTCGACAATCTTAAAGTCAACCTGAAATATCTTTTAATTATCTTTCTAGAAAATCCAGGCCACTCTATATTTCCTACATATTCTAGCACAAGTCATGCCAAAATTCACGGAAAATTCCGGCATGACCTTTGCTAAAACAGGACATATCGAGCACCTGAAATTTGCCGGAATGGAAATTAATCAACACTTGGGTAAAACATAGGCCACTCGGATATACATGTTTTTATCTACATAGGCCTATTTGAGCAACACAAGATATACATGTTTTTATCAACATCCTATCTTATAGGACTAATATTGAATTGGAGATTTGGCTGGTCTCACCTCGAGGTCGGAGGGGGTCGGTAACGGGGACGACGGCAGGGATGATGGAGGGGCTCCTTGATTTCTGCAAAAACAAAAACCCTATAAGTTATCACTAATACGTCGATGCGGGGATAATTGCTTAAACTAAAAAAATAACAACAAATGTGACATGTTCAGCTAGTTCTATTAATTCAACTAGTTCTTACTAAAAATAAACTTACTATAAATAGAAATAAACTAGTTCTTTCTAAACATAAACTAGTTCAACTAGTTATATTAATTTTCTTACTAAAAATACATTAGTTCTATTAATTCAACTAGTTCTTACTAAAACCAAACTAGTTCAACTATTTTATTAATTTACTTACTAACTATTTTAAACACTTACTAAAAACAGTAAAAATACTACATTATACAATTGTAAAAAATAGGAAAAAAGATGGACGGAGGAGGAAGAAGCAGAGAGGAGGAGGGGGAGGAGGTTGGTGGGAT
>NC_041393.1:258774185-258830123 GCF_002162155.2 Triticum dicoccoides
GAATGAGCAGCCGGAGGAGGAAGAGGGAGGACGGGGATGGAGAAGGGGGGGGAGGGGCGGTGGGAGGAGGGCGGCCGGAGGAGGAGGGGGAGGTGGGAGTACCTCGGCGAGGAGAAGCGCGACGGCGGTGGACAGCGGGTTCGGCGCGGCCGGGCAAGAGCGAGTGAGAGGGAGAGAGTGAGTGAGAGGGTACCGGTACTATGAAGCACTTTAGGATAAGGTAAGTAAGTAGTAGCGTGTTTCAGATAAACGTGCTACTTCTAAGGACGTAGCAGTAGCACTGGCCGGGAATACGCGCTACTGCTAAGTGGGGCTAGCCATCTGCGCCCAGTACAAGCATAGCAGCAGCATTCTTTAGCATAACGTGCTACTGCTAAAGTAGTAGCAGTAGCGCGGTTTATTTAAACTCGCTACTACTAAGTAGCAGTAGCGCCCTGTTTTGTCGAGCGCTACTGCTAAGATGCTGTGTATAAGGTTTTCCCTAGTAATGTAAAGAAGAAGAATTCTGATGAAGAAGATTCAGACTTCATTCAAGGTGATGCACCCTCCAAGAGGAAGGTTGTGAGCAAAGAGTATGCTACCACCGAGAAAGAGAGAGTTGTTGCTCAAAAGGTATCAACCTCCACTACAACCAAAAGAAGAATTGCTTTGACTCATACAGCTGTAGGTAGCTCAACTTAGGAAAAACCAAAGACCAAGAGGCAAAGGAAGCAGGTTGCTCATGTCACTTTTAGAAGATCATCTATCCATATAGATGAACATGTGGCTAAAGAACAGGAGGAAGCTCCTGTGGCCCAGCCACCTCCAAAGAGGCAAAAGAAGCTAATGCTGATGCCATGCCAAAATTTGCACCCGTACTACCAAGGCCAGATCTGCACCTAAAGGCAGAGGCAAAACAACTGCAAACATTGTTGCCTGTCATAAGAACAAGGCCGCTGTGCATGAGAGAGAGGAAGAGGAAGCCCCAACTCACATGAAGAAGTTGAGACCGTTTCTGTCAACTCATGATGATACACATCTAGAGGCAGAAGATGTGAAGAAGAGGAAAGAAAAATGTCTAAGGAGATGAAGGACTATTGATCCCTATGCTATCAGGAAGAGGGAAGCTGTGGAGTATAGATTCCACACCAAGGAGCAACAATACTCTGTGAGACGGTGCTTCTTGACAAGAGCATAGCTAGCAGTGATATGACATGCGTTGTCTGGGATTACATTGATACTCACCTAGACAACTTCCCTAATGTGAAGCAGAACTTCAAGACACTAGAGTTCATTTGGTACTGAGATGACTACGTGGAATGATGAGCTCATCATTCAATTCTATTCAACAAGATGTTTTTATCCAGGTGGCAAGATCAAATGGATGGCTTTAGGAGTTAGATACAAGTCTTTTATTAGAGAATGGGCAGAGATGCTTGGCTTTCCCCCATCTAAAGTGTATGTAGATGTTTATGCTAAGCCCCATAGAGATCATAACTCCATGGCCAACATGTACACAACTATCCCTCCTAAGTATGTCTCTAAATAGAATTTGGGATTCATTTACTACTTGCCGCCAGGGCTTGCCATCATCAACACAATTCTAAGATATACATTGATGCCCAAGTCTGGAGACGAGAGGACGATTCATGGCTATTCCATTGACATGCTACATCACACTGATGGTTGCACCAATGTCAGTGTCATGTATCTAATAGTTGAAACCAGGAAGATGACAACTACTGACCAGACGCGCTCATCTGGCTATGATCCATACATTAAATTGCTTATCAAACCCAAGTTAGTAACAGCGCGTATCTGCTTGATTGCAAGCACTTGCCACTACAGCCAGAATTAGAGGATTGCATAGTCACTATGGACCCATTGCATCCTACCTATGTTGTTGCTTAGGAGAAAGCTGAGACTATCAGAGCTGCTACCACACCATCTAGTGGGCCAAGTACATCTATTATAGAGTGTCCCAAGATGAAGAATGATCAAATGACATACCTTCTCTTAGCCACCCAAAGGATCGAGCTAGGCTTGGATAACCTTGTGAAGAATTAGGAGAGCCTCAAGACGATTGTGGAAACCAAGTTCGATGATCTTGACATCAAGGTAAAAGAGATACCCACTGAGTAGAAGAACCTCAAGGCAGACGTTGAGTTATTCTGATGAGCCTACTACTACTCATTTTGAGATACAGCCCAGATAAGCTCCTACTGTTGCCCCAATTGTTGTTCCACGACCAGTGTCCACTCCTCTAGTTTGGCAGACATTGTCAGAAGCATTTGTATATGGACTTCTATCCACTCTATCGACCCAAACCAGAGTTGCCAGTCAAAGGACTACTTCCTCGCCAGCCACTGCTAATCGAGCCCAAAGTGTCGTTCAACTCTAGATCATTCAAACTTTTTGGTAACTTGTTACCAAAGGGGGAGAGTGATATACGTCATTAGGGCTGAGAGAGAGAGGGAGAGAGAGAGACACACAGAGAGAGAGAGAGAGAGAGAGAGTCTTTGCTACTTTTGCATTTTATCTGATTTGCTTTGCTTGAGATACTTTGATCTTGTTGGTTTGTAAGACTATTTGTGTGCTTGAACATACTTTATTTTCTTATCATGCTACTTATCCATTAGTAATGCTTTATTCCATGGTCAATCACATGTTTTCTTGGTGATGAGTGCTTATGGTATTACATTCATACTCTTCTGTGCGCTCCACCAAGATGTACAAGGCATGGAAGATTCACCCCATGATCCTAATCGATTTGCATTTCCAATGCAAAATTTAAATAATGCACAAATTTAGGGGGAGCTCTTGCTTATCACATACTTTTAGAGTGACGATGCTATGCAATGATTGTATCTTATGTCAAAGCTCTGATCTGTATGTTGTCATCAATTACCAAAAACGGAGAGATTCAAAGTACAACTAATCCCTGGGTGGTTTTGGTAATTCATAACAACATATGCATCATTGAATTAATGCCTACTCAAAGGATATTTAGGAAAGGTCAACATGGTGGGAGGCGCGACGTTCGTGGGCGGTGCGTGTGTCTCACATGTGGGCAGGAAAACATGGTCGCATGGGTGGCGTGGTTGCGGGTGGTTGGCGGAGTTAAGGTTCACCAGTGGGGTGTGAGTGCCTGGTACACCACTTGTCCAGTCCGTTGACTGGCCGACGGTGGCGGTGGCCATCACCGTCGTACCCCTCCTGAAGGCTCCGTCACGGCGTTCCCACTCTTGTTTTCTTGCTCTAGGTGAAAACATGATCTTCGCTGATCGGGTGGTGGCAGCTATCCATGGTCGTATCCTTCTATGAGGCACCGGTTTGGAGGCCTGGCTTCATTTTGTTCCGGTTCACCTCTCTATTGGTTGTCGGTGTGGTGGTGTATTGGTGCCTGGCACCTTTGTATCTTTCCTTGGGTGTGTGCGGTGTGTGTGTTGTTCGGTATCTCGAATTTATTCGGTGATGCTTGCTTTATAATATAAAGTGGGGGGGGGACCCTTTTTCGGTAAACATTCTGCATGAGGGAGAGAGAGGAGCAGGGACGATGGGCGGCGGTAGCGCCCGGAGATAGGGTGTGGCGGCCCCACACTACAAAAAAAGACACATCCGTGACATTTTGGGCCGAACGAATTTTTTTCATGCTTATGACACTTCTATGATGATAATTGTGAAAAAACCCAGTATCATCATAGATGTGGTGGGCTCCTACTTATATGACAAAAAACCATGACATAAAATGGGCTTTTCATCCTGGGCGGGCCTGAGACGCAGCTGCATGACATTCTTTGGGCCGTCCATGACGGAAAAAACCATGGTAGAAGCGAGGGCGAGGAAAATATCGGGGAGTTCCTGGTGACGGTGGGTGGTCAGGGCCGAGCGATGCACGGAGGGATTGCACGTTTTTCCCGTACATCTACATGCGTGGGTGCGAGGCGTTGGGCTCTAACTGAACCCGAGTGAGGTGTTCGCCTACTGAACCCGAGCGATTGCACTAGCTACACGTTACTGATTCCGAGCAATCGACCGATCCCTGGGTGTTAATTGAACCTGATCGAGTGATTCCTTTGCTACTTCTGCTAACTAAAGCCGATTGAACCTGCTGCCTCTTGATGAACAATGAGTGTTAGTGGGGGTTGGATGAACAGTTCCCGGTGGGGGTAGGATGAACAGGACCCCATGGTAGTAGAGGTCGTTGCCGCTGGATGAACAGGACCCCGATCGAGCTGGTTGGGGGTGGATGAACAGGACCACATGGTGGGTTGGTTGAACAGTAGCAGGCGAAGGGCTGGATGAATAGTAGCCCATGGAGGGGTGGTTGAACAGTAGCCGGTGGAGGTTGGATGAATAGTAGCCGGTGGATGCAGGAGGGAGACGCCGTGGATGAACAGTCGCTGGTGGAGGCTGGAGGAGGTCGACGGTGGATGAACAGTGGCCCGTGGAGTCCCGTTTTCCGGTCCTCCACACCCCTCCCGATGAAGAGGACCCCCGTTTCGACCGTAGGAGGTCCAAGACAAGTCTGTTTCCTCCGTTTTTTGGTACGCCACACCCCTCCCGATCAATAAGGCCCCGTTTCGATCGTAGGAGATCAAAGAGAAGTCTGTTTCCTCCGTTTTGCGGTACGTCAGACCCGTACCGGTGAATAGGATCCTGTTTCAACCGTAGGTGGTCGAACATAAGGCCATTTCCTTCTATCTGCGGTACGCCGGGCCTCGAATCGGTTGTTCCATCCAAGCCGATTGGCTCCCGATGAACAGGACACATTACGTTGCCTGCCGATGAACACGATGCAGTTTCTTTGTTCCGACCCAGCTGGTTGGCTGCCGATTAACAGGACGCCATTGCTGCCCTCCGCTGCCTCTTCATGTACCGAGCCCTGGTCGTACGTATGCGTGAGTAGGCATTCTAGACCCTGCACGTATGAACGTACGTACGTGTACACGATATAGACGGGATTGCCTGAACAGCTACCTCTCCTTACTGGGCCACAGTTCATCCTGGCAGAAAGACCGATGGACCAGTATGTATGTACACGTTTGCGACCAGACTGACAATGCTATGTAGCTTTGACCGGGTGGGTCCCGACTGTAAGGGAGGATAAGGAGACACTTCCTTGCATGCGAAGATGTAGCTGGTGGGTCCGAGCTGACAGGGGGAGGATTCTTTTTTTGCGCGTAATAAGGAGGCACTTCCTTACGTGCGAAGATGTACCTAGTGGGCCCATCTATCAGCCTCACCGCGTACAGCCCTCTTCCGATGACTGTCGTTCGTTGACCAGGTTGACCACGCCGCACGGACAGCACCAGGCGGTGGACGACGATGAGGCAAGGAACGACACGGAGCCTAGGAACATGCAGAGGGTAGTATGAGGGTTGACTGGTTCGGCTATGGTGTGAGGTTGCTATCACCGCGGAATAACAGGCGGTGTGGGTGAGTAGAGGGATGGCCTGGACAGCAGTGGGAGTAGTAGGGGACGGTGAGGCCGTCGCGGCAGCATAGCCAGGCACGGGAGGCAAGACCACGCGGTGGTTTGGACGGCTAGAGCAAGAAAATCAGAGATTGAAGAAGCAGGACGACCGTTGGATGTTAACAATCCAACGGTCACTGATGATACAATCGTTTGTTGACTATGTTGACAAAGCCCTCTATACGCGTCAACTTCGTAGGGCCACAAGTCTACCTCCAAATCTGGTGGGCCCCAGCTATCATGGTGAGCTGATAACCCACAAGTATAGAGGATCTATCATAGTCCTTTCGATAAGTAAGAGTGTCGAACCCAATGAGGAGTAGAAGGAAATGCCAAGCGGTTTTCAGTAAGGTATTCTCTGCAAGCATTGAAATTATCGGTAACAGATAGTTTTGTGATAAGATAATTCGTAACGGGTAGCAAGTAACAGAAGTAACTAAGGTGCACCAAGGTGGCCCAATCCTTTTTGTAGCAAAGGACAAGCCTGGACGAACTCTTATATAAAGCAAAGCGCTCCCAAGGACACATGGGAATTATTGTCAAGCTAGTTTTCATCATGCTCATATGATTCGCGTTCGTTATTTTGATCATTTGATATGTGGGTCGACCGGTGGTTGGGTGTTGTCCTTCCTTGGACAAGCCTCACACTTATGATTAACCCCTCTCGCAAGCATGCGCAACTATGAAAGAAGAATTAAGGTAAACCTAACCTTACGAATCCCCTTACGAAGCCCCTTACGAAGCATGAAACATATGGATCCAAATCAGCCCCTTACGAAGCAACACATAAACTAGGGTTTAAGCTTCTGTCACTCTAGAAACCCATCATCTACTTATTAATTCCCAATGCCTTCCCCTAGGCCCAAATCATGGTGAAGTGTCATGTAGTCGACGTTCACATAACACCACTAGAGGAGGGACAACATACATCTCATCAAAATATCGAACGAATACCAAATTCACATGATTATTTATAACAAGACTTCTCACATGTCCTCTGGAACAAACGTAACTACTCACAAAGCATATTCATGTTCATATTCAAAGGAGTATTAATAAGCATTAAGGATCTGAACATATGATCTTCCACCGAATAAACCAACTAGCATCAACTAGAAGGAGTAATCAACACTACTAGCAACCCAGGTACCATTATGAGGTTTTGAGACAAAGATCGGATACAAGAGATGAACTAGGGTTTGAGAGGAGATGGTGCTGGTGAAGATGTTGATGGATATTGACCCCCTCTCGATGATAGGATTGATGGTGATGACGATGGTTGTGATTTCCCCCTCCCGAAGGGATGTTTCCTCGGCAGAACAGCTCCGCCGGAGCCCTAGATTGGTCCTGCCTAGGTTCCGCCTTGAGACGGCAGCGCTTCATCCCGAAATCTTCTCTCTGATGTTTTCCAGGGAAAAAGACACCATATAGCAGAAGATGGGAGTCAGAGGCCTGCCAAGGGGCCCACGAGGTAGGGGGCACACCCAGGCGGGTATGGCCGCCCTCCACCCTCGTGGCTGACTGGTGGCCCCCTCTGGTGCTTTCTTTGCCCAATATTTTTTATATATTCAAAAAATGATCTCCATGAAGTTTCAGGACTTTTGGATTTGTGCAGAATAGGTCTCTAATATTTGCTCATTTACCAGTCCAGAATTCCTGCTGCCGGCATTCTCCCTCTTCATGTAAACCTTATAAAATAAGGGAGAAAAGGCATAAGTATTGTGATATAACATGTAATAATAGTCCATAATGTAATAAATATTGATATAAAAGCATGATGCAAAATGGACATATCAGGAGCACTCGTTATTTTTCGCTTAATAAGGAGGCACTTCCTTTTGTGCCAAGATATAGCTGGTGGGTCCCAGCTATCATTGGGAGGATTCATTCTTTTTGGCGTAATAAGGAGGTACTTGCTTGCGTGAGGCCATGAAACATGTGGGTCCCAACTGTCAGCCTATCCATGTACATCCCTCTTCCGATGTTGTATTGACAACGTTGACCACGCCATGCCGAGAACACCAGCGCGATGGACGGCGGAGAGACCAAGGAAGGGAATGACCCGGAGGCGGCGAAGCCACAAAAGTGGAGGGATGTGGGTGAGTAGAGGGATGGCCTGCCCAGTGACGAGAGTAGTAGGGGGCGCTGAGGCGTACGTGACAACACAACCGACCACGGGAGGCGGGAGCAGGCTGTCTCGCCGGTGCTGGATTTGGTGGCTGGAACAGGAAGTTCAGAGATTGAAGAAGCACGACGGCCGTTGGATTAACATCCAACGGTTACGTCTACTAGAATCATTTGTTGACGTATATAATAAGTAAAAACAATCTTGCATACGCCTCAACTTAATAGGCCCACAAGTCAGACCATTCCCTATTTTTTTATTAATTTACAGCTCATTGCAACTTCTTATGCATTTTATTGCAGTCGTTTTTTTGTTGGCCAGAGCCAGGGTTAAAAATTTAAATGAAATTTTGCATATTTCAGTGGGGTTGAAACTATTTTTCATACTGAAATGTTGAGCCGGATTTAAAGTACTTTGAAGATATATTTAAATTAGGTTAAAGCCCAGTGAAATTGGAATCTGAAAATGTGAAAAAATTTAGAAATTATAAAGTAATTGCCAATTTGTCTTCTGTTTTTTATATTTACAACCCATTTCATATTACTTTCAAGATTTATAGCCGTCTTGAAAGAGTTGCAGCCCATTAGGGCGTAGAAAAATAAGTAGGCCTGGATTGGGTATTCTTCAGAAAAAACAAACTAGGCTCATTTTCACAAAGGAAAAATAGGCTGGCTAGTAATGTGGTCAACGTAAAATATAAGCCTGGGCTAGACGGGCCATAGCCTAGTTAAAACCCTGCTCCGTATCAACAATAACAAAAAATACTGCTTGAGCAGCTACGTCCCAGGTGTCAGCCAATCTTGTGTTGTTCTCTTGTCTATTGACTATATACGCTGACAATGTCGTGGGTCCTGATGTTAGGAAACCACTAGGAGGAAGCATTTTCTTTTTCTATACGCTGACAATGGAGAATATAAAAAATGAGGAACTTGCTTGCGTATGACCATGGACATGGTGGGTCCCTACTATCATCCTCTCCCGATTCCTCTTGTTTGTTGACCATGTTGACAACGTGAGAGGGCAGCGCCGCGGCGAGCACACCAAAGCGTGCGGAGGACGGCAGTGAGGCCTCCGACACCGGCGTTAATGATTTAGGAGACGATGGGGTGCATGCACTGAGGTGCAACCAGCCATGTGTGGTTGAAGCAGGCGGCCCTGCTGGCGCTGGTTTGGTTTTGGCGGCTGGAAGAAGAACAGACTGAAGAAATACGACAAACTGTAAATGCAGCAGGAGTACTTAACAACCTTAACTGAAACCAGCAGGGGCACTTAACAACCATAGCTGAAAGCAGTATGAGTACTTATACAGGTTCAACCATACAAATCAGGCCTCGAACAGTGCTACTTTTCCTACAATTAACCAAGGGTGAGGCCACCAAGCCCCAGGAGAAGGCCCAGGAGGCACCCCGCACATCCACAACCTTCCGAAAGCGGCTTCATCTCGCAATGTGGTCAATAAACAGGATATTCGCTTTAGAGCCATGGAAAAGCATGAGCATAACCTTCTGTCCTATTCTCCAATATGGACGTGACTTCATTATTTGAGACCACCCATGAATAAGTATCTTTTCACCTCCAAGGGGAATGGAGTAGGTGGACATAAAAATCATGTTGTGACCGAGCGCAACTCTGACCCAACCATGGTCAGGCATTTGTATAGGAACAATAGAACTGGGTAGTTTCTGTTTCAAGAAGATCAAAATTGTGTATAAGCAAGAGTTTATGAACAACATATATAACAGAAAACAACTTGTACCATAAGTTTCTCGCACAGTTGGACCTGTTCAATGTGTGCAGCAGTGGCACACATATCCCACGCGGCCTTCCACCATTGAAATGCCCCACAAGGACCTCAGGACGATCAATAAAGTGTAGCAACTTGTGGATGTCGTCCCAGTCAACTTCAGTGCCATCAGTAACAGTCGAGTTCTTATAGAATAACAAACGAGTAGCATGCTTACCTTTGAAATAACCTACATGTGTCACCAATTATAAGAAATATTAGTTAGAAGTAGCATCTTCGTGAGAGAAGGGAATCACAAATCGTTGCTACTTCTACAGTTAAATTGTGATTAGTTAGACAGAATAGGTGGATTAAGAAGCAATCGAGGCAACAAGCAAGAACCAGAGACAAAACTAACATGGATGAACTACTGGAACAATGTCGGGGTGGAAGATCACATTGAAGATGAGACGAGGTTCTACTATTTCCATCAACATTCGTGCGCCAACTTTCAGTCTATAACACTTCAGAAAGTTTATCCAAGTTCGGCCATAAAAAAAGCAGTGATCTTCTTGGTTCATGAACCCAACTCAAAACTTATATCCATGGCTTGTCTTCAATGTGACCATTAAACTAGTGTATTCAGTTATGGCAAGGCCGACCATCTTGAGTACATGTGTTCTGGCAAACCAAGGAATGCACTGCAGGAAAAATAATATGAGAACACGATGTATTCGCTATCCTAATCTAGAAATAATTTCCTCCTTCATGTCAGTGTTGACCATGGTATCGGTACCTGTTATCCAAATATAGCAATCCAAATTTCCAAATTAGTCGACAACATGTTCGAAAAACCCCACCCTCCCAGATAGAAAACAGGATTCTAGGAACTACTGTGAGCATTTTAAAATCTTGTGTTAGGATGAGAAGGAACAAGTGTGGTGTCTCGCCGAGGGTGCAGAAACCTGCAGGGTCCTCGCACTTTGGGCACTGCAAATGAAACACACTAGATTCAGTAGGAAGAAAAATGCATCAACGACGGCGGCTACCATCCTAGGATTACCCACGACCAAGGGACTTGGATTTATTGGGGATGGAAGAAGAATTCGTACCTGGTTCTCCATGAGAAAACCCTATGCAATCGCCGAGAGAGGTTTTTCTATGAACAAGCTGATGAGGGGGGAGGGGATTCAGGCCCAGTGAGAGAAGGGGTTTTCTCTGAACAAGCAGGCGAGGGAGAAGGGGATTCAGGCCTAGTGAAATATTGCTGCTTCGTCCGTCTAGATTACTGCTAAAGCAGGAAAGGTGTTTTTTGTGATTTTACGGCTCATTGGGCATTGAGGGAGTCCTGAATTAGGGGGTATCGGGACATCCGGACTATATACTTTGTCCTGACTATTGGAGCGTGAAGATACAAGACTCAAGACTCCGTCCCGTGTCCGGATGGGACTCTCCTTTGCGTGGAAGACAAGCTTGGCGATCCGGATATGGTATTTCCTTCCTTGTAACCGACTCCGTGTAAATCCTAGCCCTCTCCGGTGTCTATATAAACCGGAGAGGTTGGTCCTTAGAAGGCCGATCACAACTACAATCATAATAATCATAGGCTAGCTTCTAGGGTTTAGCCTCTACGATCTCGTGGTAGATCTACTCTTGTACTACTCATATCGTCAATATTAATCAAGTAGGAAGTAGGGTTTTACCTCCATCTAGAGGGCCCGAACCTGGGTAAGCATTGTGTCCCTTGCTTCCTGTTAACATCAGCCTAAGATGCATAGATCGGGACCCCCTACCCAAGATCCGCCGGTTTTGACACCGACATTGGTGCTTTCATTGAGAGTTCCTCTGTGCCGTCGCTGCAAGGCTCGATGGCTCGTCTCGTTGTCAAGGACAACATTACCTTTGGGGGAGCGCTGGTTATTGGCCAAACTCTCCGACTTGGCGGCTTCATCATGGACGCCCCATCGGCTGTCGCGCCGACGATGGCCTGTCGGGTCGTCACGCATAACCTTCGCATCAATTCGGAACTGGCCAAACAGATGGATCCGATGGAGCTCTCCTCCCTTAATGAGCTCTTGGATCGCATCGCCGCTTTGGGAGTTGCTACGGACTATGACCGGATTGGGCTTAAACCCGACCAAAGGGACATTAAATCCCCGTCGGCTACCCATGAGATAGCGGTAGTGGAGGAACCACATATGGATTACCCCTCTATTTTGAGGACGAATTATGTCTGGATCACCGAGCTCCCTGAGCCGGACTCCCGCTCAAGGGAAGACATGACCCAGATCCCTGACGTAGGATCGGGTGTTCGGCCAAAAAAATTGGGCAGCACCTCGGAGCCCGAGCTGTCGAACTCGGAAGCTCCCTTGCCCCTAGGCGCTATAACGGATCAGAATCCGGATTCAGCCACGAACACCCACTCGTACTTAAACCGTCTCTCCCATATCAGCCAAGAGCCCCATGAGATAGTACATCGCTACTCGGCCAGATTCCTCCTTGTGCTAAATAAGGTTGAGGACTGTCGTGAGGAGGACGCAGTCTCACTTTTCTGCAAAAACTATATGAATAAAGGAATTCTTAATGTCATAACTCGCCGTGACATAGTACACTTCGCTGACTTGGCAACCATCATACAGAAATACTGTGAGATGGAAAGCGCCTGGAAAACCCAAACAGAATTTTGGGATAGTCCGGCTCTCACCAAAACCTTTGTTCGGGATAAACGGGCGAACTCTGGAAAGTTGACCGATCCAATCCCTAAGAAGCCAAAGCCCACCCCAGGGGGTGGAACCGTATTGGAAGAATGGCTCAACGGGCCATGTAAACTCCATAGTACACCGGACACAACACCAACCCATAGCCTTAGGGCATGTTGGATACTCCGGCAGGTAGCAAAAAGTGGCGAGGATCTCCTTGTAAGCCATAAAGCAGAACAACATCCCGCTAAAGAACACAATATGGTGCTAACAGTCTTCAAAACTTTCGCCTCAAACAATAGGCACAAGCGAGCTCATCGAAGCTCCGCTGAAATCTGCCATGTGGAAAAAATAAATCCGTGGAACGACACTGCTATAACCTTCAAATCCGGTGACGAACCTCGATTCCAGACCGTCTGGGCTACAGCCGCTCTAGTCCTTAGCCCAATCGTGGACGGCTTTCATCTCACTAAAGTACTCATGGACGGCGGAAGTGGATTAAACTTGATCTATGAAGAAACACTCAACAAGATGGCAATTGATAAAGGACGATTGAACAAAGTGGCACAACCTTCAGGGGAATTATCCCTAGTCGGGAAGTGCAGTGTGCGGGAAAAATCACACTCGATGTGGTATTCGGCACCCCAGAGAATTATAGGTCCAAAGAAATGTCACATCCCTAGTCTGGTATGACCTAGACTAGCTAGTCATTTGTGCATCATATTTAAATTTCATTTAAATTTGAAATGAGGATTGATGGAAACCTCAGAATCATTTTTTTGAAAATGACCCAAATAAAAATTTCTCCAAAAGGGTCCATGAAAATGCTCATGTTGCCCTCTGAAAATATTGGATAGAGATAAAAATCAAAACAATATTTTTAGGAGCTCATGGACATTTATTTTGGCCATTTGGATTAATTCAATAAATATTTGCATTGGAAAGATATTTCTATATATATGAAATATGGTCCAAAAATTATGCCAATTATAAAAGAGCTCTGGAATAATACCATTAGCCCCTACAAAAATTGGCATAATAAAATTAAATGATTTAATATATTTATTAAATCAAACAAATGTCAGAAAAAAAATAGAAAACAGAAATAAAGAAGGAGGGGCTTACCTGGGGCTTCCCCTGTGCAGCCCAGCCGCAGCAGGCCGGCCCAGCCAGCAGGCGGCCCAGCCCACCTGGCCCCCCTCCTCTGTCGTCTTCCTTCCCGACAGGGGAACGGAGTGTGGCCGGCGCGCGCGCGCGCCACCGTGCCACGCCTCCTCCCTCCCTGCCTGCCTGTCCTCCCCTCGCCGCTCTAGATGGACCGCACGTCGCCACGCAGCCGCCCCGGTCCTTTTCCCCTCCCTCTCGCTCATCCCCTCCTCTGGCTCCCCCTCACTCCCACCGAACGCGGCCGCCGCCGCCGACGAGAACCACCACGGCCACAGCCACCCCCTCGCCCCTCGGTTGTGCCCACGAGCTCCGCGACGTCGTCCTCGACCCCCTCACCGAACCACGCCCCGCCGGAAGCCCTGCAACGTCGACTTCGAGCTCTTCTTCAACCTTCGGCCGCCGGTGACCTCGTCCTCGATTCGTGCCGTCTAGGTCGTCCCCAGGCCCACTGAGCTGCGCTTCGACCTCCCAGTGAGCTCCTCCGTCGTTTCCCCCTAACCCCACGGCCTAGCGCTCGTTGTAGCACCACTTCCCATGATGCCCGAAGCACACCGCCGCACGAACTCGTCGCCGACGAGGCTCCGGTGGCCAATCGGCCCCGTGCATATGCCCGTTGGCTTTGTGGGAGCCTGCAGAACGCGTTGTTGCTACCCGTTGATCCTCCCGTGCATGGTGGCGCCGTTTTCATCGGCGCCCGAACTCCGGCGACCGCCAAAGTCGTCGCCGGCGACGTCTCCGGCCACCCCGAGCTCAACCATCACCACAAAGAGTTGCGGCTCGTTCCCAGGAGCTCGTAGATGCTCTCCGCCTCCCGTTTGGTGGCCGTAACGTGCAAATTCACTTCCTCCGCCGCGCTCGGCCTCGCCGGCGGCTAAACGCCGGCGAGTTGACCGGGTTTGACCTCCCCTGGGTCAATGACATGTGGGCCCGGCCCTGACTAATTCTAGTTTAGGATTAGTTTAAATTTAATCAACTCTGTTAATTAATCCTGACACTGACGAGTGGGCCCGACCCCCCCTAACCTTTTAATTAAATTAAATTGACCCCTGTTAACCCCCCTGTCACTGACGTGTGGGTCCCACACGTCAGATTTGACCTGGACAGCCGCGTTGACCCGCTGATGTAGTGATGACGTCATGCTGACGCAATTATATATTTTCTGGAATTAAAATAATTCAGAAAATCCAGAAAATGTTTTAAACTTCAAAAATTCATAACAATTCAACCGTAGCTCAGATTTAAATAATTTATATATGAAAAATTATCAGAAAAATGCAATCTTTTCATCTGTACTAGTTTCATGCATGACAAACCAACTTATACATGCTGAATATGGGAAGACACATTATGGCATATTAAGAGATTTAATTTAGTAATGCATTTGAACCTTTGGTTCAAATGGACTTCAAACCAAATGTTTACTAGTTGCATTAGCTCAACAGCATCACATCTACATGCCATGTTCATGCATCATATTGTTGCATATGATTGTGTATTGATTGCCGGCACCGTTCCTTCTCGATAGGTCCTACTCCGGAGTAGTTCCAGAGTACCTGTCTGTGAAGCAGTGCCTCCCTTGTTGTTTTACCAGGCAAGCAAACCCCCTTGTTCATTTCGATAAAACCCTACTCTCTCGCTCCTGCTCTCAGTTATTGCATTAGGACAACAACGATTCATCTGCTACCTTGTGCTGCGGTAGTTGAACCCATTCCTCTGCATGACCTGTCATTGCCACAGTAAATAGTTGAAACCCACTAGCATGTGTAGGAGTTGATTGAAGCCACTGATGTGTTCCTACCATGCTATGCCTGCTATTGCTTAGAGTTGTGTCAGGTCTGATTCATTGGGAATGAATTGGAGTGTTACGATATGTTCTGATGCTGAGAGTTAAGTGTGTGAACACGATTTGGTAAAGGTAGCGGTGAGAGGCCATGTAGGAGTACATGGTGGGTTGTCTCACTGGAACCGTCTTTAAGCACTGAGTTCTGTGTATGTTGTCCAATGACTCGATACTACCACACATTGGGTTCCGGTAACTCGACCCCTCTCGGCTTATTAACCAACTTGGTCTCTGTCCAGGAGTCGCAACTAGTTTCTGGTGTTTGTAGGTAGTGTTAGTAGTCTACCAAGTGGCACCCGGCCAGGTGGGCTTGGGACAGACTAGGCACCAGTGGCACGGTGTACCAAGCGTAGATCCATCCGGCGAGGTGGGCTTGGGAACCCTGCACACATCGTTTGGGGCCGTGAGTGAAACCCCGGCCGGATCTCCTTGCGGATGGAAGCCGAATAGGCGATAAACCTGGATTAGAGTCTTGTGTGGTTAGTCAGGTCGTGGCCGACACCCTCGCCAGGCTTCCGCTTGAAGGTTGCCGAGATACATGACGTGTACATGGCGGTAAGTGGCGAGAGCGTGTGTGAAGAAGTACACCCCTGCAGGGTTAACATGATCTATTCGAATAGCCGGGTCCGCGATTATGGACTTCTTGGATGCTTACATGGTACATAGACAACTTGAAGTGGATACTCTAAAATGCTCAAGACAAGTGTGAGTGCTATGGATGGCCTTCTCGTGGGGAGACGGGGATGAATCCATAGTAGTGTATTGTATGGTGGTTAGTGGACTCGTGTACGTTGTTTCACCTCAAGAGTTTCTGGTAGTCGTAGAACAGGATAGCCACAGAGTCAAAGCTGGCTTGCTGCAACTAAACCCCACATTACCTCTTGGTACAAATGCATGTATGATAGGATCTGATGTAAGTCTTGCTGAGTACCTTTGTACTCATGTTGCTTTATTTATGTTTTTGCAGCGGAGACTTCGGTCTTACTAGTGTTCTCGTGGACTTCGACTAGTAGCTAGTACCTCAGGTACGATCTTGATCGGATGTTGTAGATAGTCAGGCTCTTCAGCCTTTTTCATTTGTAGATGTCTGTACCCAGACATGTAATGCTTCCGCTTGTTGCTTGTATGCTCTGTATGATGGGTCTTGTGACCCCTGTTTGCAATAATTGCTATGACGGCTCTTCTGAGCCTTTATCTATATAAGTTGTTGAGTTATGTTGTGATGCCATGTTGTACAGCACATACTTGCATGTTATGCGTACGTGTAATGTGTATTGCTATGTGTGGGATCTGACTATCTAGTTGTTTATCCTTAGTAGCCTCTCTTACCGGGAAATGTCTCCTAGTGCTTCCACTGAGCCCTGGTAGCTTGCTACTGCTCCGGAACACTTAGGCTGGCCGGCATGTGTCCTTCTTTGATCCTGTGTCTGTCCCTTCGGGGAAATGTCACGCGATGAATACCGGAGTCCTGCTAGCCCGCTACAGCCCGGTTCACCGGAGTCCTGTTAGCCCAGTGCTACAGCCTGGATTCACTCGCTGATGACCGACACGTTCGATGCTGGGTCATGGATGCCTGTCCCTGTAAGTTAGTGCCACTTTGGGTTTACGACTAGCCATGTCAGCCCGGGCTCTTTATCATATGGATGCTAGCGACACCATCATATACGTGTGCCAAAAGGCGCAAACGGTCCCGGGCAAAAGTAAGGCGACACCCGTGGGGATACCGTGCGTGAGGCCGCAAAGTGATATGAGGTGTTACATGCTGGATCGATGTGGCATCGAGTCGGGGTCCTGACAGCTTTGGTATCAGAGCCTGACTGCCTGTAGGTTTACCAAGCCATACTGGTCGAAGTTGAGTCTAGAAAATCTTTAGTTATGTAAGGGAATTGTTTGTGGTTTGGAACGTAAGGCTCTTTTACTCCTTATACCTCATGACCTTCTGATCTGAGTCGTCCTATCTTTCCGACGGGGTTAAGGAACTAGGCTTCTCTTCCGTCTATCAGGATCACGTGTTACTACTCCGTAGTTCCATAGGATTGGTTGATCAGAGTCATACCCCAGTTTTGAGTATTTCCGGTGTAGTCTGTTTAGTATGATCTCAGAACCTTGAGTATGTTACCACCCCATTTTTAGTAGGATGTCT
Organism: Triticum dicoccoides; assembly: GCF_002162155.2. Classification (NCBI taxonomy): domain Eukaryota; kingdom Viridiplantae; phylum Streptophyta; class Magnoliopsida; order Poales; family Poaceae; genus Triticum; species Triticum dicoccoides. Next base: position 258,791,338 of record NC_041393.1, read on the forward strand.
CATTCTGAGCATTTTACTGCCGTTATGCTGCCGAAATTTCCCTAGGAGTTCGAGAGATACTAATTCCTTGTCCTACATTCTACAGTCCATAGTTAATGTTGATTTCGTCCTTGGTTTCGTTTCTCAGGATGTCATCAGCTAAGCGAAGTTCCGTTGCTCGTAGCCAGAACCACGGAGATGGTAGGGATGAGGATCCTCCTGATCAGCCTTCGTTGACAGAGTTCATGCTAGAGATGGAGAGGAACAAGCGTGAGTCCAACCGCTTGTTGGCACGTATCGAGGAGAACACCGCACATCAGTCCAATAAGCCTGTGACCATTCATGACTTCATTCGCTTGCACCCACCTACCTTCCATCATTCCATCGGGCCACTCGATGCAGATGACTGGCTCCGTAGCATCACTCATAAGCTGCATTCCGCGAGCGTAGCCGAAAGTGACAAGGTCACTTATGCTGCACACCACCTGGAAGGTCCTGCTAGTCTTTGGTGGCAGAACTATGAGGCTATGCTTCCAGCTGGCCAGACTTCCACCTGGAGGGATTTCGTTGAGGCTTTTCGCGAGCATCACATTCCCCAGGCCCTCCTTGATTGCAAGAGAGAAGAGTTCTGTAGCTTCACCCAGGATAAAATGGCTATTGATGCTTACAGCCGAGAGTTTGAGAACCTCGCCCGCTATGCTACAGAAGAGGTGTCCACGGACGCCAAGAAGCAGGCTAGGTTCCGGAAGGGTCTCAACCCCAAGTTGCGTCGTGATCTCCATCTGCATCATTGTGGTACATTCCAAGCCCTTGTGAACAAGGCCATTAATGCAGAGACAGCTCAACTCACTTACGAGGAGTCTCGTAAGCACACTCGTGCTTTGGGATCTTCCTCCGGTTCTAGTTCTCAGAAGCGCCGGATTTGGGTTCCAAACTCCGCTCTTCCACCCAAATATGTATCGAGGCCATCTTATGTGGCACCTCATCCAGTTCAGCAGTATGCTCCACCCAGGCCTATTGGTGGACCGCTTTCCAATGCAGGTCCACATCCTACCTCCAAGATTTGTTACAAGTGCGGAGAGCCAGGCCACATTGCCCGTATTTGCACTCAGTCCAGAGTTGCTCCACCCCAGCCCGAGAAGTCTATTGTCCATGGTAAGCCATCACGCAAGATGGTCAGTGCCAAGTCAGCTCCCACTGAACATGGACGTGTGCATCACGTCTCAGCTAAAGCCGCTCATGATGATCCAGATGTCGTTCTTGGTACACTCCTTGTCAACTGTCATCCGGCATCGGTTTTGTTCGATACTGGAGCGTCTCATTCCTTCATTTCTGAAAGCTATGCCCGCTTGCACGACATGTCATGTTGTGATATGCCCTCTCCACTACTTATTCAAACTCCTGGATCCAAATGGCAAACTTCTAGGATAAGTTATGGCAATGAAATTCTTCAGATATTAACATCATCTTGGGTATGGATTGGATGACAGCTCATCATGCCAAGATTGATTGTTTCACCGGGTCTGTTCAGCTCACACACCCATCTGGCAAGATAGCCATTGTCTCCACTAGAGTTGCAAAGCGTCAGCTCTATTCCCTTAATGCCAGCCCTCTTCCAGACCTTGAAGATATCCCGGTAGTCCGTGACTTTCCGGATGTCTTTCCAGAGGAACTGCCAGGTGTTCCACCTGACAGAGATGTAGAGTTCGTCATAGACCTTATCCCAGGAACAGCTCCAATCTCCCGGAGACCCTACAAGATGGCACCCTTAGAACTAGCCGAGCTTAAGAAACAACTCGATGAGTCCTTGCAAAAGGGTTTCATCCGTCCTAGCTCTTCTCCTTGGGCTTGCCCCGTCCTCTTCGTCAAGAAGAAGGATGGTACGGACCGGATGGTTGTAGATTATCGTCCCGTTAATTTGGTCACGATAAAGAACAAGTATCCGCTTCCCAGGATCAACGACCTGTATGATCAGCTCGCTGGATCCTCAGTCTTTTCCAAGATGGATTTAAGGTTAGGCTACCATCAAATCAAGATCAGAAACGGGGACATTCCCAAGACAGCTTTTGTCACTCGTTATGGTCAGTACGAGTACATCGTCATGTCCTTCGGCCTAACCAACGCCCCAGCCACATTCTCCCGCTTGATGAACTCGATCTTCATGGAGTACTTAGATAAGTTCGTCGTGGTTTACCTCGATGATATTCTTATTTACTCGAAGAACGAGGAAGAGCATGCCGAACATCTTAGACTTGTGTTAGAAAAACTCAGAGAGCACCACCTTTATGCCAAGTTCTTCAAGTGTGAATTTTGGTTGCCAGAAGTGACCTATCTAGGCCACGTAATCTCTGGTAAGGGCATTGCTGTCAATCCCAAGAGAGTTCAGGCTGTTCTCGATTGGACTCCACCTGAGACCGTTAAACAAGTTAGGAGTTTCCTTGGTCTAGCCAGCTATTGTCGCCGCTTTGTTGAAAACTTCTCCAAAGTAGCCAAACCCCTCACGGAACTTCTCAAGAAATATAAAAAGTTCGAGTGGTCCCCACAGTGTGAGTACAGTTTTCAGGAACTGAAAAGACGCCTGACTTCTGCTCCCATACTTGTGCCACCGGATTTCACTAAAGACTTTATTATCTACTGCGACGCCTCACGACAGGGACTAGGTTGCATTCTTATGCAGGATCGTCATGTGATTGCCTATGCATCTCGACAGTTGCATCCACATGAGGAGAATTATCCTACACATGATCTAGAGCTTGCAGCCGTAGTCTATGCACTCAAGACCTGGCGACATTACCTCCTTGGTAAACGTTGCGAGATCTACACTGATCACCAGAGTCTCAAGTATATCTTCACCCAACCAGATTTGAACCTTAGGCAAAGACGTTGGTTGGAGTTAATCACAGATTATGATCTAGGGATTACCTACACCCCAGGCAAAGCCAATGTCATGGCTGATGCTCTAAGCCGTAAATCCTATTGCAATAATCTCATGTTGCAGCAAGGCCAACCACTTCTCCATGAGGAATTCTGTAAGCTTAATCTTCACATAGCTCCTCGCGGTTTTCTTTCTACCCTGGTGGCGAAACCTGATCTTAAGGATCAGATTATCGCAGCTCAAAAGCAAGACACAGGAATTTCCCGGATCAAGAGAAACATTAAGAAGGGAGTTGGTGGATGTTTCTCTATGGATGATCGTGGTGTTGTTTTCTTTGAGAATCGCTTGGTGGTTCCCAAGAATCAACATCTGCGACAAATGATTCTTAAGGAGGCGCATGAATCTCCTCTCACGATTCATCCCGGTAGCACTAAGATGTATCAGGACCTACGCCAGAGGTTCTGGTGGACTAGGATGAAGAGAGAAATCGCTGAGTTCATTGCTAAATGTGACGTTTGTCGTCGCGTTAAGGCAGAGCATCAGAGACCTTCTGGCACCCTTCAGCCTTTAGCTATTCCCGAATGGAAATGGGATAAAGTTGGTATGGACTTCATCACCGGCTTTCCCAGGACCAGGAGAGGGAATAACGCTATCTTCGTAGTCGTTGATCGTCTTTCCAAAGTGGCTCACTTCCTTTCTGTTCGAGAAAATATCACTGCTAGTCAGCTTGCTGACTTATATATTTCTCGAATAGTGTCACTCCATGGTGTTCCACTAGAGATCAATTCAGACCGTGGCAGTCTTTTCACTTCTCATTTCTGGGAGAGTTTCCAAACTGCCATGGGAACCCATCTTTCCTTCAGTACCGCTTTCCACCCTCAGTCGAGTGGTCAGGTGGAACGGGTCAATCAAATTCTCGAAGACATGCTCAGAGCTTGCGTTATCTCATTCGGTATGGATTGGGAGAAATGTCTTCCTTTCGCCGAGTTTGCTTATAACAATAGCTACCAATCCAGCCTCAAGAAAGCTCCTTTTGAGGTTCTCTATGGACGAAGATGTCGAACCCCTTTGAACTGGTCAGAAACCGGTGAAAGACAATTCTTTGGACCGGACATGATCCAGGAGGCAGAAGAGCAAGTTCGCATCATTCGTGAGAATTTGAAAACAGCCCAGTCTCGTCAGAAAAGCCAGTACGATCGTCATCATAAGGATATGACTTATGAAATTGGCGACCAAGCTTACCTTCGGGTTACTCCTTTAATGGGTACCCATCGTTTTGGTATCAAGGGCAAGTTGGCTCCTCGTTACATTGGTCCCTTTCGCATTCTCGCTAAACGAGGAGAGGTTGCCTACCAATTGGAACTACCCCCACGTCTTTCTCGAGTTCATGATGTCTTCCACGTCTCTCAACTCAGGCGTTGCTTCTCGGATCCTATCCGTGGAGTGACCACGAAACGCTTGATCTCCAAGATAACCTCACATACCGAGAGTACCCGGTTCGCATTCTTGATCAAGCAGAGTGTGTTACCCGACGTCAAAACATCAAGTTTCTCAAAGTTCAGTGGTCTCATCATTCCGAGAGAGAGGCTACCTGGGAGCGAGAAGATCGTCTTCGACTGGAGTACCCCGCTTTCTTTCCGTCGACCCCTGAATCTCGAGACGAGATTCTTTCAAGTGGGGGCGAGTTGTCACATCCCTAGTCTGGTATGACCTAGACTAGCTAGTCATTTGTGCATCATATTTAAATTTCATTTAAATTTGAAATGAGGATTGATGGAAACCTCAGAATCATTTTTTTGAAAATGACCCAAATAAAAATTTCTCCAAAAGGGTCCAAGAACATGCTCATGTTGCCCTCTGAAAATATTGGATAGAGATAAAAATCAAAACAATATTTTTAGGAGCTCATGGACATTTATTTTGGCCATTTGGATTAATTCGATAAATATTTGCATTGGAAAGATATTTCTATATATATGAAATATGGTCCAAAAATTATGCCAATTATAAAAGAGCTCTGGAATAATACCATTAGCCCCTACAAAAATTGGCATAATAAAATTAAATGATTTAATATATTTATTAAATCAAACAAATGTCAGAAAAAAATAGAAAACAGAAATAAAGAAGGAGGGGCTTACCTGGGGCTTCCCCTGTGCAGCCCAGCCGCAGCAGGCCGGCCCAGCCAGCAGGCGGCCCAGCCCACCTGGCCCCCCCTCCTCTGTCGTCTTCCTTCCCGACAGGGGAACGGAGTGTGGCCGGCGCGCGCGCACGCCACCGCGCCACGCCTCCTCCCTCCCTGCCTGCCTGTCCTCCCCTCGCCGCTCTGGATGGACCGCACGTCGCCACGCAGCCGCCCCGGTCCTTTTCCCCTCCCTCTCGCTCATCCCCTCCTCTGGCTCCCCCTCACTCCCACCGAACGCGGCCGCCGCCGCCGACGAGAACCACCACGGCCACAGCCACCCCCTCGCCCCTCGGTTGTGCCCACGAGCTCCGCGACGTCGTCCTCGACCCCCTCACCGAACCACGCCCCGCCGGAAGCCCTGCAACGTTGACTTCGAGCTCTTCTTCAACCTTCGGCCGCCGGTGACCTCGTCCTCGATTCGCGCCGTCTAGGTCATCCCTAGGCCCACTGAGCTGCGCTTCGACCTCCCAGTGAGCTCCTCCGTCGTTTCCCCCTAACCCCACGGCCTAGCGCTCGTTGTAGCACCACTTCCCATGATGCCCGAAGCACACCGCCGCACGAACTCGTCGCCGACGAGGCTCCGGTGGCCAATCAGCCCCGTGCATATGCCCGTTGGCTTTGTGGGAGCCTGCAGAACGCGTTGTTGCTACCCGTTGATCCTCCCGTGCATGGTGGCGCCGTTTTCATCGGCGCCCGAACTCCGGCGACCGCCAAAGTCGTCGCCGGCGACGTCTCCGGCCACCCCAAGCTCAACCATCACCACCAAGAGCTGCGGCTCGTTCCCAGGAGCTCGTAGATGCTCTCCGCCTCCCGTTTGGTGGCCGTAACGTGCAAATGCACTTCCTCCGCCGCGCTCGGCCTCGCCGGCGGCTAAACGCCGGCGAGTTGACCGGGTTTGACCTCCCCTGGGTCAATGACATGTGGGCCCGGCCCTGACTAATTCTAGTTTAGGATTAGTTTAAATTTAATCAACTCTGTTAATTAATCCTGACACTGACCAGTGGGCCCGACCCCCCCTAACCTTTTAATTAAATTAAATTAACCCCTGTTAACCCCCCTGTCACTGACGTGTGGGTCCCACACGTCAGATTTGACCTGGACAGCCGCGTTGACCCGCTGATGTAGTGATGACGTCATGCTGACGCAATTATATATTTTCTGGAATTAAAATAATTCAGAAAATCTAGAAAATGTTTTAAACTTCAAAAATTCATAACAATTCAACCGTAGCTCAGATTTAAATAATTTATATATGAAAAATTATCAGAAAAATGCAATCTTTTCATCTGTACTAGTTTCATGCATGACAAACCAACTTATACATGCTGAATATGGGAAAACACATTATGGCATATTAAGAGATTTAATTTAGTAATGCATTTGAACCTTTGGTTCAAATGGACTTCAAACCGAATGTTTACTAGTTGCATTAGCTCAACAGCATCACATCTACATGCCATGTTCATGCATCATATTGTTGCATATGATTGTGTATTGATTGCCGGCACCGTTCCTTCTCGATAGGTCCTACTCCGGAGACGTTCCAGAGTACCTGTCCGTGAAGCAGTGCCTCCCTTGTTGTTTTACCAGGCAAGCAAACCCCCTTGTTCATTTCGATAAAACCCTACTCTCTCGCTCCTGCTCTCAGTTATTGCATTAGGACAACAACGATTCATCTGCTACCTTGTGCTGCGGTAGTTGAACCCATTCCTCTGCATGACCTGTCATTGCCACAGTAAATAGTTGAAACCCACTAGCATGTGTAGGAGTTTATTGAAGCCACTGATGTGTTCCTACCATGCTATGCCTGCTATTGCTTAGAGTTGTGTCAGGTCTGATTCATTGGGAATGAATTGGAGTGTTACGATATGTTCTGATGCTGAGAGTTAAGTGTGTGAACACGATTTGGTAAAGGTAGCGGTGAGAGGCCATGTAGGAGTACATGGTGGGTTGTCTCACTGGAACCGTCTTTAAGCACTGAGTTCTGTGTATGTTGTCCAATGACTCGATACTACCACACATTGGGTTCTGGTAACTCGACCCCTCTCGGCTTATTAACCAACTTGGTCTCTGTCCAGGAGTCGCAACTAGTTTCTGGTGTTTGTAGGTAGTGTTAGTAGTCTACCAAGTGGCACCCGGCCAGGTGGGCTTGGGACAGACTAGGCACCAGTGGCACGGTGTACCAAGCGTAGATCCATCCGGCGAGGTGGGCTTGGGAACCCTGCACACATCGTTTGGGGCCGTGAGTGAAACCCCGGCCGGATCTCCTTGCGGATGGAACCCGAATAGGCGATAAACCTGGATTAGAGTCTTGTGTGGTTAGTCAGGTCGTGGCCGACACCCTCGCCAGGCTTCCGCTTGAAGGTTGCCGAGATACATGACGTGTACATGGCGGTAAGTGGCGAGAGCGTGTGTGAAGAAGTACACCCCTGCAGGGTTAACATGAGTTATTCGAATAGCCGGGTCCGCGGTTATGGACTTCTTGGATGCTTACATGGTACATAGACAACTTGAAGTGGATACTCTAAAATGCTCAAGACAAGTGTGAGTGCTATGGATGGCCTTCTCGTGGGGAGACGGGGATGAATCCATAGTAGTGTATTGTATGGTGGTTAGTGGACTCGTGTACGTTGTTTCACCTCAAGAGTTTCTGGTAGTCGTAGAACAGGATAGCCACAGAGTCAAAGCTGGCTTGCTGCAACTAAACCCCACATTACCTCTTGGTACAAATGCATGTATGATAGGATCTGATGTAAGTCTTGCTGAGTACCTTTGTACTCATGTTGCTTTATTTATGTTTTTGCAGCGGAGACTTCGGTCTTACTAGTGTTCTCGTGGACTTCGACTAGTAGCTAGTACCTCAGCTACGATCTTGATCGGATGTTGTAGATAGTCAGGCTCTTCAGCCTTTTTCATTTGTAGATGTCTGTACCCAGACATGTAATGCTTCCGCTTGTTGCTTGTATGCTCTGTATGATGGGTCTTGTGACCCCTGTTTGCAATAATTGCTATGACGGCTCTTCTGAGCCTTTATCTATATAAGTTGTTGAGTTATGTTGTGATGCCATGTTGTACAGCACATACTTGCATGTTATGCGTACGTGTAATGTGTATTGCTATGTGTGGGATCTGACTATCTAGTTGTTTATCCTTAGTAGCCTCTCTTACCGGGAAATGTCTCCTAGTGCTTCCACTGAGCCCTGGTAGCTTGCTACTGCTCCGGAACACTTAGGCTGGCCGGCATGTGTCCTTCTTCGATCCTGTGTCTGTCCCTTCGGGGAAATGTCACGCGATGAATACCGGAGTCCTGCTAGCCCGCTACAGCCCGGTTCACCGGAGTCCTGTTAGCCCAGTGCTACAGCCTGGATTCACTCGCTGATGACCGACACGTTCGATGCTGGGTCATGGATGCCTGTCCCTGTAAGTTAGTGCCACTTTGGGTTTACGACTAGCCATGTCAGCCCGGGCTCTTTATCATATGGATGCTAGCGACACCATCATATACGTGTGCCAAAAGGCGCAAACGGTCCCGGGCAAAAGTAAGGCGACACCCGTGGGGATACCGTGCGTGAGGCCGCAAAGTGATATGAGGTGTTACATGCTGGATCGATGTGGCATCGAGTCGGGGTCCTGACAAGAAATCACATTCCAAGTGGCTCCTTTCAACAACGTATACCACGCCCTTCTAGGGCGGGACGCGTTTACAAGCTTCCAAGCTATACCCCATTACGGGTACATGAAGCTTAAAATGCCCGGACCCAATGGAATCATCACTCTAGCCAGTGATCCGAACGTCGCACTTCGCGCCGAAAATAAAACCGCAGCACTAGCCCTGGAAGCATTATTCGATGCCCCAGCAGCCGAGGAATTAACAACACTGCGTGCCACTTTGGACAGGGACGATGTGATACTCGACAAGCGACCCAAGTCCTTCTCATTTAAACCCGTAGACGAGATAGTCAAATTCCAAGTCCATCCAACAGACCCCGCGAAGACAGCTTCCATGGGGACACAGTTGAGCCCCGTAATGGACTCCACATTGCGACACTTCTTACGCGAGAATTGGGACATTTTTGTCTGGCACCCATTGGACATGCCGGGCATCCCACGCAGATTGGCTGAACACAGCCTCAATATACTAAAAGGATACAAACCTGTCAAGCAGACTCTAAGGCGGTTTTCAGAGCCTAAACGGCAAGCCATGGGGGAAGATCTAGCCAAGCTACTCGAGGCCGAATTCATCAGAGATATCAAGCATCCGGATTGGCTGGCAAATCTGGTAATGGTACCAAAGAAGGACAAATCCTGGCGCCTATGCGTCGACTTCAAGGACCTCAACAAGGCTTGCCCCAAGGATCCCTTTCCCCTCCCTCGCATCGATCAAATCATCGACACCACAGCAGGACACGACTCGCTGTGTTTCCTCGACGCATACTCTGGATATCATCAAATAAAGATGGCAGAGTCCGACCAAGCTGCAACAGCTTTCATAACGCCATATGGCCCTTTCTGCTTCAACACTATGCCTTTCGGGCTTAAGAATGCTGGCGCAACCTACCAATGCATGATTCAAACATGCCTGGAAAAGCAAATCGGCAAAACCGTGGAGGCATATGTGGACGACGTGGTCATAAAAACAAGACACATCGAAACCCTAATAAATGACTGGAGGCTTACGTTCGATAACCTCCGAACATACGACATCAAGCTGAACCAGGAAAAATGCGTTTTTGGTGTCCCCTCTGGGAAACTGTTGGGCTTCATTTTTTCCAATAGAGGAATAAGCGAATCCGGCAAAAATCCGAGCTCTGTCGCAGTTGGCCATACCAATAGACCTCAAGCACATCCAGAAACTAGCTGGATGTGTGGCTGCTTTAAGCCGTTTTATCTCAAGGTTAGGAGAAAAGGCATTACCTCTTTACCGCCTTCTTCGGCGCACACAACACTTCGTGTGGACGGATGCAGCCGCGGCCGGACTCGACGAAATAAAGATCTTATTGGCCAGTAATCTAGTCCTAACAGCGCCAAATATCGGCGAACCTATGCTGTTGTACGTAGCTACAACACATCAAGTTGTAAGTGCAGTGCTCGTCATAGAACGAGAGGTTGACGGATACAAATTCCCTCTCCAGAAGCCGGTTTATTACGTATCCACAGTCCTCACCCCATGCAAATCCCGATACCCACACTATCAAAAAATAGCATACGCGGTCTTCATGGCATCCCGAAAGCTATGACACTACTTTCAAGAGTGTTCGATTACGGTGGCCTCCGAAGTACCACTCAACGACATAATAAATAACCGCGACGCTACGGGCCGGATCGCTAAATGGGCCATCAAACTCCTTCCGTTCGACATAATATACAAGCCACGGCGGGCCATCAAGTCGCAAGTACTAGATGACTTTGTCGCCGAATGGACAGAAGCCAAACTCCCTAAAGAGTACGCCGCGTACTCTAACTGGATCATGCACTTCGACGGCTCTAAAATGCTGGCCGAATTGGGAGCAGGTGTAGTCCTGATGTCTCCCACCGGGGACACGGTCCAATACGTCCTCCAAATATTATACACAGACTCCAACAATGCAGCCGAATACGAGGCTCTGTTGCATGGTCTTCGGATGGCAGTCTCTATGGGCATTCAACGCCTAGAAGTGCGCGGGGATTCAAACCATGCAATATCACAAGTAAACAGAGACTTTGACGCGAAGGATCTGAAAATGGCGGCCTACCATAATGCCGTCCTCAAAATGTCAGCTCGGTTCGAGGGGCGCGAATTCCACCATGTGGCTCGAGAAAACAATCAAGCGACGGACATTCTAGCCCACCTCGGCGCTAAACGCGACCCTGTCCCACCTAACATATTCCTGGAAAGGTTGTTCAAGTCATCCGTGGTATGGGAAGGGGAGCCCGGCAATATTAGCACGGATCCGAATAAACCCCCAGATTCCGAACTATCAGACATAATCGGAGGCTCTACCACCGAAATAACATCTTCGGACCACGAAATCATGGCTGTAATCACCCCGTGGACTGAGCCTTTATTGGCCTACCTAAATAGGCAGGAACTCCCCAAAGACCAAAATGAAGCACGCTGCATCGTCCGGCGTTCCAAAGCTTACAAAGTCCATGAAGGGGAAATCTATAAGAAAAGTGTGACCGGAGTGCTCCAAAGGTGCATCTCCGAAGAGGAAGGGCGGCAGCTCTTGGCCGAAATCCATGCCGGACTGGGCGGGCACCACACCGCGGCTCGAGCACTAGTTAGCAAGGCCTTCTGTATAGGCTTCTATTGGCTGATGACCCGAGCAGACGCACAGGACCTTGTCCAACACTGCGTCGGTTGCCATCTCTTTGCCAATCAGAGTCATATGCCCCCTACCGCTCTCCAAACAATCCTCATAACTTGGCCCTTCACGGTCTGGGGGCTGGATATGGTCGGACCTCTTAAAGGGGGAAGCCATAAGAATAAATACTTATTGTTCATGGTGGAAAAGTTCACCAAATGGATAGAATCCAAACTAGTCAAAATGGACGAATCCGAACCAGTAATAGACTTCATATCCGGGGTCGTACACCGATACGGCGTCCCCCACAGCATCATCACTGATAATGGCTCAAATTTCTCAACCGATGAAGTGAAATCTTGGTGCGGCAAAATGGGCATTAAGCTTGACTACGCTTCCGTCTACCATCCCCAAACAAACGGCCAGGTCGAACGGGCACACGGTCTCATCATGAGCGGCATCAAACCCAGACTAGTGCGATCATTGATTGAGTCGGACACGCACTGGGTCAAAGAGCTCGACTCCGTACTCTGGGGGCTGCGGACCACGCCGAATCGCACCACCGGATATACACCATTTTTTATGGTGTACGGCACAGAAGCAGTACTACCCTGCAACATAATACATGATTCGCCATGCGTACGCATATACGAAGAGAAGGAAGCCGAGGTAGATCGGCAGGATAACTTGGATGCCCTGGAGGAGGAGCACGACGTCACAAAAGCCCGCTCCGCATTCTATCAGCAGCAGGCTCAACGATATCAAAGCAGAGAAGTGCGGGCCAAACCTTATAATATTAGCGAGCTCGTTCTACGCCTACCAGAGAAGAAGAAGGACAAGCTCAAACCCAAGTGGGAAGGTCCCTTCGTCATCGACAAAGTTCTCACCGAAGGAGCGTACCGCTTACGTAATGCATCCGGTAACAGACTCGAGCCTAACCCATGGAATGCGGCCAGACTCCGGAGATTCTATGCCTAGCGCCGAACTCAGTGTTCGTCTCCTTACCCCCTCCTTTTTAATTATGCTCCATCCCTTTTCCTTTCTCGACCTTTTTTCCTCTTCACACAAAGAATTCAATACAGTACGGACTCCCGGATCACTCCGCCCGCACTACATGTATAAGCAATACCTGGGGGCTTCCTATACGGAAGCTAAAAATAATTACTCTAATGGCTTTTGCCCATCACATATGCATTTCTTTTTCCATATGTGCCTTTTCTTCACCATTATATGCATCGATATGACTTAAGATGTGGCCAAGCTTGGTTGCCTGGCTCTTGTGTTTATGCCCTACGTTCCCGTTAATTCGGCTAGGGCATAAGGGGAGCACCTCTGCGATTGTTACTGCCGGTTCAGCCGGATGTGTACCTCGGACTGGGTGAAGCCGAAAGCTAGCGTCCTTCAGAGAATATTCGGTCAGTGAACAAAAGATGTATTCGTTTATTACAACGTAAATCCCCTGAAGTTTTGTATCTTGCACCCTTGTTCACAGTCCGGACATATGCATCGTCGCATGCGTACCCAGGGAAAGGAACCCCTAACGGAACTATTCTCCCTGGAAGATGTTTCTTACTATCCATGTAATATAACATAACTAGTTGGGTACTTGTCTCTTCAAGCACTTATGACCCCTATGCCTGGTTTCCACGCATACCCCGGTTCTGTATAACTGAGCGGGTATTCGGACACACCCCGGACTGTAGGATCCGGGGGCTGAAGCAAAAAGGTCCGCCATGACAAATGATTTTAATCCGGCTAGGGACTACTTATGTCCATTGAATTACACAGTCACTTGGACTGACTATATTCCTCCTCTATACCATCCAACATGCTATCTAGCGTACAATCCTGTTGAGAATACTTGGCGGCTAACGCTACCTGGTCATATACCAAACTCACGGGAATTTCTTGCCCATCTGGCCCTTCCGGTCCTACTTCGGCCATATGGTTCGGGTCCAGCTTGGTGTAGCGCGTCTTAACCATAGCCCAGGCTTCTCTTGCACGTTGCCGGCAAGCTGACATCTTCCACAATCGAAAGCGCCACTGTGCTCCTTGAAGCATATCCACAAGCTCCCCCATGCCATTCGGCAGGAGGCTTGATGGCCACAAGGCCTGAGCAACGCCCTACATCACCTGCCGAGCTCGCTCGTGCAGTTGTGAGAGGTCTTGCAGTAAATCGCTGGCAGATGAGGGCATCTCCTCCTCAGGTCGACCCGTTAACATTCCGACAAGCAAAATTCTTTCAATATACTTCCTCGCCGAACTATAATACAGTTTGTCTAGGCACTTACCATAAATGTCGCGTCGAAGCCTTTTATTCTCCTTCACGGAGTCTGCCAGCTGAGCGCGGACGTCTTTTAATTCCACGTCCAGCCGGACATTGGCATCTTGAAGATTGTTCTTCTCCTGCCTAACTTGCATAAGAATGCGCTCGATATCTTTTAGCTGCGTTTTGAGATGCGACTCGTCATCTCCAACGCCCTCTAGATTCACCCCGGGATTGTCTGCAGAATTTTCTGTTAGACTTGTCATACCAGCCATTTACTAACTGGTGCATCTTCGTACAATTGAGACAAATGTTCCCAGATGAGGCCTTCTGGGATTCCTCTAACTTGACAACCGTGGCCCTCAGCTGGGCATTGCACTCCTCCAGCTCCCGGGACAATTGCTCATTCTTCTCTACAAGGACCTGTGCATAAATTGATCCTTAAAACAGTTGTTCCAACCGTTTCAAATCCCAGGGGCTACTGCTATACATGCTTATCAGATTTTCTTACCCGTATATCTTTGGCATACTGGTCCGTCGCTCGGGCAAGCCCGCCTTGAGCAGCTCGGATGTATGCGTCTCTCGAATTGAAAGCATTAAATGCCTCTTCGAAAAAGATGTTGTTGCAAAGTACGGCCCATCAGCGCCGGTGATTCATGGCGCTCTCTACTTCGGAATTCGTGGCAGAGAGCATATCTGCGTCCTCTATCAAAGAACTATGCGGCATCGGCCCCACGTCCGCCTCAGCTCTCGAAGCCGGTTCTCGAATCAGGCTGGTGGAGGTGTGATTGGCAGGATCCCCGGATATAGTCCGGCTATTTCTCTTCCTAACCGGGACACAAAGGGCACTGTTATACTTCAAATACTATAATCGCAGGATAGGTTTTTGCCTTACCTCTGTAGCGGCGTTTCGACCGTAACCGCCTTCCTCTTGAGCCTGCCCGATACGGACGCCCGTGGCTGACATGTCCCTAAGGGCTCGGCCCCGCGCTCTGACCGTCATCTCTGCAAAAACATGACATTTCAGGGGCAAGGCCTGAAATGAGAAAGGAGTCCTCTTCGGAGGATGGGGTTTTCGGCTTGGCGTACACGCGACATAGGTAGCATTCCAGGATAGTCGGCAATAATAGCCACTGAAGCGCCATCGCAGCTCGCCTGATAAAATACCCCGTTGACAAGCTCCATGGTAATGTCCGGATCTTCTTCGAGTCCTGGATCTAGGGCCCTTCTGGGGTCCTCTGGCTGCGGGGGAGGGCTGGAAATTCCTTCAACGGCCCTCCTCAGTTCCTGCTCAAAAAAATCGAGGCAGATAATCTTAGCGAAGAATGCCCCAATAAGTGAAGCGGGGAAAGGAATGACGACTTACCCAGTTTGGGGGGTTGTACATGGAGAATCCATCCCGCAGTTTAATGTGAAGGAATTCTTCCTCTTCTCCTTCGTATAAATCAGACAATATCCTTGCCAGAGCAGTGGCGGAGTCCGGACCCTTACGACCACAGCGGGTGGCATCATCTTCCCCGTTGAAGTGCCACATGGGCTTCCCCCGATATTGAAGCGGTTGCACTCCCCGCATTATGCATATTGCCATAACCTCGACTATTGTTAGTCCGGATTTGGCCAGTAACTTTATCCTGCTCATGAGGAAGTGTATTTCCCTGGCATCCTCCTCTTGTGGGCCCCGAGGGCGCCATCTTAGACGTGCCCTCGGTGGGGCGTCACTGAACTTGGGGAGACCTGTCCGGATTGGATCCGGAAGGGGAACGTCATCAATGTAAAACCACTCCGAAGGCCAGTTCTCTGGTGCCTTCTTAGGAGTGTCGGATAGGTATCTAGTCTCGGCAATGCGCCATACTTCGACCCCGCCCACTTGACATAGGGATTCTCCCTGGTTGCGGGGGATAAGGCAGAACATCTTCTTCCATAACCTGAAGTGAGCCTTGCAGCCTAGAAATAGCTCGCAAAGAGCAACGTACCCTGCTATGTGTAGTACGGAGGCAGGGGTAAAGTTGTGCAACTGGAGGCCGTGGAACTCCAGGAGCCCGCGAAGGAACGGGTGATGGGAAACCCGACGCCCCTTGCAGATGCGGGATGAGGCATATTCGCTCCTCTGGAGATGGATTAGGAGATCCCTCCGCTTGCTCCCCGCCGTTATAGGTGGCTATTCCGGCTCCGACGGGGACCATGGACGCTGGTGGGAGAAACCCTTGAGTTTGTAACTCTATCAAACGGCTATGAGGAACTGAACACTCTTCATAGTCCCCCGGCTTGGAGCGAGGAGAGCGAGCAGAAGAGCTGCAACGACCGGCCATGTTGGAGTGGTCTTTTCGGAGCGCTCTGTTGGATGCTTGCTCGAGGAGGGAGAGTGAGGTTTGGATCTGAAAATCCCCGTCTCTTCAAATAGACGGTCAGCCTGAAGGATCGGGGGTGGCAAATGCAAAAATGCCTCGGCTCCTCACATTTGCTCGACACATGGAGATGGTCATTATTGAGGCACTGAAGCCGAGGAGTACAACATTGATGGGAAGCCGGACATTATTCGTCGTAACAGGTACTTTGGAGTATTCGGAGATGGAACCTGCCTTGCAATGCCGAAGACAAGATTGCGCGCCGGACTCATCATCATTGAAGCCTGGTTCAGGGGCTACTGAGGGAGTGCTGGATTAGGGGGTATCCGGACAACCGGACTATATACTTTGTCCGAACTATTGGAGTGTGAAGATACAAGACTCAAGACTCCGTCCCGTGTCCGGATGGGACTCTCCTTTGCGTGGAAGACAAGCTTGGTGATCCGGATATTGTATTTCCGTCCTTGTAACCGACTCCGTGTAAACCCTAGCCCTCTCCGGTGTCTATATAAACCAGAGAGGTTGGTCCTTAGAAGGCCAATCACAACTACAATCATAATCATCATAGGCTAGCTTATAGGGTTTAGCCTCTACGATCTCGTGGTAGATCTACTCTTGTACTAATCATATCGTCAACATTAATCAAGCAGGAAGTAGGGTTTTACCTCCATCAAGAGGGCCTGAACCTGGGTAAATATTGTGTCCCTTGCTTCCTGTTACCATCAGCCTATGACACACAGATCGGGACCGCCTACCCGAGATCCGCCGGTTTTGACACCGACAGGCATTACTGCGGCGCTACGACCGCGGCGAGTCTACCGTGCAGTTGTGCACTCTAATTTGGTGCATGGCATGTGGATCCCGTTGCAGGATGCCCCACATATCATCGAAAGGAAGTAGAAAGGCAGGAGTAACTAGTTACACATAAATATATTTTTGACAGAGAGATACTCCCTCTGTAAAGCAATATAAAATTCTTCTATATCACAACTTTGTACATAAGAAAAATCAATTGGCATATATATAACATAATATGGGGGTTCAAGTGAGAATATAATACTCAGACAGGCTCACAGTTCTGGACTTTGGGCCACAGGCCGGTGGGCCTGCATGTTTGGGGGCCCATGTGTTCTACCTCAGTGCATTTCATATTGCAAGTGATCGGTACCGGCGCAGGTTTAAGATGCTATCGCAAGGCGAATACAGAAAATTGAATAAAGCACTGCAACTGTTAGAATGAAATCGAACAACTGTTCCTAACCAACAATCAGAATTGCAATTCTATCAACGATATCCTACGTGATAAATAATACTGTAGTAATACTTATACAAACAGGACACTTGTTTCACCATGCCATATTATTACATCAAAACCTCTCGGAGGATAGATCAGTTCGGCAGTTGCGTGCTGCTATTGAAAAATTTCAAAGTTGATTTGGACCAGTTCTCCTTGCCGAGAAAGTTCGATTTTGACATCATCCCCTAACGCAATATTTGATTTAGATTTGAACCTTGACCATCCTTTAGCATTAATCATCATGTGACCATCCTTTGTACTTACGGTATATTGAGTAGGTTCATTCACACCAAGGCTGCGCATGGTAAGAGAAACTATCGGATTTCGGGCTCCGCAGACCCAAGAAAGGTTCGAACTCAGGGGCGTCTACGAAGGAATCAGCCTCTGAAGCCTCCCGATTCGCTGCTCTCACGAGCTAGCTTGATGAACACGACAGAGAAAGGCGCAACAGTTTACCCAGGTTCAGGCCACCTTGCAGTGTAATACCCTACTCTTGCTTTGTGGTGGATTAGTGATGACCCACAAGTGTAGGGGATCTATCATAGTCCTTTCGATAAGTTAGAGTGTCGTACCCAAGGAGGAGCAGAAGGAAATTACAAGCGGTTTTCAGTAAGGTATTCTCTGCAAGCACTGAAATTATCGGTAACACATAGTTTTGTGATAAGGTAATTTGTAACGGGTAACAAGCAATGAAAGTAAATAAGGTGCAGCAAGGTGGCCCAATCCTTTTTGTAGCAAAGGACAAGCTTGGACAAATTCTCATATGAAGGAAAATGCTCCCGAGGACACATGGGAATTATCGTCAAGCCAGTTTTCATCACGCTCATATGATTCGCGTTCGATACTTTGATAATTTGATATGTGGGTGGACCGGTGCTTGGGTGCTGCCCTTTCTTGGACAAGCATCCCACTTATGATTAACCCCTATTGCAAGCATCTGCAACTACAAAAGAAGTATTAAGGTAAACCTAACCATAGCATGAAACATGAGGATCCAAATCAGCCCCTTACGAAGCAACACATAAACTAGGGTTTAAGCTTCTGTCACTCTAGCAACCCATCATCTACTTATTACTTCCCAATGCCTTCCTCTAGGCCCAAATGGTGAAGTGTCATGTAGTCAACGTTCACATAACACCACTAGAGGAGAGACAACATACATCTCATCAAAATATTGAATGAATACCAAATTCACATGACTACTTATAGCAAGACTTCTCCCATGTCCTCAGGAACAAACGTAACTACTCACAAATCATATTCATGTTCATAATCAGAGGGGTATTAATATGCATTAAGGATCTGAACATATGATCTTCCACCGAATAAACCAACTAGCATCAACTACAAGGAGTAATCAACACTACTAGCAACCCACAGGTACCTATCTGAGGCTTTGGGACAAAGATTGAATACAAGAGATGAACTAGGGTTTGAGAGGAGATGGTGCTGGTGAAGATGTTGATGGAGATTGACCCCCTCCCAATGAGAGGATCGATGGTGATGAGGACGGTGATGATTTCCCCCTCTTGGAGGTATGTTTCCCCGGCAGAACAGCTCCGCCGGAGCCCTAGATTGGTTCCGCCAAGGTTCCGCCTCGTGGCGGCGGAGTTTCATCCTGTAAGCTTGCTTATGATTTTTTTCCAGGGTAAATGGCTTCATATAGCAGAAGATGGCCACCAGAGGACTCCCAGGGGGCCCACGAGGCAGGGGGCGCGCCCAGGGGGGTAGGGCGCGCCCCCACCCTCGTGGACGGTGGGTGGCCCCCCTCAGGTATTTCTTCCACTCAATATTCTTTATTAATTCCAAAAATGACTTTCGTGGAGTTTCAGGACTTTTGGAGTTGTGCAGAATAGGTCTCTAATATTTGCTCCTTTTCCAGCCAAGAATCCCAGCTGTCGGCATTCTCCCTCTTCATGTAAACCTTGTAAAATAAGAGAGAATAGGCATAAGTATTGTGACATAACGTGTAATAACAGCCATAATGCAATAAATACTGATATAAAAGGGGACCCATTCATGTGGAGAAATAGGGTTCCCGAAAAGAGAAGAGTATCCCGGAGACCCATTCTCCGGGAACCCTATTTATCCACATGAATAGTAAACAACTATCAAAATCTCATGGTGGTCAATCATTATTGGTTTCTCCTGCAGGAAATGTGTCTAGGTGAATCTCACCATAACCTACGATTGGCAACGGTTGCCTGTACAGGGTTCCATCATCCTACCATTCTAAGGTTTTTGGCTTGTTGTATCGACACTCTTCTAAGGTTTTCAGGGCTCTCTGATTTTTCATCAACATATGATAGTTCATGATAGAAGTCCCCAGTATGGGGCCAACCCATCCCATACTTGAACAATTACTACATAAGCAAACAGTGAATCACGTATTCTAACACTTGGGCATCCTCACAAGTATTGCAGAATTTCTCTTATCGACAAACTGAGTTCGGATAAACCCGTTGATTCTGCAAGCTGAATGAAACATCTGTCGTTACTTCAAAACTCTCAGGTTTCCGTATCCTCCTAAGAAACGTCTACTGATTAAGTCGGAGTTTTCTTCCTTCAGCAACAGTGTGCTTTCTTCTTATTAACTCCTGGGCCTGTGGGTTACGACTCACTTCAATGTTGGTACAACTTTAACTCATCCTTGGTGTTACTATTGCTCCATATTCCAATATTACACCTCCTTTAAATCCAACACTACTTCATTCCTTCATATTCTTGGGGTAACCAACATATCGAAACAAAACTCGTACTTATTTTGTCCAAACCTCACTCCGCGGAATACATTTTCCTTTCCATGGGTCAAGTGTCCTCACATGGTACTAGCACCCTTAAAATGAAATTCACAAATTCATCCCTAAACCATATTTCTCATATCATCAAAACTGGTCCAAAATCTTTGTTCATACAACATATGAAATCATAACACATTAACTTTATTGATTAATTAATTCATTACAAACTCCGAGGCTTCCATTACATAATTCAACTCATCGAACTTATGAAAATAAAATTGCTTTCTACTACTCTTATTATCCATATCAAACTCTCAACTACTCAGCTCCAGCTTTCATCTGATCTGAACATTCCCTAGCAAAATGTCGTGCTTCCTTGCAGCGAAAACAAATGACTTCCGACATGTCTTAGGGATTCTTTGTGATTATGTAGGCTCCTTAGATTTTTAGCTTATTTTCTAGACATTTATCAATGTAATGACCTAAATCCTTGCAAGTGAAACAAGTGATATGACTTAGGTCCTTTTCTGCAGAAATTGGGTTGTTCTGGGGATGCCTTCATTTTCTCTTCCTGGATTCCTTCTTAATGATCGGAGCTTCTATTTACCGAGGGTAAAACTTCACTTCTGCTCTCGGGAAGTCTCCGGGATACTCTTCTCTTTCCTTTGTGCAATACTGGGAATGATGTCCTTCTCCACATGAATAGCAAGCGTTGGAGTAAAATCTGATTAGGCCTTCTTCAGGGTCTTCAACAACTTCCTTCATCACAGGTTCTTCTAAACTTTCCCTGAGGGCTTGTTTTTGTTGCTTGGTAACTTCTTGTACCTTGGGGTAAATGTGACATTGAGCCGGGTAGTGCGTAGTTCCTTCACCCAGGAAACAAGTAACCCGCCTAGTCGGGTATACTTCGGCTGAGTGATTTTCCTCACAATGGGGGCACCCATCCTTGTGTTCTTCATGGGTGTGTCCTATTTCTCCAAAAATCTTGCAAGCACAAGGTTTCTTCATTAGGTCATCACAGTGCTTCTGGATGAGACGTGATCTCAACAGGGTCTTCTTGAATTCCTCCCAGGTTCTTGCTCCATTAAATGCTTGTATGGCTTGAATAATAAACATTTATCCCTAGTAAGCCTCTACTTGACTAGCTCGTTAATCAAAGATGGTTATGTTTCCTAACCATAGACATGTGTTGTCATTTGATGAACATGATCACATCATCATGAGAATGATGTGATGGACATGACCCATTCATTAGCTTAGCATTATGATCTTGTCAGTTTCATTGCTACTGCTTTCTTCATGACTTATACAAGTTCCTCAGACTATGAGATTATGAAACTCCCAAATACCGGAGGAACACTTTGTGTGCTACCAAACGTCACAATGTAAAAGGGTGATTATAAAGGTGCTCTACAGGTGTCTCCGAAGGTGTTTGTTGGGTTGACATATATCGAGATTAGGATTTATCACTTCGTGTTTTGGAGAGGTATCTCTGGGCCCACTCGGTAATACTCATCATTATAAGCCTTGCAAGCATTGTGACTAATGAGTTAGTTGCGGGATGAAGTATTACGTAATGAGTAAAGAGACTTGCCGGTAACGAGATTGAACTAAGTATGATGATATCGACGATCGAATCTCGGGCAAGTAACATACCGATGACAAAGGGAACAACGTATGTTTTTATGCGGTTTGACCGATAAAGATCTTCATAGAATATGTAGGAGCCAATATGGGCATCTAGGTTCCGCTATTGTTTATTGAACAAAGAGGTGTCTCGGTCATGTCTACATAGTTCTCGAACCCATAGGGTCCGCACGCTTAACGTTCGTTGACGATATAGTATTATATGAGTTATGTATGTTGGTGGCTGAATGTTGTTCGGAGTCCCAGATATGATCACGGACATGACGAGGAACTCCGTAAAGGTCCGGAGATAAAGATTGATATATGGGATAATAGTGTTTGGTCTCCGGAAGGGTTCCGGAATTCACCGGAAGGGGTTCCGGATGTTTGACGAAATGTTTGGGTACGAGAACACTTTATTTGGGCCCAAGGGGAAAGCCCACAAGGTTTTTGGAAAGAGAAAAAGGAAGTTTTGCGGAGTCCAGGGGCCATACGCCAGGGTCCCTGGCGTCTGGGGCCAAACACCGGGAACCCTGGCGTCTGGCCCTGGAGTCCAAGAAGGACTCTTGCTTTTCGGGTGAAACTGACTTTGTGGAGGCTTTTACTGCATGTTTTGATGCAAGGCTCAACATATAAATAGAGGGGCAGGGCTAGCACCAAAGAAACATCAAGAAACACGAAGCTGTGTGGCAGTAAACCCGTCCCCTCTAGTTTATCCTCCGTCATAGTTTCCGTAGTGCTTAGGCAAAGCCCTGCGGAGATTGTTCTTCACCAACACCGTCACCACGCCGTCGTGCTGCCGGAACTCATCTACTACTTCGCCCGTCTTCCTAGATCAAGAAGGTGATGACGTCATCGAGCTGGACATGTGCTGAACGCGGAGGTGCCGTACGTTCGGTACTTGATTGGGGCAGATTGTGAAGGTGTACGACTACATCAATCGCGTTGATAAATGCTTCCGCTTAGCGATCTTCAAGGGTATGAAGATACACTCCCCCTCTCGTTGCTATGCATCACATAGATAGATATTGCGTGATCGTAGGAATTTTTTTGAAATTACCGCGTTTCCCAACAGTGGTATCAGAGCGAGGTCTATGCGTAGATGTTATATGCACAAGTTGAACACAAAGTGTTGTGGGCGATAATAGTCATACTTCTTACCAGCATGTCATACTTTGATTCAGCGGTATTGCTGGATGAAGCGGCTCAGACCGACATTACGCGTACGCTTACACGAGACTGGTTTTACCGACGTGCTTTGCACATAGGTGGCTGGTGAGTGTCTGTTTCTCCAACTTTAGTTGAACCGAGTGTGACTACGCCTGGTCCTTGTTGAAGGTTAAAACAACACACTTGACGAAAAATCATTGTGGTTTTGATGCATAGGTAAGAACGGTTCTTGCTAGAAGCCCGTAGCAGCCACGTAAAACTTGCAATAACAAAGTAGAACACGTCTAACTTGTTTTTGCAGGGCTTGCTGTGATGTGATATGGTCAAGGCATGATGTGATATAAATTGTTGTATGAGATGATCATGT
Source organism: Triticum dicoccoides (assembly GCF_002162155.2). NCBI lineage: Eukaryota > Viridiplantae > Streptophyta > Magnoliopsida > Poales > Poaceae > Triticum > Triticum dicoccoides. The sequence goes on from NC_041393.1 coordinate 258,814,473, forward strand.
TTTGTAACAAAGTTATCGGCAACTGGCAGGAGCCATATGGTTGTCGCTTTATTGTATGCAATGCAATCGCCATGTAATTGTTTTACTTCATAACTAAGCAGTAGCGATAGTCATAGTAACAATAGGTGGCGAGACGACAACGATGCTACGATGGAGATCAAGGTGTCGCACTGGTGACATTGGAGATCATGACGATGCTTCGGTGATGGAGATCATGAGCACAAGATGATGATGGCCATATCATGTCACATATTTTGATTTCATGTGATGTTTATCCTTTATGCATCTTATTTTGCTTAGAACGGCGGTAGCATTATAAGATGATCCCTTACTAAATTTCAAGGTATAAGTGTTCTACCTGAGTATGCACCGTTGCTACAGTTCTTCGTGCTGAGACACCACGTGATGATCGGGTGTGATAAGCTCTACGTTCACATACAACAGGTGCAAGCCAGTTTTGCACACGCAGAATACTCGAGTTAAACTTGACGAGCCTAGCATATCCAGATATGGCCTCAGAACACTGGAGACCGAAAGGTCGAGCATGAATCATATAGTAGATATGATCAACATAGTGATGTTTACCATTGAAAACTACTCCATCTCACGTGATGATCGGACATGGATTAGTTGATTTGGATCATGTGAACATTTAGATGACTAGAGGGATGTCTATCTAAGTGGGAGTTCTTAAGTAATATGATTAATTGAACTTTAATTTATCATGAACTTAGTCCTGATAGTATTTTGCAAATTATGTTGTAGATCAGTAGCTCGTGTTGTAGCTTCCCTTTATTTTTGATATGTTCCTAGAGAAAAATAAGTTGAAAAATGATAGTAGCAATGATACGGACTAGGTCCATGATCTGAGGTTTATCCTCATTGCTGCACAGAAGAAGTATGTCCTTGATGTACCGCTAGGTAACAGGCCTATTGCAGGAGCAGACGCAGAGGTTATGAATGTTTGACTAGCTCAATATGATGACTACTTGATAGTTTAGTGCACCATGCTTTACGACATAGAATCGGGACTTCAAAGACATTTTGAATGTCATGGACCATATGAGATGTTCCAAGAGTTGAAGTTAATATTTCAAGAAAATACCTGAGTTGAGAGATATGAAGTCTCTAACAAGTTCTATAGCTAAAAGATGGAGGAGAATAGCTCAAGCAGTGAGCATGTGCTCATATTTTCTAGGTACTACAATCGCTTGAATCAAGTGGGAGTTAATCTTCCAGACAAGATACTGATTGACAGAGTTCTCTAGTCACCATCACCAAGTTACTGGAACTTCGTGATGAACTATAGTCTGCAAGGGATGACGAAAATGATTCCCAAGCTCTTCGTGATGCTGAAACCAACGAAGGTAGAAATCAAGAAAGAGCATCAAGTGTTGATGATTGACATGACCACTACTTTCAATAAAAGGGCAAAGGGAAAGAAAGGGAACTTCAAGTATAATGGCAAGCAAGTTGTCACTCCCATGAAGAAACCCAAAGCTGGACCAAAGCCTGACTCTAACTGCTTCTACTGCAAAGGAAATGGTCACTGGAAGCGGAAATGCCCTGAATATTTGGTGGATAAGAAGGATGGCAAAGTGAACAAGGGTATATTTGATTTACATTTTATTGATGTGTACCTTACTAGTGTTTATAGTAGCCCCTGGGTATTTGATGCTTATTTGGTTGCTAACATTAGTAACTCGAAACAGGAGTTACAGAATAAACAGAGACTAGTTGAGGGTGAAGTGACGATGTGTGTTGGAAGTGGTTCCAAGATTGATATGATCATCATTGCACACTCCCTATATTTTCGAGATTAGTGTTGAAGCTAAATAAATGTTATTTGGTGTTTGCATTGAGCATAAATATGATTAGATCATGTTTATTGCGATACGATTATTCGTCTAAGATAGAGAATAAATTGTTATTCTGTTTACATGAATAAAGCCTTCTATAGTCATACACGAATGTTGATGGTTTATTGAATCTTGATCGTAGTGATACACATATTCATAATATTGATGCCAAAAGATGCAAAGTTGATAATGATAGTGCAACATATTTGAGGCACTGCCGTTTGGGTCATATCGGTGTAAATCGCATGAAGAAACTCCATAAAGATGGACTTTTGGAATCACTTGATTATGAATCATTTGATGCTTGCGAACCATGCCTTATGGGCAAGATGACTAAAACTCCATTCTCCAAAACAATGGAATGCTACTGACTTATTGGAAATAATACATACCGATGTATGCGGTCCAATGAGTGTTGAGACTCGTGGCGGGTATCATTATTTTCTTACATTCACAGATGATTTGAGCTGATATGGTTATATCTACTTAATGAAACATAAGTCTGAAACTTTTGAAAAGTTCAAAGAATTTCAGAGTGAAGTGGAAAATCATTGTAACAAGAAAATAAAGTTTCTACGATCTGATCATGGAGGAGAAAATTTGAGTTATGAGTTTAGCCTTCATTTGAAACAATGTGGAATAGTTTCACAGCTCACACCACCTGGAACACCACAGTGTAATGGTGTGCCCGAATGTCGTAACCGTACTTTATTAGATATGGTGCGATCTATGATGTCTCTTATCGATTTACCACTGTCGTTTTGGGGTTATGCATTAGAGAAAGCTGCATTCACTTTAAATAGGGCACCATCGAAATCCGTTGAGACGACGCCGTATGAATTGTGGTTTGGCAAGAAACAAAGTTGTCGTTTCTTAAAGTTTGGGGTTGCGATGCTTATGTGAAAAAACTTCAACCTGATAAGCTCGAACCCAAATCGGAGAAGTGTGTATTCATAGGATACCCAAAGATAACTGTTGGGTACACCTTCTATCATAGATCTGAAGGCAAAATCTTTGTTGCTAAGAATGGATCCTTTCTAGAGAAGGAGTTTCTCTCGAAAGAAGTGAGTGGGAGGAAAGTAGAACTTGATGAGGTAACTGTACCTACTCCCTTATTGGAAAGTAGTTCATCGCAAAAATCAGTTCCTGTGATTCCTACACCAATTAGTGAGGAAGTTAATGATGATGATCATGAAACTTCCGATCAAGTTACTACCAAACCTCATAGATCTCCGGAGTAAGATCTGCACCAGAGTGGTACAGTAATCCTGTTCTGGAAGTCATGTTACTAGACCATGATGAACTTATGAACTATGAGGAAGCGAGGATGAGCCCAGATTCTGCGAAATGGCTTGACGCCATGAAATCTGTGATGGGATCCATGTATGAGAACAAAGTGTGGACTTTGGTGGACTTTCCCGATGATCGGCAAGCCATAGAAAATAAATGGATCTTTAAGAAGAAGACCGACGCAGACGGTAATGTTACTGTTTACAAAGCTCGACTTGTTCCAAAAGGTTTTCGACAAGTTCAAGGAGTTAACTACGATGAGACTTTCTCACCCGTAGCGATGCTTAAGTTTGTCTGAATCATGTTAGCAATTGCTGCATTTTATGATTATGAAATTTGGCAAATGGATGTCAAAACTGCATTCCTGTATGGATTTCTGGAAGAAGAGTTGTATATAATGCAACCGGAAGGTTTTGTCAATCCAAAGGGTGCTAGCAAAGTGAGCAAAGCTCCTGCGATCCATTTATGGACTGGTGCAAGCCTCTCGGAGTTGGAATAAATGCTTTGATAGTGTGATCAAAGCATATGGTTTTATACAAACTTTTGGAGAAGCCTGTATTTACAAGAAAGTGAGTGGGAGATCTGTAGCATTTCTGATCTTATATGTAGATGACATATTGTTGATTGGAAATGATATAGAATTTCTGGATAGCATAAAGGGATACCTAAATAAGAGTTTTCCTATGAAAGACCTTGGATAAGCTGCATACATATTGGGCATCAAGGTCTATAGAGATAGATCAAGACGCCTAATTGGACTTTCACAAAGCACATACCTTGGTAAAGTTTTGAAGAAGTTCAAAATGGATCAGTCAAAGAAAGGGTTCTTGCCTGTATTACAAGGTGTAAAGTTGAGTAAGACTCAAAGCCCGAGCACGGCAAAAAATAGAAAGAGAATGAAAGCATTCCCTATGCCACAGTCATATGTTCTATAAAGTATGTTGTGCTTTGTACCAGATCTATTGTGTACCCTGCCCTGAGTTTGGCAAGGGAGTACAATTTTGATCTAGGAGTAGATCACTGGACAGCGGTCAAGATTATCCTTAGTGAGGACTAAGGAAATATTTCTTGATTATGGAGGTGATAAAAGAGCTCGTCGTAAAGAGTTACATTGATGCAAGCTTTTACACCGATCCAGATGACTCTAAGTCTCAATCTGGATACATGTTGAAAGTGGGAGTGTCGGTGTCAAAACCGGCGGATCTCGGGTACGGGGTCCCGAACTATGCGTCTAGGCGGATGGTAACAGGAGACAAGGGACACGATGTTTTTACCCAGGTTCGGGCCCTCTCGATGGAGGTAAAACCCTACTCCTGCTTGATTAATATTGATGATATGGGTAGTACAAGAGTAGATCTACCACGAGATCAAAGAGGCTAAACCCTAGAAGCTAGCCTATGGTTTGATTGTTGTTCGTCCTACGGACTAAAACCTTCCGGTTTATATAGACACCGGAGAGGGCTAGGGTTACACATAGTCGGTTACAATGGTAGGAGATCTACATATCCGTATCGCCAAGCTTGAATTCCACGCCAAGGAAAGTCCCATCCGGACACGGGACGAAGTCTTCAATCTTGTATCTTCATAGTCCAGGAGTCCGACCAACGGTGATAGTTCGGCTATCCGGACACCCCCTAATCCAGGACTCCCTCAGTAGCCCCTAAACCAGGCTTCAATGACGACGAGTCCGGCGCGCATATTGTCTTCGGCATTGCAAGGCGGGTTCCTCCTCCGAATACTTCATAGAAGATTTTGAACACAAGGATAGTGTCCGGCTCTGCAAAATAAGTTCCACATACCACCGTAGAGAGAATAATCTTTACACAAATTCAATCTGCTGACATATTTTGCGGTGTGACATCACACCATGGCCAAGCCTTTATTGGGATCATTTTTACTGTCCCACCTCAGCGTGTTTAGCGAGGCGGTTTCCTTGGCACATCTTATCAAAGCGGAGATCGTGCCCCCTTATTCCGGGATTCTCATCGATACGGGCGTGGGTATCCCAACCGCGCCATTGATTACGGTGCTTGGGAGATAAGCGAGTTTTACCAGGCTGGTGGGGACGCATAGATTCGTCCGTCCATATAAGGGGATAAGGATCCACCTTTTTACCTACGCCTTCTTCCTCCTTCGCTTATCCATTTCCGCGCACTCGAGCTCCAGCGCCCAAGTCCGCACATCTCGCCTCAACCTTCCCCAACCATGTCCGGAGTGGGAGACAAGTGGATGGCCTCCTCTGTCACGGAGGGGCACATCAAAAAGTTGAGGAAAGTCGGATACCTGCACAACGACATTGCGCACCGGCTTCCAGACGAGGGGCAGCTCGTCCCCACCCCCAGGCCCCATGAGAGGGTGGTGTTCCTTCCCCATTTCCTCCCTGGACTGGGCTTCCCACTCCACCCATTTGTCTGGGGGCTCATGTTCTACTACGGCCTGGATTTCCATGATCTAGCCCCGAATTTCATCCTCAACATCTCAGCATTTATCGTTGTGTGCGAGGCCTCCCTCCGCATCAAGCCCCACTTCGGCTTATGGCTGAAGACCTTCAATGTCAAGCCGAAGGTAGTGGGCGGCCAGTAGGCGGAGTGCAGAGGAGCGATGGTGGGCAAGATGCCCAACGTCATATGGCTCGAGGGCTCCTTCGTGGAAACCATCAAAGGGTGGCAATCGGGGTGGTTCTACATCACCGAGCGGCGTGACCCTGAATGGGCAGCGGCCCCCGAATTCCGATCTGGCATCCCCACACGGCTCACCTCCTGGAAAGAGAAGGGCCTGACATGGGGTGATTTGGAAGAGCTGACCGGACTCCAAACCTGCGTCCAAAACCTTGTGAACAAGAAGATCAAGCTCGTCAACATAGTCCAGGTCATGCTCATCCACCGGATCCTCCCGTGCCAACAACGGGCCTTCAACTTGTGGGAGTTTGATCCGGCACAGCACCAAACCTTGAGGAGGCTCTTCGACACTACGTACGAAGATGCCTAGAAGGTGCTGTTCAAGGGCGCCGAGGCTCCCGCATCCGCTACCGAAGATCGCGAGGTAAGCTATTTTACCCTATATAGGACACTTGTTTTTCATAGTTTGACTCTATGCGGGATTTAAACTCCCTTACCTTTGACAGGCCTGGTAGAAGAAGTCCGGGCAGGTTAACTGTCCGGCTCCCTTACCAGAAGACCTAGCGGACGCCCGATTGACGGGGCTGCTGGTTCCGGCACCTCACGTGGTGCCGGATAAGAATGCCAAGAAGAAAGCCACGGGAACCCGAAAGAGTTCCCGACGTCAGGTGTTATCGGACTCATCGTTCGATGACTCCGAGGCGGACTCCTTCCGCGAAGATGAAGAGGAGCAAAAAGAGGCTTCTCCCTAGCGGGGGGAGAGAAGAAAAGGAAGGCCTCCCCAACTAGGGAGGCCGGATGGTCCAAGAAGGGAAGGACCCTTCCTCCGGACTACTCCACCAACACCGACGACGGTGAAGAGAAGTGGCCACTGAGGGCTAAGACCCTGGCGACATCGTAAGTGTCTGGATACCAGAATAATTCATGGCGTTTCGTTTGTCGCATAGAATCTCCTAACGCCGAATACAACCCTGCAGCCTGCCCAAGGACGGGCTCGACATTTCAACGAGCGGCTCCCTGGCTCCGTCGGACGTGAATAGCACTTCACTTCCGGCCGCCTCCTCTCCTCGCGCTGCTGATGACGCCGAGGTGGGGTCCCAAAAGGGGCCCAGCCAGGAGGAGGAGGTCCCGGAGGTGCCGCAAGGCAACCTCCCGGACTTTGGGCATAAGGGGGATCAAACCCCAAGGGGTTTTAAGTCCAACCCTGGGCCGGACTCCGCACCGGAACCTTCAGTGGTTCGGGAGTCCTGCAGGCGGCCCCTTCGTAAGAAGGGCAAGACTGTGATGCCGGTGGCCTTCATCCAACCGGAGGCACCAGATAGCTTGCTGGAGGTGCTTAACGGCGCCTCCATCGACGAGGAGAACCGCATTATTATGAGTGTGGTGATCCAGAAAGTTCAGTCCGCCAAGAGCGGGCTGACTGAAGCCTGTACCAGCCTTCTAACAGGTTTTGAGGTAAGTTTTTAAGATATGTAAGAATATTACCGCATAGACAGTAGCCCCTGATGCTTAGTTCGGTGTTCGGAAAGAAAAGCCAAGATGAGGATCTAAAAAGATATACGCAGGAGTCTAACATAAATATGTCAATATGGGAATGCAGGCTGCGCTGCTGACCTCTGCCGCACTGACTGCGGAGGTCAATGCATTGAAGGAGAGCCTCGAGCGGTCCGAGAACGAGCTCGGCCTTGCCAAGAAGCAGCTCGAGGACAATGAAGGTAAGTAATACCTTATTAAAGTAATACCTTATAGAAAGGATTTGGTTGCAAAAAATGTCAGGAATAATGTGAGTATTGCAGGGGCCACAAACGAGGTGGTGTCCCTGAGGGAAGCGGTGTCCAAGGCCGAAAACAGTGCGGCCGCGGAGCGCACTGAGCGAGAGAAGCAGGAGGCGCGGGTGGCGGAGGTGTGGCAAGAGCTCCAGGCTCTCATGGAAAAACACGAGAGTTTGGAGCGTGACTCGAAGACTCGAGAGTCCGAGCTCGCCTTGGCTCTTGAGAGTGCCAAAGCCGCTAAGGCCGAAGCCCAGAAGGCCCTCCAGGAGATTGAGGAGATAAAAAAGATAGCGGCGGGTAAGGCATCCTATATGCAAAGCAAGCATGTAAAAGTGAATTATCTGTTACTTACCCGAATCCAGAGCTCTCCAGGAGCGTTCACAGATCTGCCCCGTAGTGTGTCTGATGCTGCCGCATTCTACCGAGCCGAGGAGGGGAGCTCGACAGAAAAGGGGTTCTGGTCTCAATATGCTGAGGTCGGACATCCGGTGCCCCTGAGTGACCAGCTGAAGCAGCTGGTCGAGCTCCACAAGGTGGCCGAACAGGCCATGAAGGGCCTCATAGTTTGGCTGTGGCCTAAAGAAGCCATGCCTGGGAGCTACTTCGGTCTGGTGCGGCGGCTGGTGGACGCCTGTCCATGAATTTGAAGTCATCAAGCGCTCCGTCTGCATTGAAGGTGCCTGTCGGGCCCTTGCCCATGCTAAAGTGCACTGGGGCAAGATGGACGCCGAGAAGCTTGTGACGGACGCGCCACCACCGGGCAAGGAGTATCGCAAGCCCGAGATGTACTATGAGGGCGTCCTAAAGGGTGCCCGCCTTATAGCGGGTGAATGCTCCAAAGATGTAATTTTTGAGTAGACTCGCATTTGTTATCCTGTACGCTGAAAACTTTGTTCATATGCACTAAGCAACGCTTGTTAATTTAGAATATTACCTTATGTGCATCCATTTATCAAATTTGAGAGATGGCGAGTCGTTGGCTTCAGCCCCCATGCCACGAGTTCTGGGGTGTTCGGGATAAACTTGAGCGCTCTTGTTCCCATTCTTGGGTCCTTCGAGGGAGGCGTTCAACACGACGAACGAGGTAACCGGACTATAATGCTTGAACACTCTCACTTAGCCATAAATTCTATATTTTTAAATTTCGGCGAAGCCCCTGGTATTCGGAAGACCGAGTTCGGGGCGCTATCCACACCTTGGCCGGACAATGCCGACTCCTTGCTCTAAGCAGCATGAGTCTTTAGGGACCCGAAAAACCTCTCGAACAGCGACCGGCTCTCGCCCTATCATGACGGTTAGTTTTAGCTTTCTCCACTGAGGTGCTCAACCCAGCTCAACCGGGGCACAATCGCAGTGGTTCTCGCAGCGCTACCTTAGCCGATATAACGGAACGTAAGGTACCAAAACATGGGAGCCGGGAAAACCCAACTATTGGCCCAAGACATGATTCGGAGCCGATGCATATAATGCTATAAGTTCGGGGTGCCGCACTTGTGAATGTGTTCGGACTTATCACACCATGTTTGGGGGTACTTAAGCCCCTGGTGTATTGACCGTACCAAGTTGTACGGGTGCAACATGTCATAGATGAACATTTATGGAAAAAAAGGAATGCAATAATAAGCAGAAGCTATGTATTGTTTATTCAAAAGATACTGCAATGAAAGCAGAACGATAGAAATAGTGCGATAAGCAAGGGATGGGAGTATTTAACATGTCCCCCTCCAGGGGTAGGCTGCGGGATGGTATGTAAAACAGGTATACTGCTCGTAATAGAGACCACCTGGATACTCGACGTAGCTTTTCTGCTTCCCTGGCTGTTGCATCGTGAGTTCGGCGATTCTACTGTCGGACAGGGCTTCTGGAAAACGGAGTCCTGAGAATAGGAAAAAAAAGAATGACACAATTGGGAGCCCCTGGTGCGGTTGAGCCGCACTCTGGGCATGCCGTGGTCGTGCCCCTCCCCCTATGCCCATGGTATCTCCAGAGTGTAGTTATGTACGTGTGGTACTGGTCTCGCGATTTTGCGAGGGCTGGGGTTGGGGCCGCATTGCTACGCGTGCTCAGAACGTGCCAGGCAGTCTTGTTGTAGGTTACTCCGGGCGCGCTTGACGGTGTCTAGACGTTTAGTAGTCGGACTCGAGAATTGCCTTAAGAGGCTGCTTTGTACTTCCGCCGCGAGGGCCGCCGTATGCTCCTCCGTTCGGAGAGAGTGTTCGGTATTTCCATTGACCGTGATTACTCCTCGAGGGCCTGGCATCTTGAGCTTGAGGTATGTGTAGTGCGGCACCGCATTGAACTTTGCAAATGCGGTTCGTCCAAGTAGTGCGTGATAGCCGCTGCGGAACGGGACTGTGTCGAAGATTAATTCCTCGCTTCGGAAGTTATCCGGGGATCCGAAGACCACTTCGAGTGTAATTGACCCTGTACAGTTGGCCTCTACACCTGGTATGACGCCTTTAAAGGTCGTTTTTGTGGGTTTAATCCTTGAGGGGTCTATGCTCATTTTGCGCACTGTATCCTGGTAAAGCAGGTTCAGGCTGCTGCCGCCATCCATCAGGACTCTAGTGAGGTGAAATCCGTCAATGATTGGGTCAAGAACCAATGCGGCGAATCCGTCGTGGCGGATTCTAGTGGGGCGGTCCATTCGATCAAAAGTGATCGGGCAGGAGGACCATGGGTTGAACTTTGGGGCGACTGGCTCCATCGCGTATACGTCCCTTAGTGCACACTTCCGCTCCCTTTTGGGTATGTGGGTTGCGTATATCATGTTCACCGTTGGCACTTGTGGGGGAAAGCCCTTCTATCCTCTATTGTTCAGCGGCCGGGGCTCCTCCTCGTCATCGCCATGCAGCCCCTTGTCGTTGTTTTCGGCATTTAACTTGCCTGCCTGCTTGAACACCCAACAATCCCTGTTGGTGTGGTTGGCTAGTTTTTCGGGGGTGCCATGTATCTGGCACGAGCGATCGAGTATTCGGTCCAAATTGGACGGGCCCTAAGTATTTCTTTTGAACGGCTTTTTTCGCTGACCGGGTTTAGAGCCTCTGAATCAGGCATTGACTGCCGTATCTTCAGCATTATCGCCGTTAATGCGGCGCTTGTGCTTGTTGCGACGCGACCTACCATTGCTGTCCTTGGTATCCGAACTACCAGGGTTTTTGGTCAGGTTGTTACTGCGAGCTAGCCAGTTGTCCTCTCCCGCGCAGAAGCGGGTCATGAGTGAAGTGAGGGTGCCATGGATTTCGGCTTTTCCTGTCCTAGGTGCCGGGCAAGCCACTCGTCGCATATGTTATGTTTGAAGGCTGCAAGGGCCTCTGCAGCCGGACAGTCAACGATTTGATTTTTCTTGGTTAAAAACCGTGTCCAAAATTGTCTGGCCGATTCATCTGGCTGCTGAATTATGTGGCTTAGGTCATCAGCGTCTGGTGGTCGCACATATGTTCCCTGGAAGTTATCAAGGAATGCGGCTTCCAGGTCTTCCCAACAACCAATTGATTCTGCTGGCAAGCTGTTGAGCCAATGCCGAGCTGGTCCTTTAAGCTTGAGTGGGAGGTATTTGATGGCGTGTAGATCATCGCCGCAGGCCATGTGGATGTGAAGGAGATAGTCCTCGATCCAAACCGCAGGATCTGTTGTGCCGTCGTATGATTCAACGTTTACGGGTTTGAAACCCTCGGGGATTTGATGATCCATTACTTCGTCTGTGAAGCATAGTGGGTCTGCGGTGCCTCTGTATTGGGCTATATCACGACACAGCTCAAATGAGCTTTGTCTACTGTGTTCGGCCCGGCCGGAATTGTTGTATCCGGAGTGACGGTTGTCATCACGTGTCGTGGGGCACCCACGCGATCCATAGATCGATCTTATTTGCCTTCCCTTGTCCTCCAATATGTCTCGCAAGTCTGGTGCATTTCCCCGTGGCTTTGTACTTTTCGAGCGACGCCGGGGTGCGGCTTTATTGGAGGGCCTAGAGGCCTCTCTGTCACAGCCACAAGGTGGCCGGTCGGCCGCGTCATGTGCTGGTGATGTAGGTTTGGGTACTTCCTCCTCTAATTGGGGTAGCAGCCTGCGTTTTGGGTAGCTCTTGGAGGGGCGATCGAGTTTGTACTCTTCGGCTGCAAGGACTTCGGTCCATCTGTCAGCTAGCAAGTCTTGGTCAGCTCTAAGCTGCTGCTGCTTTTTCTTGAGGCTGCTTGCCGTGGCCATAAGCCTGCGCTTGAAACACTCTTGTTCGATGGGATCCTCGGGCACGACAAATTCGTCGTCGTCGAGGCTTGCTTCGTCTTCGGAGGGAGGCATATAATTATCGTCATCTACCTCTCTGTCTGCCACTCTATCATGAGGGCTGGCTTCTCCCTCCTCCTGTGCTGAATCCTGCTGGAGGGGGTTGTCTTCGGCACTATCCGGGGTGTTATTATCTCCCATGCCAGAATCACCGTTTTTGCTGTGGCGGGATTTAGAGCGGTGCCGCTGATGCCGGCGCTTGGGCTGTTTCTTGGAGGGGTTATCCTCTGCTGTCCCATTGCCATTCCCATCTTTTGGGGTGTCCACCATGTATATGTTGTATGACGAGGTGGCCTTCTAGTGCCTTGTAGGCGCTGGTTCTTGGTTGTCTCCTGCATCGTCGTCCATACCATCGATGTCTTCGGAGTCAAAGTCAAGCATGTCGGTTAAATCATCGATAGTGGCTACAAAGTGGGTGGTGGGTGGGTGTTGAATTTCTTCGTCGTCCGCATCCCAACCTTCCTGACCATAGTCTGGCCAGGGTTCCCCTGATAAAGAGAGAGACTTTAGTGAATTCAGGATGTTGCCAAAGGGCGAGTGCGGAAAGATGTCCGCGACAATGAACTCCATAACCGGCGCCCAATTGATTTGATTGGTAGGGGCGCGGGAGGTTCGGAGTCCGGAGAGGAGTCCGGCACCTCGGAGTCACGGGCTTTGCAAAGGACAGGGATGGTGTTCGGCTCAATCACCGTAGAGATCGTAGCCTCTGAGGCGGTGTCCAGCCACTCGTCCTTGATCTGCAAAGTCGGCTCCAAGCTAAGGGTCGGAGCGGACGCTGGTGCGGCCACCAGGGCACTGTTCGGCGGTAGAGCTAGATCATACCCATCGAGACAGTGCAGCGCGCTTGGCTGTGGCTTGAATCCGTTGAAGATCAAGTCTCCGCGGATGTCAGTCGTGTAGTTCAAACTCCCAAATCTGACCTGATGGCCAGGGGCGTAGCTTTCAATCTGTTCCAGATGGCCAAGTGAATTGGCCCGCAGTGCAAAGCCGCCGAATACGAAGATCTGTCCGGGGAGAAAAGTCTCACCCTGGACCGCGTCATTGTTGATGATCGAAGGAGAGATCGGGCCTAAAGGTGACGACACAAAGGAACTCTCAATGAAAGAACCAATGTCGGTGTCAAAACCGGCGGATCTCGGGTAGGGGGTCCCGAACTGTGCGTCTAGGCGGATGGTAACAGGAGACAAGGGACACGATGTTTTTACCCAGGTTCGGGCCCTCTCGATGGAGGTAAAACCCTACTCCTGCTTGATTAATATTGATCATATGGGTAGTACAAGAGTAGATCTACCACGAGAGCAAAGAGGCTAAACCCTAGAAGCTAGCCTATGGTTTGATTGTTGTTCGTCCTACGGACTAAAACCTTCCGGTTTATATAGACACCGGAGAGGGCTAGGGTTACACATAGTCGGTTACAATGGTAGGAGATCTACATATCCGTATCGCCAAGCTTGCCTTCCACGCCAAGGAAAGTCCCATCCGGACACGGGACAAAGTCTTCAATCTTGTATCTTCATAGTCCAGGAGTCCGGCCAACGGTGATAGTTCGGCTATCTGCACACCCCCTAATCCAGGACTCCCTCACGGAGCAATTAGCTAGAGTAGCTCCATGCAGAGGATTGTAGACATAGAATATTTGCAAAATACATACGGCTCTGAATGTGACAGAACCATTGTCTAAACTTCTCTCACGAACAAAACATGATCACACCTTAGTACTCTTTGGGTGGTAATCACATAGCAATGTGAACTAGATTATTGACTCTAGTAAACCCTTTGGGTGTTGGTCACATGGCGATGTGAACTATGGGTGTTAATCACATACAGATGCGAATATTGGTGTTAAATCACGTGGTGATGTGAACTAGATTATTGAGTCTAGTGCAAGTGAGAGACTGAAGGAAATATGCCCTAGAGGCAATAATAAACTTAGTACATGTGTGAATACATAGACAAAACTTATAGTCCCTAGTATGCCTCTACTTGACTAGCTCGTTAATCAAAGATGGTTATGTTTCCTAACCATAGACATGTGTTGTCATTTGATGAACCGGATCACATCATTAGGAGAATGATGTGATGGACATGACCCATCCATTAGCTTAGCATTATGATCGTGTCAGTTTCATTGCTACTTCTTTCTTCATGACTTATACAAGTTCCTCGGACTATGAGATTTTGCAACTCCCGAATACCGGAGGAACACTTTGTGTGCTACCAAACATCACAACATAAAAGGGTGATTATAAAGGTGCTCTACGGGTGTCTCCGAAGGTGTTTGTTGGGTTGACATATATTGAGAGAGGTTTCTCTGGGTCCACTCGGTAATTCTCATCACTATAAGCCTTGCAAGCATTATGACTAATGAGTTAGTTGCGGGATGAAGTATTACAGAACGAGTAAAGAGATTTCTAGTAACAAGATTGAACTAGGTATAATGATACCGATGATTGAATCTCAGGCAAGTAACATACCGACGATAAAGGGAACAACATATGTTGTTATGCGGTTCGACCGATAAAGATCTTCATAGAATATGTAGGAGCCAATATGGGCATCTAGGTTCCGCTATTGGTTATTGATCAGAGAGGTGTCTCAGTCATGTCTACATAGTTCTCGAACCCATTGGGTCCGCACGCTTAACGTTCGTTGATGATATAGTATTATATGAGTTATGTATGTTGGTGACCGAATGTTGTTCGGAGTCCTTGATATGATCACGGACATGACGAGGAACTCCGTAATGGTCCGGAGATAAAGATTGATATATGGGATAATAGTGTTTGGTCTTGGGAAGGGTTCCCAAATTCACCGGAAGGGGTTCCGGATGTTTCCTAAAATGTTTGAGTATGAGAACTCTTTATTTGGGCCAAAGGGGGAAGTCCACAAGGTTTTTGGAAAGCGCAAAAGGTAGTTTTGCAGAGCCCATGGGCCAGACGCCAGGGTCCTCGGCGTCTGGGTCCAGACGCCGGGAACCCTTGCGTCTGCCCTTGAGTCCGAGAAGGACTCTTGCCTTTCGGGTGAAACCGACTTTGTGGAGGCTTTTACTCCAAGTTTCGACCCCAAGGCTCAACATATAAATAGAGGGGCAGGGCTAGCACGAAAGACACATCAACAAACACCAAGCCATGTGCCGGCAACCCCGTCCCCTCTAGTTTATCCTCCGTCATAGTTTCTTTAGTGCTTAGGCGAAGCCCAGCGGAGATTGTTCTTCACCAACACCATCACCATGCCGTCGTGCTGCCGAAACTCATCTACTACTTAGCTCGTCTTGCTGGATCAAGAAGGCAAGGACGTCATCGAGTTGAACGTGTGCTGAATGCGGAGGTGCCATACGTTCGGTACTTGATCAGGGCGGATCGTGAAGGTGTACGACTACATCAACTGTGTTGATAAACGCTTCCCCTTAGCGATCTTCAAGGTTATGAAGATACACTCCCCCTCTCGTTGCTATGCATCACATAGATAGATCTTGTGTGATCATAGTTTTTTTTTGAAATTACCGCATTCCCCAACAGGTCATTCAAGAAATTGCAATTTATCATAACATCAGAAAGAGTCAATATAAGAGCTTTTCAGCAAGTCCACATACTCAACTATCATTTAGTCTTTCACAATTGCTAACACTCACGCAATACTTATGGGTATGGAGTTTTAATCGGACACAGAGAAAGATAGGGGCTTATAGTGTTGCCTCCCAACCTTTTACCTCAAGGGTAATGTCAACAATAATAGTTCATTCTAACTTACATCCAATTGGATATATATATATATATATATATATATATATATATATATATATATATATATATATATATATATATATAT